>NC_092822.1:55362500-55725000 GCF_023375885.2 Dermacentor andersoni
GTACCTTGTAAATAACTCACAGATGTTTCCGTGGGAGCAGTAGCGACCGTAGTAGAGCCCGGACCGCATATATTGAAAGAAATCGCTAGCCGCGGTAGTGCTGAACTTAGCGTCACAAGTTGGGCTGGACGTAATTATATTTATTCAAGCGTGTTTTTTACTAATTCTAACAACGTGTCATTATTTCGCATTATCGGCGGCGCTTCCAGGACACGAAAGCGGCAACGGGGACACCAAAGCTACAACCCGAACTGGTCCGTGGGTTGGAGCTCGCCGAGGCCTGCGCGTGCCAGGGGTGTATAAAATCGGCTGTCCACTACCACAAAATTTTTTGTGCGAACACTCCTTGGCACGCTTTCTCCACGGCCCCAACCCACGGGCCGCTATGCTTCCAGCTTTGACCCCCCCCCCCCCCCCCCCGCTACCCCTTGGGTGCCCTGGTGATCCTGCGCCACCTGCTTTATTATAACCTCAGGTGCTCTTCTGAGACCTCCGTTTGCCGGTTACATGTGCCCTCCTGGAGCAGTGCTTGTAAAAAATCCAATGTATCGTCGCGACGAAAAAAAAGAGACCCGCTACTTATACAACGCCAGTCCGAACATTGCCCCTTCAGACAGCGATCACCAAGGGTCGCCCGCGCCCACTGCCTCACCGCGCGGGCAGCCAGCGTCCGAGCGTAAACAAACTCGACCGCACTGCGCAATGCCGGCATGTCTGGGGACAAACGAATACAACGCGCGCTATGAAACCTCCTCCGTAGCACGACCTACTGGAACTCCAGACCTGCACAGATATCCGGTTTCTATGAGAGCCGCTTACACCCACTCTCTTTCAACCGTTGGCCGTTGCTGTCGCTTTTATAACCTGTTCGTCTGCCACTCTACAGTTGACTGGTGCGGCGTTGTAATTAGTATGGTGGCTGTTGTGTTGTGACGAACTGCTTGCTAGCTTATGATTTTTACGAACACAGTGGCAGTGATGTCAGAAGGTTTGATCGGTCACTTGGCTCCAAAGGTTGACTACCCGAACCTAAAAAATGTCGGAGCGTGTAGTCCGCTGCTCTCTAAAATGGCGTTAAATAGCCGTTCCTATATCGCCTTTTTCAGGCAAATAATTATAAGTCACATTGTTTATAGATTTCGTAATGTGCACAACAGTTTCATTGTATACGTTGTAAAATTCGCTTCTGCGCTCTTTAGAAACTTGAAACCATCGTAATGTTCGACGACAGAACGATTACCACTCGTTTCAACTCTTTAACAGTTCTCCGTGAATGCCTCGCGAGTTCAAGAAGAGAATTACGCACACAGCTTCACTGCGTACGAATCTTTCGCACCACCGTTATGCAGCCGCCGTACCACGCAGGAAAGCTAGCTTTTCAGTTTGAAAAGATTTCCGTGACAAAAGGCCTGCAGTGCAGCACGTTTTAAAGCACTGAGATCGCTTTAAGCATTCTACTGATCTAGACATCAAACAACATTAAAAACAAACTATGCTCACCTTTCCTTGAAACAGACTCGACCAATTTATTTCACACGTCGAGCGCAGGAGTTACTTGTGAATACTTTTACCAGAGCCTCTGCATTTCGCTAGGGCACACAGCAGTAATTCCTAATGTCATCTACGACATTAGGCTACCTGTAATCAACTCAAAGAAGCTAGAATATCCAATGCATCTTTTAAAACGATTTTTCCAGTCTCTTACTAGAAAAGGGAAATTTATGCCGTCTAGCATTGCAGCTGCCATCTATGCTCATTGTTTACCTTCCTTGCAACGCTCCTCCTCCTCTAATTTTCCTGTTCAAACGCAAAGCATTCGCAAATTTTTGTTTTCTTTATATATTTGTGAATTTATTCATTTACCATCAATACAAGCGCTTTGTGCCTGCCGAAATGGCCGAAAGGCTATAACTAGCGCCACTCTACTCGTACGTTCTGTCCCTAGCGGCAAAAGGGACGAACTAGACCAGGCGTGCTGGAGCAGGGAGATCTCTGCAGGTCTGGAGTTCAATAGGTCGTGGTCCGTAATGCCTAGGCAGATTCGTATGTTCAAGAAGCAAAAGCCCCTAGATTTTCTCTCTCGCGCCTGCGCACCAACGGCTGGCGATCCCTCAAATGAACGTCTCGTTCCTCTCTCCCCCTTTCTCCGCGCAGAGCCGTTGCGGTGATTCTCGCCGCTACCGTCCACTCCGCCTTCGCCGTCCCTTCTCCCGCTGTCGCGGCACTGCCGTGGTGCCGGCGGCGGGCGCTCCTTGCCGCCTAGCGCGTTATCCACGGCTCTCCGCTCCTCCGCGTCGCGTGGCTGTACTGCCCTCAGCCGTGTCACTCGCTTCCCGGTTTGCGGGGCGCGTTCCTCAGTGGCATTTGTTGCCTCTGGCAGTGCTTGCGCCTGGCTGTCCTTCTCCCGCCTCCACTCTTGCCCTACACCTCCCCTTACCTGGCGCAGTGCCATTGCGGTGACCCGAAAGAGAGTTATAGCGTTTCGTCCCCTTACTTCTACTTCCCACCCCAAAGTTGTGCGGCCACATTGAGGCCTGTCTGTGAGTGCATGAGTGTGTTACCTCTACTCAATACCCGTGTTCTCCACCCGCTTCCTTATCCCACCGAAGAGGAAACTTTAAATAATAATTGCTAATCTGCCCCCTCCTCTCCGCGGCGGTGGCCCACTATAACATGGTGCGATGGCGCGTCACCGTAGCGCCGACTCGATAGCGGCGGACCGCGCAGTGTGCTGCCCAATCCGAAACGCAGAACCGCCTCTACTCGGCACTGCGTGTTCTGTGTGCGGTTGTCTGTTGTTGAATTAAGGCAGCAGCTGTGCTCAAAGATCGCATTACCAAGAAGCGTAATCGTCGGCCAATTTTTTTTTTCGGGGGGGGGGGGGGGAGGGGGCAAGACGCTATTCTCCTGTCCGTGGTGCAAAAAAATATAAACAATAGACGCGGATTGACGTTACCGAATGCGGTTAGATCTTTCACACTCGATAGACTAAGCAGACGACTGTGTTAGGCAATTCTGCTCTCTTGATTAGACGCAGACGATAAGCAAATAAGAGTGGATATGAGTGGATATCGCGGATGTCTTTGGTCGCGATTAACTTTGAGCGAATACTTGTCGTGTCGAGGTGCACCGGTCCAAGCTGTTGTACCGCCAAAAAAAAAAAAGAAGGAAACTTTCCTTGGAACGGTATATAACTTCGCACGCCGAACGTGGCGCTAGCTCTCTCCCATTCACTCGAAAACAATCGCGCGCGCCTTTTCTTTTTCTGGCTTCTTGAGGTTTCCTCGCTCATTACATGCTTCTCAAAGTTTATAAGGCATCTTTCCGCAAGCAGAACATTTACACTTAATGCAAACACGACAAAAAAGTATGGTGTTTTACGTGCCAAAACCACTTTCTGATTATGAGGCAGGCCATAGTGGAGGACTCCGGAAATTTAAACCACCTGGGGTTCTTTAACGTGCACCTAAATCTAAGTAAACGGGTGCTTTCGCATTTCGCCTCCATCGAAATGCGGCCGCCGTGGCCGGGATTCAATCCCGCGACCTCGTGCTCAGCAGCCCAACACCATAGCCACTGAGCAACGACGGCAGGTGCAAACACGACAAGAAACGGTAATATGCGGGGCAATTCAAAGCTGTCGTTGACTAAACGTTTATGTTGGGGCAGTCATATGTTAGTACCCAACCTGTTACGTCGTGTGTAACGCGAAGCGTTGCGCACAACGTAACAGGTTCAGTACTAGCATATGAGCGCACCGACATAACGTTACGCATGACGTTATAGGCAGATAAATGGCGTTCCACTCGAACGCACAATTTATTTGTTCATTGCGAAAGCGGCATGAGAGCGGCACACAAAGGAAGCTTTTACAGAAGTCCTGACTTCCAAGCTTTGATGGACATTCATACGTTAGGTTAACAAACACCATATCTAAGAAGCACTGGGATCGGTCAGCACTCAGCAATTTCTAAACAGATCCACAGACCGCGGGTCGAGAGTTCCTAGCTACTGCATTAGAACAGTTCCGATGTGACCCCAGATGCGACCAGGAAAGGGGTAATTGGAGATCACAGGGAGAGGCTTTCGTCCTGCAGTGGACATAAATATAATGATGATGATGATGATGATGATGATGATGACGACGACGATGTGACTCCATAGAGCGAGGTGGCTCTAGAGCGTTCACGGCAGAGGGAGACATTCCCCTCGTAATAAGTACTATTAGCCTAATTCCAAGAACTCGTATTGTTATGACAAGGCAGTGGCGGCTACAGCGAGTTGAATGCGGGTGACAGCTGGTAATGAAGCAGACGTCACGTAGAGCAAAAGTCACGTGAACAGGGCGCATCAAGATCGAAGCGCAACCACTTCTTGGGCCAGAGCCAGGGGCCACCTTGCTGCTGCGGCGAGCCCACGGAGTTCTTGAACCGCCCATATCTACTAAAGTTGTCTGGCTGCCTTCTAATCTTCCACTCGCGGGCCACGCATGCGTCGTCAGTAGCGCGACAGCACGACAATGGCAACCGCGCAAATTCTACTCCAGCATCTGTATAATTGACATCGCAATAAAGAAAAAAAATACACGCAGCAAATTCTGTGGGAGTTGTCTAAGTATGCGTGAATATTGTGCCACTTGCTCGTATCCATGCTGCCCGGTATCATTACCAATCTTATGAAACTTGCTCGGACAAGTATAAATCTTGTCAACCCTTAGCAGTCGTTATCAACATCATCGAACTAGATTCGACCCTTATCAACCCTTATCGGTTGTTATCAACCTTGTCGGACTCTATACAATCCTTATCAACACTTATCTGCCCTTATCAGCCATATCAGCCATGATCCGATCATTATGAACTCTTATCCTTATCCTTATAAACCTTGTAGGACTTTATCCGAAGCTTATCAACCGTTATCAGTGCTTATTAACATTAGGAGAATTGATCCGACCATTATAAGGCTTTATCATTCTTTAACACCGTATCCATCCGCGTCGAACCAATATCAACCGTGATGAGAGCCATATAACCCATCACTCCTCATCCTTATCAAGTCATTGACTGCTGATCTGTCTGAGTTCATAGCCCTCATAGCTCATAGAGCGCTTATAGACTGGTGGCACTTCGGTCGGTGAAGGAACGCCCCAACGGAAAGCGCATCCCGCGACTACCGAAACGCAACGGGGATGCGGCATATTTGGGACTAAATTTTCGCCAAATCTGAATTTTCCTGATGTCTGCAACGCACCTTGTCGGCTCTGGTTCTAGAGATGGCTTTTATTTCACCATCACCAAATCTTCCAACAAAGCCTTCATAGAAACTGTTTTATGCATTATTTCCTTTATGGCGATTCGCCTTACGTGACGGCCAGGTTTCCTCGTTGGGTAGGCACAGAAATGCTTACGCATTTAAAAGCCTTTTATCCCTGAAACTAATCTCGCTGCCGAAAGACAGTCGCGAAGAAATAAGCAACGAACCGCGTGGCAGTGACGGCAGAACAGGAGGGCCAGAGAACCCACTAATGTTGTCGTCGAGTTTCCATTTGCGACAAGACCGAGAGATGTCCACGGCGCAGTCGTGCATGCCCGAGACGTGCCGACGCTCTCGACACTCGCGTTCTTATCCTTTCTTTTCTTTTTTTCGTCCGCTATTATGCCGCTCGTCTTCGGCCGAGAGACGAGAATACGGCATCGATTACTAATCACAGCCCGTCCGGAGCGGTGTCCGAGCTCGTTCCCTGCGTCGTTTTTCTTCATTTGCCTCGTTTCTCTGGCCTTTCGCAAGTATTCACGTATGCTACAGCCTGCACTCGTACACATTTCTTCGCCGTCTGCTTGGTTGGTCGTTCATTAGCGAAATCACGCAACCCACTCTTAGGGGATCGGCCTTAAGCCTATCTAACGCTCAAAGGAAATCTGCATTGCCTTGTTTTTCTTTCGTGGCAGTAAATGGCAATAGTCTTGCTTTTATCCTACTTGTGATCATTACTTGTTGAATTTTTCGTCTGGCTAATACTTCCGTTAGATCAAGGGAAAGAAGGGAAAGATAAAAGCAGAAGGCAGGGAGGTTAAACAGATTAACGTCCGGTTGGCTACCCTACAGAGGTTGAATGGGAAATGGGAAAACAAAGATGACATGGAAAGAGAGGAGGGAAGGAAAGGAGGAAATTAGCAATGAGTTCTCTGACGTGTGTGGTCTAATAGTAATTGCGCTAATAGTCACAGACGTTAGATACTTACCAGGTAACGCAGCGGAAGCTAGACAAGTAGTGCGGCCATGGAAGTATCACTCCGCTGATTTCGCAGTGAAGTCGTTATCGATTTGCGACGCTTCCTATGGGGTAAATACTTCACGTGTTACAATTACAACGCGCGAGTGTAATGTTATGTCATATTACGTATTATTGTGTGTAGCCTTGCGTTTGCAGTATGCCACGCACTATGTTTTGGTCGCGAGCGGAAGGGGTGCGCTGTGGCCGCTGGTCGAGGAAATATATCACTCCGCTCGTTCGAATGTAAATATGTTCCTATCTGCGACGTCTTCCATGTATTAAATACGTCATATTTTCCGACATACCATTATTGGACAATGTTACCTGGAATTGACGCATGCCTTCACTGCTAGGTATCCCGAGATTTAAAAAAAAAAGATTGCCTGTTGCAGATACCATAATAGTAGTCAGTGAGCAAGGTTATTAAGGGAGGTGGACAGTAATTGCATTAGAAATTGAAACACATATTCAAATAGTTAAAAAATGGCTAATTCCTTCTTTAAGTAATTACTTTATTTACTTTAAAATTTACGAATTGTAGCTGATCAATATGCAAGGCATATCCACTTGGAATTAATTTCCGCAATGACACCAATTTGAATATATACGCCATCAAACTCTCTGTAAAAATGAAATGTTGTTCCATTTACTCTTCTTTTAATTAAAACTCAGTTTTATGCATTGCAACACGATAGTAACTGGTACCTACATGTATTTCGTCGCACACTTTGGGTAATAATATCCGGAAACTGGCGTTATCCAGATTAAGGTGAACGTGAAGGTGCACATTCGATTATTAACACAACTTCTACGAGTACGTTAGAAAGAATTATGGTGCGTTGCGTTATTCTGGACAGCTGCTAACAGACACAGGCGAAGAATTTCTAATAATAGGCTCAGGGCGAAGAAAGATACCGCCTAGAGAAAAATAAGTAGACGCCGATTTTACTATCGTGGATTCTTCCATTTACCTCCCTAATCGACATTTACTCCCATAACCAATTCATTTTTCTTCGAAATTCATCGCATGTATTCAGCGCCATTTAAAACTTATATTAGTGTGGTGCCGCCTAAACAACTCGCAGTGCTTTTGTTCTCTACACACAAACGTACTGTAGCCGTTTGCTAAATACAGGATGTTGCAGCGCGTCATAAGAGTCAGAAAGAACCGCAAAGAACACAGCGCTTTATCCCAACATACTCTGCAGCTTTCCTTTGATCGTGATGCACGTAACTAACTAGCTTTGGAACTTTGTGCGATCAGAATGAACAGTGATCGAGAAGGGGCCAAAGAAGTGTAGTCAGGCGAAGCGGAGGTGCCTGCACTGTTGAGGCCATTGACGTCGAGGCAAAGTTGGGGGGGAGGCGTTATTAATTAAAGATGTCTTAGATTAACAGCTTTCTCGTAACGACTCTCGTAGGGCTTATGCTAGTCTTATTCCCGCATTTCTCACTCTTAGTTTTCATTTAACGTCTTCACGCTCTCAAAAAAAAAAAAAGGAAGCCTTCCTTCCCCATAACTTTGAAAGTGACTCTTTGGCAGACATCGTAACTAAGGATCTTTCTTATTTCTTTTCTTCCTTGCCGATACATAATGCAGTCCCTTAATAATCCCCGGCCCGTAGCCTTCGCTGAACGATAGCGTCTTCATACGAGAGGCCGCTGCACGAGGCAAATCGGCTTACGAGCTGCCGCCGTAATCCCGCCGCTCTTGGGGGAGCGGTGGTCACTTTATGGCGCCGTGCGCTAATTGGCATATTTTGTCTAGTTTGATTTGGAAGCATGAGCTTGGTTTCGAGGGCTATTCGCCCGGATGTCCTCGCTGAGCAGTTTCCTGATATCGAATTTCGGAAATGCCAATTTGCTGCTTCACACGAACACACAAAAAAGAAAAAAAAACACGAAAGAGAAGGAAGAAAAAAGAAAAGGAGGCGGTGATATGTTCTCCCCGTGCCACGACTGACCCGTGTATACACGATAGCCTTGCTTCAACTATAACTAATTTGATCATTAACGGAATCACTTCATTAGCGCGCGTTTTCTTACCAGCTCGAGCCTTTAAGGCAAGGGAAGCTAGACGGTTGTGCCGAAGGAACACAGTAGAGCAGACGTTTTGTTCGAATGCGAGGGGATTGTGAAACTCAAAGCAAGCATGAACAGATACGAGTTTCCCTCCGAGAACAGCGCAAGGCTGTGGCGAAAATGTTGACTGGAGCCGGTCCTGTCGTTTGTGTTCTTCTTCTTGAGTCCTGGTCTTCTGCGCCTTGCCTCTACTACTTTAAGCATGAACCAACTAGCCCAAGCAAGAGCTTTACTTGAAAATGTTGGGTTTTTGCTACAACTCGTCAAAAATTGCGAGCGCGAGTGGGGAGGGAACCTCGTACACAGAAAATGGTGGAAAACAAGTTACATGCTTGAGCGACGCTAAGACACGCATGCGTGTTTTAGCGTACAGCGTTTCTAGTTCACCTGCAGCACGGGCGGGGAAATGTATCGGCGAACTGCAGCACCAGTGGCGACATCTCATGGCGCTGTAATGAGCTATAATCATCGTGGTGTAATGGGTGCCTAACAGAACACAAAGAACAAGGAGATGGACAACGGACCACCTTAATGGGCTAATACTCCAGCACATATACGTAAACGGCGCCAATAGCACCAAAGAGGATATAAGTAAAGGCACCTGTGACGCCCCTGTGTCTGAGTTTTATATGTGTTTTTACTCCTTTCCTCGTATTGGTTCCACTCTGTTTACGCGCCTATTAGAGCAATGAATGAACCAACTAGCCCAGCCCAGTTCTGACCCAGAAATACTCTGTTGTACTAATCTTCGAAAACGAAACGATACGAAAAACACTTTAGCCGACATGTTTACGCTAAAGAAATAGGTGAAGTACACACGATAATATTAATGACAGTTAGGCGTGTTTAGGTTGAACACTGCTTCACAAGATGCCACCTATAACACTGTTGTTGGCGCCTGTGTGTTCTCCTATTCGAGCAGGCGTACCCTTTGCTATAAGTCTAGGGCATGTAACTACACCTTACGTCAGTTACTTTGGCTGTTAGACCTACTTATGTCTCAAGCTGTAGGCACTACACTTCATTGATGTTAGCAGTTTCTAGTGTCATTTTTTAAAATAACATGTATGGAAATGCTTTACGTAGTTTACCTGCTATGCTGTCTGAAGTGCTCACTTGAACTGTCTGCGAAGTACGCGTAGAAGTGTCGCTAATATTCCACTTTCATTATTTTCTAACTTCTTGGAGCTAAGCTATATTGTCACTGTATAGCTAAGCCGGAAATGTGCCGCCGGCAGCAAATGTTTCTCACACACGCATAACTATTTATGGAAAAATTACCTTCTAAGATTATAGCCGTAGAACATCCATAGAGTATATTTTATCCGCCAAAAGCTTCTTTTAAGCTGATAACTTTGTTCCCCTCAATGTTCCGTTAAAAAGACGTCTGCTGCCCATGCTTCCACTGCTACGTTAATTAACATATTACGAACAGACATATGTGTGTTGTTTTGCAGGGCGGATTACAGACTAAAATATCAGTGCCATTGTCGCAAGCTCATTCTTTCATATTCTTCATTATAAATAAAAAAAGAGGTTCGCAGTCACTATAGCATGCGCTAAAGGGTATGAAGGCGAAAACCTGAGCGCCTACGAGACATTTATTAAATAACTTTACATTCTTATTCGAATACCTTGTTACTTCCTATTTGTTTTCTCCCACAAAGGTCGTGGGATCAATCGAGCGCCCTAATTAACTATACTTTAATTACAATTACCCTAATTACATTTGCCAGAATTAACACAAAAGGTAGGTTCGGTTCCCACCAAATGTTGAGACTTCGAGGACCTTAATCAACTGTGCTTTAATTATATTCACCTTAATTAACTGTATCTTCATTTAATGTGCGGTAAATAACTACGACTTAAATAACGCCAGAAGTCATGGGTCTTAATTCACATTAATTAGCACTCTGGGCTGCGGGTTAGACTACCGCTGAAGGTTGAAGGTTTCGTCTTGCACCATAGGTCGTAGGTTCGAGTGCCTTAATTAACTCTACCCTAACTAACGCCAAAGATCTTGGGTTAGACTTCCACTAAAGGCCGAGGGTACGACTCCTACCAAAGGTCGAGGGTTCGATTCCCACTGAAGGTCGCGCGTTCAAGTGCCTTAATAACGGTATCTGCATTTACTGTACCCTAATTAACCTCGCCTTAATTAACACCAAAAGTCATGGGTCTTAACTAACTTCGCATTAATTCACACCCCGGATTGTCGGTTCGACTCCCACCAAAGATGGAGGGTTCGATTCCCTATGAATTTTGGTGCCATAACGACGGACATCATATTTTTTGACCCATGAGCCATCTAAGGCTTTCGCCTCAAATATTGCTGCAGAAATTGTCTAATGATGATTCTCGACGTTAGAGAGAGAGAAATAGAAGACAGTAAAGGCATGGAGGTTAACCAGACGCACGTCCGGTTTGCTACCTTCCACTGGGAGGAGGGGCTATGGGGTTAAACTGATTGACATTGTTTCAATGTAGCGAAACACCATGTTGCCACCGTCGAAACGCACCCTGCATGAGGCGTGCGCTGCAGCTGGGTTCCTCTCTCGCGCTTCTCTCTGGACACACTGCGCCATCTAATGGCGCC
Organism: Dermacentor andersoni; assembly: GCF_023375885.2. Lineage (NCBI taxonomy): Eukaryota > Metazoa > Arthropoda > Arachnida > Ixodida > Ixodidae > Dermacentor > Dermacentor andersoni. The sequence continues at coordinate 55,373,453 of NC_092822.1, forward strand.
ACCATAACGTGAGCGCGTGGTCCACATATGAATATACAAGACGTGGGTTCGATTCCACCCAGAACCGGAGAAATTTCGGATAATATTTTGGTCATTGAAGAGCGACGCATATGTATACCAAGTGGAATATACTCAGTGACCCAATTTGGCGTCAGAGTTCATTGAATTGCGGTGCAGCCCATAACCAGTATGATATGCCCCATGACAAAAGTCGGTCCGACGGTTGGTACTGAATCTTGTCCCTTCAGCAGAGCCAGCTCGATGATATATCGATTAGAACAGACAGACAGACAGACAGACAGACAGACAGACAGACAGACACAGACAGACAGACAGACAGACAGACAGACAGACAGACAGACAGACAGACAGACAGACAGACAGACAGACAGACAGACAGACAGACAGACAGACAGACAGACAGACAGACAGACAGACAGACAGACAGACAGACAGACAGACAGACAGACAGACAGACAGACAGACAGACAGACAGACAGACAGACAGACAGACAGACAGACAGACAGACAGACAGACAGACAGACAGACAGACAGACAGACAGACAGACAGACAGACAGACAGACAGACAGACAGACAGACAGACAGACAGACAGACAGACAGACAGACAGACAGACAGACAGACAGACAGACAGACAGACAGACAGACAGACAGACAGACAGACAGACAGACAGACAGACAGACAGACAGACAGACAGACAGACAGACAGACAGACAGACAGACAGACAGACAGACAGACAGACAGACAGACAGACAGACAGACAGACAGACAGACAGACAGACAGACAGACAGACAGACAGACAGACAGACAGACAGACAGACAGACAGACAGACAGACAGACAGACAGACAGACAGACAGACAGACAGACAGACAGACAGACAGACAGACAGACAGACAGACAGACAGACAGACAGACAGACAGACAGACAGACAGACAGACAGACAGACAGACAGACAGACAGACAGACAGACAGACAGACAGACAGACAGACAGACAGACAGACAGACAGACAGACAGACAGACAGACAGACAGACAGACAGACAGACAGACAGACAGACAGACAGACAGACAGACAGACAGACAGACAGACAGACAGACAGACAGACAGACAGACAGACAGACAGACAGACAGACAGACAGACAGACAGACAGACAGACAGACAGACAGACAGACAGACAGACAGACAGACAGACAGACAGACAGACAGACAGACAGACAGACAGACAGACAGACAGACAGACAGACAGACAGACAGACAGACAGACAGACAGACAGACAGACGCACGCACGCACGCACGCACGCACGCACGCACGCACGCACGCACGCACGCACGCACGCACGCACGCACGCACGCACGCACGCACGCACGCACGCACGCACGCACGCACGCACGCACGCACGCACGCACGCCCGTGGGGCTACACTTGCAGCCTTTCAGGCAAGCTAAATTTCCATTTATATTTCCAGAGCACAAGTGTCATTCGCGTCGAACTATCTCAGCAATAAAACATTTACAATCACTTGCTTCGTTGCCATGTTTCTTGGTTGAATTTAGACGACAGCCTGTAACATTAATCATGTTTAGATAACAACCATCCGGCCTTTTCTTTTGTTTGATTTATTTTTTATGCATACATAATTTAAGAAGATGTTTTAGACATACCTTTCTTTTACATCCTATACACATTGTAATGCCCGGGGAACTGTTCAGTAGTAAGCACATGGTTTACAATTAAAATAAATATTTTAATAGATTTCTGCGAGTACTGAAATGATTATGCTCCGATCGATCACTTACTTGAGCCCGCCGAGCATACGTCGTCACCGCAGAAGTGACGAGAAAGCACAGCTGCAAAAAAGAAGTCGGATTAGTGAAATTGTGAACGCTGTTTTCCACATAAAGTTGCCTATATTGATCATCGAAGGAACAATAAATCATGCAGGTACTCCACAGATCACGGAAGGGATGACTACATCAATGAAAATGATCATTCGAATTGCAAATTATTAATATACTAGTCGGTTAACCATTGCCGAAATGCAATCTTTGCCAAGGTGCACGTATGGTACAAAAGACAAGCACGTGTGTGCCATAGGGCATATTGAAGGAATAAATGATAATGAATGGATAACTACTGGAACGAACTTGTCTCCATGGTATTCCATCGTTTTTTCTGACGTCGTCTCGCTTTATAGTTAAATACAATGCCCTACTGCGTCGCCTCGATGGCCTATGGAAGAAACCAGACTACTTTTTAAAGTATAAATGTAAGGAAATCTATAGGACGGATGAACATCCAAAAAAGCTGAAGTTTACGTCGTGCCTATGCCATTTTTTTGTGCTACTGATGCTGTACTAATAAAGAAGTTAGTTAGCGCTGTAATGCCAATTTGTGCCGAGTGCGCTGTTTGTCATCAGAAAGGTTGGCATCTGGTCAGGCAAAGAGCGCTTAGCCTTCACCATCTCGTCTTCTTGTCGTTTCACCCCAAAGAAGAAAATTCAGTAGCGATCTAGCGGTAAATGCATGAGAAATGCTTTAGCATTAGGTCGCACATCTTTACAGACAGACAGACAGACAGACAGACAGACAGACAGACAGACAGACAGACAGACAGACAGACAGACAGACAGAAAATCTCTAAGACGGATGAACATCCACAAAAGCTAAAGTTTACGTCGTGCTTATGCCATTTTTTTGTGCTACTGATGCTGTACTAATAAAGAAGTTAGTTAGCGCTGTAATGCCAATTTGTGCCGAGTGCGCTGTTTGTCATCAGAAAGGTTGGCATCTGGTCAGGCAAAGAGCGCTTAGCCTTCACCATCTCGTCTTCTTGTCGTTTCACCCCAAAGAAGAAAATTCAGTAGCGATCTAGCGGTAAATGCATGAGAAATGCTTTAGCATTAGGTCGCACATCTTTACAGACAGACAGACAGACAGACAGACAGACAGAAAATCTCTAAGACGGATGAACATCCACAAAAGCTAAAGTTTACGTCGTGCTTATGCCATTTTTTTTGTGCTACTGATGCTGTACTAATAAAGAAGTTAGTTAGCGCTGTAATGCCAATTTGTGCCGAGTGCGCTGTTTGTCATCAGAAAGGTTGGCATCTGGTCAGGCAAAGAGCGCTTAGCCTTCACCATCTCGTCTTCTTGTCGTTTCACCCCAAAGAAGAAAATTCAGTAGCGATCTAGCGGTAAATGCATGAGAAATGCTTTAGCATTAGGTCGCACATCTTTACAGACAGACAGACAGACAGACAGACAGACAGACAGACAGACAGACAGACAGACAGACAGACAGACAGACAGACAGACAGACAGACAGAGAATCTCTAAGACGGATGAACATCCACAAAAGCTAAAGTTTACGTCGTGCTTATGCCATTTTTTTTGTGCTACTGATGCTGTACTAATAAAGAAGTTAGTTAGCGCTGTAATGCCAATTTGTGCCGAGTGCGCTGTTTGTCATCAGAAAGGTTGGCATCTGGTCAGGCAAAGAGCGCTTAGCCTTCACCATCTCGTCTTCTTGTCGTTTCACCCCAAAGAAGAAAATTCAGTAGCGATCTAGCGGTAAATGCATGAGAAATGCTTTAGCATTAGGTCGCACATCTTTACAGACAGACAGACAGAAAATCTCTAAGACGGATGAACATCCACAAAAGCTAAAGTTTACGTCGTGCTTATGCCGTACTAATAAAGAATTAAAAGAAATATATATATATATATATATATATATATATATATATATATGTGTGTGTGTGTGTGTGTGTGTGTGTGTGTGTGTGTGTGTGTGTGTGTGTATATGCCACGTGACCGGCTTCATGCACTTCACCACACACATGCACTTATTCCACTTTGGGAATCCGAATGCTAAAGTATTCAAATGAAAAAAAAAAGCTTGTTATAAAATTTCCGGTGTTCTTTTTTTCGACCGCCGATCTCTTTTACTCACACCACATTCTTTCGATATCACATTAAAGCAAGCACTTCAACAGCGTGTATTTCACTGTCAATCCAGCTTCTTGATATCTTGCTCTCGTCATGCCTTCGTCGTCACGCCTTCTATACCGACCCAGTGGCCCAAGTTGTAAGTAGCTTGAACCGCTAGGTATGGGCTCGTGGTCGTGATGCCTTCGCGGTGGTTGCGTCGCCGTTCCTCGAGCTTTGTCCTCCGACACTCGTCGTGCCTTCATCGTCACACAATCACCGTCTTGCAGTCGTCATTCACACGTTGTCACAGCGCCACAGTGATGCCGTCGTGGTCGCTCAATCGTCGCATTCCACCTTCTTGATCCGACTTTCGTCATGCAGACGTGCCTTCACTCTTTCTACTCCGATCCAGTGGTCCTAGCTGTCTGATGGCATGGGCCACTAGGTGTGTGCTCGGGGTCGTGATGCTGCCGTCGTCATTCCAGCTTTGTCATCCGACTCTGGTCATGCCGTCGTCACCACGCCATTGTCGTCACACAGTCATCGTCACGGTGTCGTTTTGTTATTGTCATCGCTTCAGTAACGCCATCCCATTGTTGTCATGCCGTCGTCGTCATAGCGCCTTCCTCGTTCCAACGACGTCAATTTTCCTTCGTCATTTTATTGTGGTTATAAAGTAGTCATTTCATTGTGATTATGCCGCCCTTGCCATGTCGTCATCGTGAGACAGTCACCATGGTGCCTCCATTGTCCGACCGTCGTCGTAATGACCGCGGCGTCGTGCCATCAACGCCCCTCCTGCTTCGTCATCCGACTGTCGTCGTGCCGTCGTCATCCGACCATCCTGATCACATAGGTTTCGTGATACAGTAATCGCCACGCCATTGTCATCGCACACTCGTCGTCATTCCATGGTCCTCAGGCGGTTTTCATGTCATTGTCATCACTGTATCCGCATCATTCAGTTGTCGTCATACATTCGTCATACCGTCGTCGGGACGCCTTCACGGTCGTTCCGACGTCATCACAGTAACTTCGACATCTGACTCTCCTCATGCCGTTGTCCTCATACCGTTGTCTTCATGCCTTGGTTGCGGCTCGAGACGGCGTTTATTATTAAAAACGGGTTTATTTTACATTATTTACACTGGTTCCACACACAGAAGCCCACTCCCCACAGGAGCACATTAAACGTCCGAGTTCACTTCAGGACCCGTCGCCACCACTCCTGCACCAAAGGTCTCCGCTTTGAATACCGTCGTCTTCCCTTGCCGACTAGACTAGGAAATCTGATGACTGCATTTCGGCCAATCACAATCGTCGAATCGTTCACAATATCCCGCCCATGATATCGCACCGTTTTGCCGAACTCCGCCTCTTATGTTGCACCTTCGCCCCCGCATATGTCGCAAGCGCGTAGCAGTATAGGAATCAGAGGTCGAAGTAGTTTCCACTGTAGCATTTGACATTGGCCCTATTCATGAATTAGTTCAAGTTGGCAGGTCCAGGAAGAGTGGTGTTTTGTCAACCCGTCAACAGTTGGAGTCAAATCTGCATCGACTTCTGCATATGCGCTGATGTATGGGGGGTTGCCTCGTGGTAAACGTCGAAGGAATGCTCATTGCCGTATCGAGAAGTAACGCCATCGTTTTCACGTTGTCGTTTAATCATTGTCATCACTTCAGTATCGTCATACCATTGTCGTCATACCACTTTCGTCCATACGTCGTCAATACATCGACGTCATTACTTGTTCGTCATCCTATTTTAATCATGATGTCGTCATTCAATCGTCATTATGCCACCGTTATCATTGTGTCGTCGCCACACCATTGTCATGCCGCCATATGATCGTGCCATCGTCGTCATTCCCGCTTCTTCAGCCTGTTGTCGTGACGTCATCGTAACCATAATGCCGTCATCATCTCAGTGTCCTCATGTCGGGGTCATCACGTTGTTGTCGTTATATCATCGTCATAATTCCAATAACGGCATCTCATTGTCATCATGCCATTCTCGTTACACACCTCTGTTGTTCAATCGATATCATTCCTTATTCGGCATTCCATCGTTGCTGCGTCAGCATCATTTGGCTGGCGGCATGCCTTCATGCTCATGGGTCGCCTTGGCTACAGAGTACCACAGCAAAGTGGAACGATGTCGGAGTTTGTGACCATAAAACCAAAGAAACGAAAGTCTCATGATGGAACGTGGTTATAACGGCGCATTTTGTGGACAGGATACAGAAAGAACGCACACAGGACAGTCGCCGAACTTCAACTGACTTGAAGTTCGGCGACTGCCCTGTGTGTATTCTATTATGACCACCAAGCTAGCAACCGACCAGCCCCTCAAAGCCTCATGTTTGTCACTGCACGTGCTATATAAACGCGAGTTCAGGAATATGATCTGTTGGGACATCGCTCGATTGCTATTCACATTATCACCTACAGTCATCCTGAGATGAGCTCTGCCGTAAATTTTTTAGAGAAAATTAAGGAATGCTATATAAGAGGGTATTGGGAAGAGTACTAGCACTCTGTTCTGAAGGAGTACAAGCACTCTGTTTGGGGGAGTAGAAATACTCGGTCTGGCGGAGTACTATTACCCCTGCGGGGAGACTATTAGCACTCTGCGGAAGAGCACTAGCAATCCCTTGCGGTGGAGTAACAAAACTCTGTTAGGAGGAGTTGACCTACTCTCTCTCAAAGAGGGCCGATCTACTCTCGAAAAGAGAGTGAAATATGTGACAAGCAGCTACTCCCTCAAAGAGAGTGCCCGGAACTCTCTTTGTTCTTAGAGTGTAAATAGTTAGCACGAAATATTTACTTTAGAGTTACGCATAATGATATTTAGACGCGAAGACAAAATTTACAGAGTAACTTAAGCAAGCATGGAGGTCTTTAAGATAACGTATGTTAACACCACTTGGATCTATTTGGCTAAAAATGGGAGTGTGTCATCCGGATGCTGCCTCGCTGTAAAGCCGAATTCTGTCGATGCAAAATGCCTCCAAATAGCAACCCATTGCGGGAGTGTTATGCAGAAAGGCATGAGTTCAGCGCGTGTTCGTATTCACCCGAGTTTGTTATTGTGGTTAATGAAAAATGAATAGTGCGGTACCCTCGAATGCAAAACAATTCCGAGAAAAAGCCGCCTATCTAGGGAGATCACATGCTAGCACTACTCATTTATGTCCACCCGAGCGCCGCTTATCTACGTCTTCGGTCTGTATTGCTCTACAATTATTTGGCTAATGTAGTAGGAACGTTTATGCAACACAGTATTAACGAACGAGCATAATGAACAGATTATTTACTTTTTTTTCTTTCCATTTCACTCTTTCTTTCGTTAGCGGAGAACCTTACACTATCAAATTAAAAACCTATGTCCTGACGTTTTGAGTTTCAAAACCAACGTCTCGATTACGAGGCACGTCGTAGTGAGGATCTCCGGATTAATTTCGACGACCTGAGGTTCTTTAACGCGCACGTAATGCACGGTACACAGGAGTGTTTGCATTTAGCCCCCGTCGAAATCCGGCCGCCTCCATCGTGATTTAATCGCACGACCTTGTGCTTAGCAACCACATAGCGAGAGAGAGGCGGAGAGAGCGAGAGAGAAGGTCTTTATTATAAAAACAGAGATTTTTGCAGACGCGTACACAATCGCTGGCATGCTACTTTGTATATAGCGATGGGAAATGGGATTAAGATATTCCAGAGGAGAGGGGAGAAGAAAAATACATTAAAGATAAGTGTGAAATGCGCAAGTGAACCTGATACTAATATTTTTCAGGTGACATGGCGGGATTTATTGGATTTATTGCTTAGCAACGAAGCGCCACAGTTAGTGAGCCACCACGGCGGGAATACAGTTAAACTTGTCTCCAGCGAAAAATCTTCAGTGCTGCTTGTATCCTCTAATAATTGACAAGTAGACCATGCTTCGTTTAGGCTCAACGGCTAACGTGTCTAACCAGGCTAGGGCGGGCCAATGTATATATAGCGGGTAGCTAAGCTTCCATATATAAAGCCCATACATTTACAGCATAGCGGTTCATCGGCGGTTCATGGGGCTTAGCGCCATCTGTGTGAGTAGGAAACACTTCTGGAGGAGTAAAAAATACTGTGACGCCATATCCGTTAAACACAGAAGTGACGTCATTTCGTTCTCAAAGGCGCGAAACTTGTTTGGGTGGCCTGCCATTAGAGCTGTATATTCCGATTACCCACCATTCTACTTGATGATTGTTTCCAGCTTTGAGCGCGGAAAGCCATGCAGTAAAATGTGAGCCGTACAGTTGTCGAAATCGTATCCATGCACAGAAACGTACTTTCTTTGGAGGCCGACGAAAGCTTTGAGTGCAGAGTGCTGGTCCCACCGTCGGGCGCCAAACCCGTCGGCAAGCGCTAAAGTAAACAAATATCTGGCGGCCGTAGCTCACCACTTTTGACTGAACAGGTTAAGAAACGATGAAGCTGCCCCCGCTGTGAAATTCTGACGAACGTCGGTAAGCAAAACGACACAACGTGTAAAGGAGGCGTATTGTAACACGTGAATTCTACGAGTGCGCCTTTCTGTGCACTTCAAGAGATGCATTGCATTGCAAGTGAGAGCGGCGTCAACGCCCCTCTCTTATGGTAGGCGCTGAAAAAAGGTATTTGTTGATAATTATAAAGTAAAATAGAGTTGCCCTTTCTTTTCTCGTCATGCGCATTTAAAAATGAATATGAATTTTATTTTCCTCGAATTATTCTGACTGTGTGGTTTCAATTAAAAAACGGCTTTGCGTTTACCAATGTTCCCTCCTCAGATAGACGCGCTTGAATCACTGCTGCCATAACCACCTTTGCTGATGTCGATGACAATGTCTTTTGAAATGCTTTTAGCCGGAAGCTTCGCGACCTATTTGGATTGACCTTGGGCGGGCCGGCAAATGCCACTTGAGGGATCGGGCCGTAGTTGGCACGACAAAAAAAAAATAATAATAATAAAATAAAGAAGAATAAAAAAAACGCTCTTGCAGTGCTCTAACCTGGATTATAACGGCGGCCGAACCCCGTTGCGCTCGCCCAGTGGTTATGGCTTTGCGGTGCTGAGCTCGAGGTCGTGGGTTCGATAGCAGCCGCATTCCGATGGGGGTGGAATGCTAAAATGCGCGTCTACTATGCATTGGCTGCGCGTTAAAGAATACCCGGGTGGCTAAAATTGATCCGGAGCACCACACGACGGCGCACCTCATGATCATATCGTTGTTTTGGCACGGAGAACCCCAGAATTTATTTTGAATAATTCACAGCGCCCAAGATGATGGCGCATAAAACGGAGCCGTCGGTGTAATTGTGCGTGCAGTTACGATACTCTCCTCGTAGTAAGAAGGTAAACACATTTGTATCCAAGCTGAGACAGACACCTCAGTGTTCATTGTGAATAAAAGGGAAAATCCAACATCCACGTGTTCGTAGCAATTGCTACAAAGGAAACCCATACGGGTTCCTCGAAAGAAAGGCCTCATAGTTGAAGAAAAATTCGTCCTGGTCCGGGACTCGAACCCGGGACCACCGCCTTTCCGTGGCAGCCGCTCTACCAGCTGAGCTAACCAGGCGGCTAGCAGATGGCAGGGCGAAGTCGAATTTGTCGACAACACGAAGCAAAGGCGATAGTTTGACGTAGTAGTTCTACGCAAACCTGCAAGGTGGAGAGAAGTAATGAATAAAAGGGAAAATCAGAGATCCACCCGTTCGTAGCAATTGCAACGGGTGGATGTCTGATTTTCCCTTTTGTTCATTACTTCTCTCCACCTTGCGGGTTTCCGCAGAACTACTACGTCAAAGTCTTCATTGTGTTGCCTGAAAAGGTCTGGCGTATACAACAGGCTATGCGCACGGACTACGTGCCAAGATATCGCCTTTCATTGTAAGCAGATTTCGTATATCTTCCGAAGAACTATTCACCCGCTGCAGGACCAATAAACGAGAACGGTCCGACTCGAATTCGAAGTGAACGCGCTGCAGTTGTCGAAGCTTCGGAAGCAACAGCAGTAAACGTCGAGTATAAGCATTATCGGGGTCGGCCTATCAGAGTCTTCAGTCCTCCGCTTTGCGAGCATTATCAACACAGAAAGAAGGAAGCTTGCGAGAAGAGTTGCACGCACTAAAAGGAGCATAGTGTAAAATAATTGACACCCTTAAAAGTGAATAAAGGCCTAAATCGGTCTAACCCACCCTCTTAAACCCATCCCCTCTGGATGTAAAGGCGTCAGTCATAGGCCAATTTAGATGCTATTCCCTGTTATTGCTGTTAATTTACAGTGCGACAGCGTTCTATCCGTTCGTTTACGGATTAAACTGCGGCGCCGGGCAAAATGTGGCCGACGAGGCTGTTTGTTTCGCGCTCGCGTCTTTTCCTTCATGAAGCTGACGATAGCACGTTCAGTGTGGGCGTAAGCACGGTTCCTTGCTTAATCGTTACACAGGGGTCGTGCAAACCAACAATGAAGCTTCAGTACACAAACTGACGACATTAGTAGTGTTATTCTGACTTTCTTAATACTATACGAGCGTGCTGACTGTCAGAATAATCACCAGTTACTCTGTTAAATGATAACTGAAGCTTCGCTTGTACGCTCGGAAACGACAAGTCCAATGGGCCGAAAGTGTCAACAACCGTACACGGAGTTGTATATAGTCCGAGAAAGCTGTACCACATTAAATGATGACGCAACATTGTAAAACGCGTTTTTAACTGTCCTCATATGATTTTGCAGCTTAATATAAACTGGCAGTCAAATGCAAACACACGTACACACAAGCACGCACGTAAAGTGCAAGGCACTACTGTGCAAATAAAAAAAAAAAACATCAAACAGCGAAACAGACAAGCATGACAGCTCACTTGTAGCAGTAATGCAAGCCGAGTCGCTCAGAAAAAGAAAAGAGAAACAAAGTGCGTTTGGTTCTGGAGACATTTAGGGAGCTGTCGTTTGTCCAACAGTAGAAACACTAAATTTGCGCGCTACAAGCATGCTCTGCGCTTGGTAGTTAAGGTTTGCAAATAAGCTGTGCTCGAGGGCTTACGGTGACCATGGCAAATAACTGCATGATCGAATACGTGCAGATAAAAGAAAATGAAATCCATTTCCGACAAGGATACGACCGCGTAGTCAGGACACTGTAAATGCCAAACGAAGCTCTGAGCAAGCCAGCGCCAAACCACTCAGCATCACGTCGCTTCGAGCAGAGCTTGTGGATACATACAAACATTATCGGCAAAAATAACAAACTCCAGCTCATCCCCCTGAAAGGCACCCTAGTCATCCAGAACTGAAGCCACAGCAGCGTGCTCAAATAAATCGGGTGCATTCCCTGTCGTACTTACCAAAAGAGCAGCACAACGTTTCAACTCGGCCATGCCGCCGTTCCAGTTCTGGGTTCTCGTCGCCTGGCGTAAGCAAAGTTTCGAAATGGATCCAGTTTCACACTCGCCGCCTTCAAGTGACGCAGGCACGTTCGGACGCTGGGCCACGCGTTCCGATCCCCCCCTCGAGACTCGTCACGAACACGACGTCATCGGAATCTCGATCCACGTGACTCGAAGGCAGGCGAAAGCGAAGAACAGCAGCAGCAGCAGCGACTTGGCATTAAGTCTGGCGGGCGACGCCTCAAATGACAGCGGCTCCCGGCGTCTTCGCAACAGTTCGGTGGGCGCCGCACGCGATGCTCCAACTGTTGCGTGCAGTGTTGGTAGCACGCTGCCGATGCTCGTCGAAGGAAGCGTGTTGGTGCAGCGGGCGCCTTGTAAAATTCTAGGGAGACGTGAAATTATCGCAGAGCGCCTATCTTCACAGCCGCAATCGCATACGCCACGGGGCGGAGGCACTTGTTTTCTTCTGTCCGAGATTGTACGCGAGATTAAACGGAATAGACCGCGGAGAGCGGCGAGTGTGTCGCGATTAAGCTTTCTCTCTTGCTTTTTTTTCCGCTTTACGGCTACTTCTTTGCCTGCCCTTTGAATTTATCAGCGTTGCCGTGGCTTTATAGGCAACACTGTGGTACAATGCGCACGACGAACGAGTTCTGAAGTCGGACACATATTATCAAATAAAAGAGTATTGTTCTTGATGCAAACAAACAAAAATGCTACACTATGGTGACGTCTGCGTTGACAAACGACAAATAATGTGGGGAAAGCGGAAAGAAATGAAGTGTTTAGCTGATTTGGATAGGGGCCTGGAATACTCTTAAAATCCCAAAATTTTGCAAGAACTCCCAAAAGCTTGCAGGCGAGAGATGTGGTCAGCTATTGGAAGACACGGGTAAATGGATACCGCTGGGAGAAGCCATCCTTAGTCATAAATGATGATGATGATGACTTATCAGACTCGGATTAAACGCGCAAGCTTAACGCGGTGCGTCCTCACAAACTTTCAGGCGTGACACTGTATTGCACAGAACAAGAAAAGGACAGTGCTCGTTGAGTCACGTGGTGTCGCGGGGTGGGGTACGCAGCAATCTGTGGCGCCCTCAACTGCCCTCCTCGGGCGAAGGCAACAGACGGGAGGCTCGTCTTCTTGTTGCTCCTGCTCGGCGGCTGAGCGCAATCGTGGAGGGGCGGAACCGCTCGGTTATCTGAGCCGAGGGTGGCAGAACTAAAGCCCGGACAGCGCGTGTGTTTTCCGTTGCGGAACGAGATTGCCGCTGTCGAGAGAGAGAGAGAGAGAGAGAGGGAGGGAGGGGTGGGTAAGAAGGAAGCACCAACGTCTCCAAATTCCCGGAATCTGAGGGGTCAAGTCTCATGACAGCGACGGGCGGACATCAAGACACGCTCTGAATGCTGGTAAAAAGAAGAGAAAAAAAAATTAAGAAGAAGGAAAAGAAGAGACGCTCAGAAAGGGAGGCTATCAATCTATTTCTGATTCGGCTGTACCCACACTTGTATGCTCGGTTGAAGAAAAGCGTGGCTTTAGGCGGAAAGCCGCAAGAAGAGAGAGAGAGAGAGAAAACAAGGGTAGGAAAGGCAGGGAGGTCAACCAGAACAGCATCCGGTTTGCTACCCTACACTGGGGGTGGGGGAAAGGGGAATAGAAAGAGGAAGAAAGGGAGAGAGGAAGCACTGAGTACGTGTGGGAGCGACACCATACGCAAGGACACTATAAACGGTCTGTTAAGCCCGTGCACTTCAAGTACCGCACTAGTGCACGAATCGCTTTTCGAGCCAGTGACGGGTGTGGCCACGGTCCGAGTATCTTTGACTCAGTGAAACGCCGGGAGCCGCAAGAAAAACAATGAAGAAAGAACGTAGCTCAGAAAAACAACAACAAAGGAACAGGTATCAGAAGTACGGTGGGATTCTTTTTCTTGTGTCTGCTTCTTTAACCTACGCCATTCTTGAACTATATGAGCGATGACCGATATTGTAGTGAACATTAGCAGAAATACATGGATGGAGAGAGAGAGAAACAAGCTTTAATGATATGCTGGAGATGTTAGTCTGGCTGTTCGCCTGACATGCTACGCCACGTGCTGGCTGGTGATTATGTTATATACAGTGATAAACACCCTTTACCGCAAGTATAGGCACACACACACACACACACATTCACCAAATTTCGTTAAGGCTCGTGGCCCGCAAAAACGTCAGCAGCGCCTTCGCAGCGCGTCACGCACAGGTGGTGCTTTACAATGGGCCGAGAATGTGCTGTAGAGCCAAGCTCGAGTCCCGTTGAACGTGCAGTGACACTTCCAGAGATTCACTCTCTGACGGTAGCAGTCGCACAGAACATGTTGCAGGTCTTCAAGGACGTTACATTCAGAGCACAGCGCCGAGTCCGTGAGTTGAATTACACCTGGAGTGGTTTGTGCACGGTACGTTGAATCTTATGCGATGAAGGCATTTGGTCTTGTCTACTGAGGCGACGTGTAAAAGTCGCACGATTGATCTATTTTGTATAGGGGTCCGTACTGGTAGCTGGCATATGTCCCGAGGGATCGCTGGAGACGCCAAGCATGTGCATATACTAGTGTCGCCGCGTCTTTTCTCGAGAAACGTATCTGGACCACTGCTCTCGAAGTGTGTCCAGCTTTGGCTGCGTGGTCAGCCTGGACGTTGAGAGCTGGGCAGGCCATGTAATGCGTAGGGCAGGTAACCGGTAGACCATTATAGTCACAGAATGCGAGACAAGGCAAGGACAGCGCAGTCGAGGACGGCAGAAAACTGGGTGGGGTGATAAAATGAGGAAATTTGCAGGAGCCGGTAGGAATGGAAAAGCGTGAGACAGGGGTAATCGGAGATTACTGGGAGATGCCTTCGTCTTGCAGTGGACTTAAATATAGGCTGCTGCTGCTGATCATCATCATCATCATCATCATCATCTTCATCACAGCGAAGTAATAGCAGCTATCGTCATTAAACTGAGAATTTTCATGACGGTATTCGTGATTGACAGTCAACATATTTACGCCTGGAAGTTGGTCATGACAATGTCAGAGTCGCCTCTTATTGTCAGCTGATGATGTGTTCTTCTGCCATATCATATCACCGTGGAAACGTCATTTTTATGTGTATCCTTAATGCTCTTCTCACTACACATCCTATAGTAGCTGTAATACGTCAAGTACCTATACGTCAGTACGTATAGAGAATTAAAGAAAGAGTATTTGTATCGTATGTGCTGAGCTGACTTATCTGTCAGCTTTATGGGATTCTATTGGTGCTATTATTGCCCTAAGGCTAGGCACTTCGGGAGGTGATATTCTGCAACGTAATTTTCTGGCTTTGCCAATGTATCCTTGAGCAATGATGCCTGTCAGGTAACTTTGACAGAATTTAGGCACAACTACCTCTTGGAGAGAAAAGGAACATCTTTCTGCTATAACGCACAGAAGAAGCATTATATGTCAAAAAAAAAAAATGAAGGAACGTATGTCCAGTATTGTCCATATTTGGCAACATCACATGATCACCTACGATTCTATACAAAACCTGTTATTGGGTACCAGGCCACGGTGCACGTCATCTTTTTTTTTCATGAAGAAAGAGAGAGAGGGGAGAGAGAGAGGAGAGAGAGAGAGAGAGAGGGGGAGAGAGAGAGGAGAGAGAGAGAGGGAGGGAGAGAGTGGAGAAATGCGAGATGGGAAAGGAGCACCTGGTTTGCTACTCTACACTTGGGGAGGGGGAGGAGGAAAAATAAAGACGGAAGGAATCGCAGCGAAAGAAAGAAAACGCGCTGAATATAGACGGGGTTGGCGACCGCCTGGGAGTATCAGAGTCACTCCTAACGGGCCATTCTAAAGTAGAAACTTCAATAGCTCCTATGAAGGGCCCGCGGCGTCTCCACAGATCACGAATAGGTGACCGTGTGTTCGATTCAGGTCAGGGCTGTCAAAAAAAAAAAAAAAACTTCGCAATGACAGTCGACCCGAGAGGCTGCACGAGGTAACTTCGGGCGAAACGATGACCGCGTTCTTGCTTGCATGCCGTTTTTTTTTCTTCTTTCTTGCGCACTGTCCTACCTTTGAAGCACCGCGTCCATCTCTCGCCAGAAGGATAACGTACTGATTTCTTATTTTCTCTGGCTGTTTGCTCGCAACTGCATAGAACTATTGAGCGACATGGAAGAATGAAAATAAGAAAAATAAGTAAAAGAAGAAAAACATTTTAAATCACTACTCGGACGAAAATAAATCCCACCCAAAAGTGCAATTATTGGCTCCACCTCAATGTCATGCTCGCGACCCGACATCGTCAACAACGACGTCGCTATCAAACCTCCGGTCAAACGTTGGATGGAGGCTGTCATTTCTTTTTCACTTCTGCCAAGGAAACATGACCCTCAACGCGATGATGATACCTACTACGGACCCTGCAAGAGTTGCACGTAGGACCATTCGCCGTTATCATTGCAAGAATAAAATCACAAAAAAATTCACTCGCCATCCTGGCGCTGCGAAAGTGGATGTCAAGCGAAACTCTTGAAAAACCAGCACTAAAACTGCTGAGTGGGTATGTAGTGCTTGTTACATTAGAGTAATGGTAGTAATTGTAATTTAAAGTAATAGGAGCAATGGTAATTTTGGCAGCCCGCCGCCGCTGGTCGTATTGCCGTTTCTTTTCTCCTTTGCCGCTCCTCGTGTGCACGCTACCCCTCGGGAGTACTAACTATGCGTTGCCCACAATTAGCGGAGCTGCAACAACAATTAAATCAGTTGCTAGGCTGGTTCTTTTATATATGAAAGGCTAGGGACGTCACGGCCCACCTCTCAAGCTGCCGTCGCCTCGGCAGCTTGTGCAACAGTAATCTTTACCGGCACACGAATGCGGTGAGCGCTACGTGCTTAGCATTGTTGTCGGGAGCGCCTTATCATCCATGACGTGTTAGGATGCTTGTTCTGTGCATTTTTTTTATAGAAACAAATGCTGTATTGCATGTTGCACGCGTGCTACCAAACGATGTGTGCAATCAACGGTTCGATCGCCCGAAGGTTTCTTTTTTTCCGTGAGGACGATGCAGCGAAAAATCACGACCAACTAGAGGCTAACAGTTTCACTGTAACAAAAAACAAACAAGAAAGCAGGAGGAAAAGAAAGAAAATGAGAGAAAGAATTGCGGGCTTGATTAATGATCACAGATGTTTCTACCATGCTCTGTGAACAGCTATGCACTGCACCTGTTCGCCGTTCTCGTTAATTAATGTGAAAGCACTGCTCGTAATGTCCCTCTTTATCTTCTAACTTTATTGCACAGAAATGTTAAAAGAGAAAAAAAAACGAAAGTGAGGATAGGAAAAGCGAGAGCCCGCACTTACCGCTGGCTAAGTGCCTTTCATTGCTTTGTGCGTTGCCAAGTAACCCACCCAAGCCGACGTCTTGGTAACTTAGAAGGCGGTATGCCGCGCCTTTCGCAACGAAACAATTGGGAAGCTTGTTTCGGAGAATTTGGGCACGCTCGTGCGGGAAATTATTCACGAGGATTTTCTCAGTTCTAAGCTGCGGATTCTCGGCAAGGCTTCGCGGCTTTTAGCTGGTTTTGCAGAGTGGGCTTCTTGTTCGCAAAGAACGGATATATCCTTACGATAAAATAGGCGAAATATGTTTTCGTGCTAGAATTGCTGGAACGACAATCACGCCATCTGCTCTGCTGTACTCACCATCCGCGTTGTTATCGTTAACTATCAGACGGAGTTTTCGTTAGTGTCAGCCGCGCGTGTTGTCAGTATTCCGACCTTTCGCGCACATAACCCTTGGCATATTCGCTCCAGGCAAAGGGGGTCGTTGCGGGGGCATTCGGACGTTTCAGCCGATGGTCTGCACATAACCCAAGATGTGTGTTTTCTTTGGTTGTTTATTTTTGTGTGTTATTTAGATGTGTGTTTTCTTGTGTTGTTAGCACATTTTCACAGACTATGTGCAAGAGATACATAGAGCTCCTGGGGGGAAAAAGGGCGGAGAAGAGAGGGTGTGGAGTGGTAGATAACGTGCGTTGATGCGGTTACGTTACCGGTTTCTGGATTTAAATTGGTGGTGCTTTAAGTAAATTGCGTTCAACCGCAGACCCTTCAGGTTTTGTTGGTGCGTATTTTTCACATTGAATTTAGTGTCAACTGACGTTTTCGAAAACTGCTTCGCGGCCGGAATTCACTCGTTTCACACTAAATTAGCATTATTTGATTTTTGAACAATTGGTGGCTTCTAGAGCAACCGGCGTCATAACCTTTGCGAACATTTCCAACAACATGCTGAATAACTCGAGCAGTAGTGAACAATTCTGTTCACTTAGGCGTTAACTTGGTGATCAGCTTCTTAAGAACTTCTGTTACCCGCCGTGGTTACTTAGTGGCTATGGTGTTGGGCTGCTAAGCATGAGGTCGCCGGATGGAATCCCGGCCACGGCGGCCACATTCCGGTGGGAGTGAAATGCGAAAACACCCGTGTACTTCGATTTAGGTGCACGTTTAAGAAACCCAGGAGGCCTAAATTTCCGTAGACCCCCACTACGGCATGCCTCATAATCATATCGTGGTTCTGGCACGTAAAACCCCATAATTTATAAACTTCCATTGCATCTTTCAATTGCATGAACGATTCCGTGCTAGAGTTGTGACACAACTCACATAGGTGAAACTGGGAATTTCAAAAGAAGGATTCAGCAGCACCAGAGCGACCTCAGCAAATGCAATGCAAGTTCGAACGCCTTGGTGGATCCTCAACATGACTCCCAAGCCGAGCAGCATCGATTGGGATGCTGTGAGCACAACCGCGACAGAGAAGCGCCTATCTTCACGGCTAGCCTTAGAATCTTTACATTATCAAACGACTAAAAACGCCATTAACTGGACGCGGGGTAATCTCCATGAGATATATACGCACACTATGCGCCACCTAAAGAATAAATAATCGCCCTCTCTTGCGCCCATCTTCATTGTGAACAAGGGATCCGCAGCGGTCTTAAAACGTGATCATATTTTTTATTTCCTTTGGAACATTAATCGAGTGCATGTTATATGTTGACAATTACAGCTTCACCCATTATTTCTTCGTATTAGCGCTAATTCATGAAAGAAAAGGTGAATTTATTTTCATTACTCTGTTGCTTTCAAACATGCATGAATTTTGCGAAAGTAGTTACCACGTCCCTATAAGGAATTTATAAGATGGTTGCAGGATATCAGGCTGTGGTGTTCAGGAACACGAGTTTTTCCGGATGTTGAGCCGAGACGATATCGACAACATGCGCAGAATTAATTGTAAACTCTCCTCGCAGAAGTTAAAGGATAGCATACTTAACAAAACATCGCTTTCTAAACTACACAGAATTGTCTGCGATCATGCTTCCGATTGCGGGAACATAAGACTGTTTTGATTTTAAACAGCTGGAGGGGATCATTCCAGCACTGTGACTTTCTAATCAAAATGTTGGCGTGCGAGAAAGGTTGTACACTATTTCTCTGGTCAAGACCACGGTCGAGCAATTCGTTTCTTGGTAAACTCGTGAGCAGTGCGACAGGAAACGTCGAATTAGCTTTCAAGCAGCAGCTACTCGCCATGTGTGCCATTCAGATGTGACACTTAATAACAATCAAGTAGTTTTACTGCTTAATATTTAGTCTTACTGAACACATTTTTTTTTCGGACATGTGTTTAGTCGCTACGGCGTCTTCTAAGGTATCTCAGTGGTTCCTTTAATATTGATATAAAGGTACTCTAACCTCCATGATTTGGTGCGTCTTGCGAATGGTATGTGAACACGCGATGTTTCAACGCGTGTACTTACTATATTGCTCGTACTTTGATTATATTTAACTGCGCGTGGTCCACTCGCCTCGATAACATAAAAGAAACAGCAACAACCAGTATACACGTGGCAGAACCAATTTATTACGGAAACAAGACATCACTTGCAGGATGCAAACAGGAGATAAAAACATCGCCCCCCCCCCCCCCCTCCCTACCTGCTTATGCGGGAGCGGAGCGCTAATTCCGTCGAGGCGCCTGCAGCTCGACGGGTCTAGTCAGCCAAGAGAGCCGCACGCTACCTTGCATACGCGAGCATCCATCACGGAATGCACAGTACTTACCCCACTTTACGCACTAAGGTTAAACAGCGTGATGGGATGGACGGTTGCTTATTTTCGCGTCATCTACCATCCTGCAACCGGCGGTTCCGAGCATTTGAGTTCCGAGCGGCTTTGACTCAGTGGCTGTCTGTGCACGTCTCTATACTCTCTCTCACCCGTCTCTCTCTTCCCCTTATTCCTTCCCCCAGCGTAGGGCAGCCAACCAGACTCCGGACTGGTTATCGTGCCTGCGTTCCTTATATCCCTCTCTCTCCGAGCATCTTTTGCGGTGCCTGCCAAGTTGCTCCAAAATGGGGATGAGGTGATGACCAGTTGCCGCAGCCGCATTTTCTCTGATATTCTATCCGTGCCGTTCGTACGGCGTGTACAACTTGCACTGCGCCCTGCCATCAATTTTTCCCTTTCATTTGCAACCGTACTGGGCAGTGGCAGGGGGAGCTGAGACTAGTGCATCGTTAGCATAGCCAGCATCTCGTATGACCCTACCTAAGTGACCTCCTTTAAAGTCACTCGGCGAGTATTCTCAAGAAATAAACAATACACGTGTGTCACCCTGGGGAAATAATATATTGCTAGTCAAACCTCTGCTTCGATAAACTTTAGGACACAAACGTTCCGTCTCATACAGTTTTGATGGAGCTCGATATTTTGTATCTAGCTCCATGATGGAGTCACTTTATTGCAGCGTTATCTGTCTCAAGGTCAAGCGCACTCGGCTATGTTGGGCCTAATAAATAAACATCACCGCTTCTGTGACTTATTGCAACAGGACGGAAAGCTGTACGCAATAACACATTGCTTTCTTGCTCTCGCCAGCCGCTTCCAACATCATTTGATGTTTGTGGTTTGTGGATGATAATTTGTGGTTTCGGTGCTAAAGAATTTGCGCTTAAATATGAGCGAACTAGACGGAACGATGCTCTTAAGTGGTTGATATCATGGAGTATTGTGTTTTATGCACGTGGAGTCATCACAACAGTTCAACAGTGTACAATGTGTCCAGGCTTGACCACATAAGTAAAAAAAAAAAATGATTCCAAGCGTGTGAAGAGTTCCAGCGAGCTATCCGGAGCTCAAAAAATCACTCGCGAAGGTAGTTGAACTACAGAAGGAGGTCAATATCCCGCTTTATCATCTTGAGAAGTATCGGCTCGACCACCTGGACGTTGTAGCCGCTGTCGACGAAGATGGCGCCAAACACAGACTTGAAGAACTTGTAGACGAAGCTGCGTTTCTTTTTGGCGTACTTTAGATCAGACAAGGCCTGCAGAAAACAAAAGTATTTTAAAGAAATAAATAGAGAGCACAGAAAAGCATCAACTCAGCATGCAGTTGTCAAGCATAGCAACTTCTCAGTGCCAAGACATGTGTACCACAATGAGTTTCCTCTTGTGAAGTTAACTGACACTTTGCCAGCTCATAACCTTTTTGTCAGGTGAGGCAGAGTTTTGAAAAAGAAGGAAGCATAGCGAGTTCCTTGACAGTTCATCCCAATGAAAGTAAACATGTGGGAAAATGCTGAGCAGTGCTCTTTTGAGAGCAGATTTGTCTTGCCCTGCATTGAAGATACTGTTATTATATGTTCATGGCATCAATTACGATGAGGTTAAAAAGTAATGATCATCGGAAACAAGTATTTACATAAAAAGCTCTATTTTACTTCGTACTTAATAAGACTTCCTTACGTAGTCACCACTCAGAATTATACATTATCTCAGCGTTTTTTATTGCTCCATAGACCTTCATTGTAGATAATATCAGATTTCATGAAAGACCAGTGTTCGAGCTCCAGAATTATTTCATCTGTGTCATCAAATCGACGACCATTCAGTGGATATTTCTTTTTTTTTTTTTCAAACAAGAAATATTCACTTAGTGCGCGATCGGGGGAAATAGGATGACTGGGCCATTACTTCACAGCCACATTGCTTTGCTTTCGCAGCAGTAACTTGTGATGAGCGTGTAGGTGTTTTATTAGGGAGAAGATTAACACTTTTGAAGATCATAACACGATATATTGGCTTCAGATAATGTAATAACTTGTTCAGTAGTAATCAGCAACATTGATGTTTGGCAGTCAGACCTTTCCTAATGTGCTCTGTCAGGATGGCTCCATGACAATCCAAGAACACCAATAACACGACCTTCCCTGCAGACCTTTGCACCTTGTCATTTTGGGGAGGAGGAAAGTGGCGTTGGAGAAGTGTGGATTTGTTCAGCTGTTCAGCCTTTGAATCACAGAAGTAGATCCAAAATTTATCGACAGTTACCAAACGACTAAACAATCCTCTTCATTGTGCTCCGAAAGAGTTGACATCTGCGTTGACAGGTCGCGTCGTGTTTGCTCTGGACAAAGGCTAGCTGCCGAGGCCCCCAACGTGCAGACACCTTAGACACATGCAGTTTGTCATCAGTTATGTTCCACACGCTTCCAGAGCCTAAACCCGTTTCATGTGTGACCATTTGAATACTAATTGTTTAATCTTGCAGAATGAAAACTTGCACTTTATTCACTGTGGCTGCATCATCAGGTAAAGGGGGCCTTCTAACTATAAGCTATAAGCTCGTCAGTGGGATACAAGTGACCAGTTTGGAACCTTCGTTTCTTCCTCACAGCAGTGATATATCATGGAGAATCATCCCCACAGACAGTTTTCATTGAATCATAAATTTGCGTGGCACTACAGTCCCTCAAATGTAGAATATTTTTTAACTCTGTGAATCTCAATCTTCTTCATCCTTCGGGATACTGACTTTACCACCACGTGCCACAAAGTAAATGCATTGCATTTCTATGTAAATAGACTTCAATAATTACACTGGCGAAATTGATTAACGCGTAGCTATTTTGACTATGCCTAAGGAACAAAGCTTTTTCACACCGTCTCGTATTTTGACCGAATGTAGCAACATCTCGCGTGCAACTGGATGTTCTCTTCCTGATTCTGTCATGTGATTTGAATAGGATGGAAATAAACACAATTGTATATGTATCGCATTTAGCTGTACAGCGCTTCTTTGACAGTTTTACTACGTATTCGCTTCCCATATGTTCTGATATGCGTGTTGGAACTGCACAGTTTCTTTTTACGGTTGAAGTTGTGGACGCTCTAGCTATTTCAATAAAATATATTGTAGTTTATTAATTTGTCTTGGAGTCATAGGTTCTTAAGTGTTGTGGAATTACCAGATGATCCGTGCGGAAGCGTTTATTAGATCGAAAGCTCTTGTTCAATACGCGAAGACCGAATCAAACAGCCGTCATCATCATTACTTAGTTAGCTCAACTTAATCTTGCAGTGAAACTACCAAAACTGGCTTTCGACTGGTTTTTCTTTGGCACTGGTACGCATTAGGTAGACCACCCACAAAGGTGCGTATGATATAATGTAGATCGTGCATTTTTAAACAAAGGAAACCAAATATATAACATGTTGGTTTGGAGAAAACGTTCCGCTTGGTTGGGGACTATGATTTGACGAACCGTGCATATACAGGGGCTTGTTTTAACAAACCGAATTCAACTGGGAGCCCTGCAACGGACATACTGCTTCAAAGCGTCTAAAGTCATATGATATGCCCTAGGCTGCCTGTATGCAATGTAGAAACGTTATAGAAAACAAAAACGTCTGTATATAGATTTTTCTGTGAAATAGTGTGTAGAATGTCTGCTTAGACATTCAGCTATGTTTACAAGCTGATCAGCTATATCACACTTTCTATCAGCTTGTATCGCGGTTAATGCGGCATACCTGAACACTGCGGAGGCCGTCAGCAAACTCCCTCAGCGAAGCTTTCTCGACGGGCCGGTCGACGAAGACGAACTTGTGGAAGTTGTTCTTCACGGCGAAATAGGCGAGCGAATCTTGACGCAGCACCGACGCCTTCACCTGAGCCATGTGATGCTGGGACTTGTTGCGAGCATTCATCAGCACGTACCTGCATGAAGACGCGCGCACAAGGAATCACCATCGGCTACAGAGATGGCCAGTTTCAGATTGATTGATTGATTGAAAACATCTTTATTCGCCGGATATTCGTAGAACTCGTGGGTGGGCCGCCTATTCCGGTAGCCCACTGGTTACTGCTGCTGCGCTGGCCCTCCCCACCAGCCGGTGCTGACGGTCAGGATGATCGCTGAGCAGAATAGCCTCCCACTGCTCTTTTGAGGGATTTGGAATGGGGTCAACTATGGGATTAAATTGGCAAGCGCACACCATGTGGTAGAGGTTAGCTACCTCTCCACAGTGTGGGCATTGCGGAGAGTATAGTGTAGGGTACCACTGGTGTAACTTAGCTGGCGTTGGGTATGTATTAGTTTGTAGTCACCAAAGAGTGTTCTCTTCCAACTTATTGAGGGATTTATGTGGTGTTGGGTACTCCTTCCTGGCTGTTCTGTATGGTGCGAGATTGTCAGCATACACTGCTAAAGCAGTTAGTTCCCAGCACTCTTCACGGTCATCAGGGGGAGACGCCCGGTATAGAAGAGCTCGGGCATGCCTGTGAGCGGCTTCGTTTCCTCCTGGTAGTTCCAGGTGACCGGGATCCCAGTTTCAGAAGTGCTGTTTAGATTTATGTGTCTCCGTTCGAGGTTACAATGAGCGTGCACACAGATGCTTTAACATATGCACCAGTAGCACTCCTACGCACGATGAGCCAGCAAAGTGCGTACGCATGCATGTAAATGAGCTGCGAATCCAGGCGTACAACAAAACCTGGATAATGTTGGAATTAAATTCTGCGTGTTTACGCGGTTCATTCAAATCTAATTTACCAAACTTTGACAGGATGCTTCTGTTGCAATTTTGCTTGGCGCGAACAGGATGGAATTGGGCTGCTTGAATTGGCTTGCAATGTCGTTATACGGTTACGTGCAGTTCACAACTGCTTGCACCTGCTTTTCTAAAGCTAAGCATTCTTTGCTTCTTCTCACATAATTTAAGGACGTTGGCGATAGAGGATTTATGATTTTTATAGCTTCCTTGGTGTTGGCTGCTGTCTTGCCGAGTAGACGCAAGCTCATTACCGACTACTTCGCTATTTGTTTCCAGGCTAACTAATTACTCACTACTACACTACTGATTACCACGCTACCTCATAACGCACTACTACACGTGAATATCTCAGGAAATATCTACAAAGATTCCAAAGCTACCTTGGTTCTTCAGAAGAAAAATAGAAAGTTATTTATCAAAGAAGAGGTCAGGCAAGGAGCGACAATCTCTCCAATGCTATTCACTGCATGCCTGCATGATTGGAAGAAGTATTCAAGCTATTAAACTGGGAAAGCTTAGGAGTGAGGATCTATGGTGAATATCACAGCCAAGGCGGCGCTGCTCTGCCTGCAGAACCCTGACAGGTCTAGCCTTGGGGTTGCGCTGCTCTCTTCAAGACTGACGGCCCTTCAGGACGCAGGATGCTCACTATCCCTGCATTGGCTACCGGCACACGTGGGGATCCCGGGCAATGAAGAGGCGGACACTCTTGCAAAAAATGCCCACCACTCAAGCGTCCCCCTCAGCCCTGCTGTAACGGCTGCAGACTTCTCGACCTGGTGCTATAGCAGTGCAAAATCACTTCGCCGAGTTCGCCGATGGTGCGGGTGACGCGTGCGGTGGGAAGGGACGTGGGCGCCGTCGCGTTGGCCGTCTTTGACAAAAGTATGACGGCAAAGCAAAAGCTAGCTAAAAGACTTCCTGGAATTGCGCTTCGTACCCTGCCCGTCCGGGGCAGTCATCCCTGGCTCCAACAGCCCCGACAAGAAGACACTGCTGGTCTTCATCGAAGAATTTAATGTCGGCCAACGAAAACCGCAAAACCGGCGGTTATACCATGTGTCCCAGCGAACGTTAGCCAAGCTGCTCAATGAAAAAAGAAAACCCAAGGATTTAGAAACCACAGTGCAAGACAATTACGAAACCTGCGGAGTCCGGTCATCAGAAGTCTGATAACCGAACAGCGTAGGTCATAAACTCGTATCTTGCAACGTGTCTTCCCTTATCGTTCTTTTCTTTTTCTTGGGGGGGGGGGGGGGGGAGGGGGGGGTCGACGTTCACTGGCACACCCTATAGGCCTCCATGGAATTAGTTTTTGGCGTGCCTCTCGTCAGCTGTCACTCTAGGCGGTGATCACTGGCCACGTCGTGAACTTGTGGTGCGTTTGACCACGTGTTCGACAGATGGATAGATGTGCTGGAAGTTTCTCATCACGTCTCGTATTTCTCGACTCACGTGCCCCTTTTCAACATGGTGCAGAGTCAACAACACCACCACCAACCAGGCACAAGTTCATTCGGTACAACGCCTGCAGTCGTGACACGGTGCCCGGGCAACTGTGTAAATTGGTGCTGGTTCAACGCAAAATGTCAACAAACATGTGCATTGCGCCTAATAAATTCAATGTATATTTCTGTTTCACGAAACGCCACACCTACATCAGAGCAGTTACATCGTTGTGTTGCGATTTCATAAGTGAGAAATTGCATTTGGGCGTTTAGCCTTGCAATACTATAAGCATTGTATTGCACCTGTATCAATTTGCCCAAACATTTGGGCCATTAATGTTACGCTTTCTCAACCTTTGCTTTATTACTTGCACAAGTATATAAAAGAATCTTCAGTTATCGTCGATACTTTCACTTGTAGCACAAATACATTTTCCCAGTCATTCATACCTCGGATGTCACTAGAGTCCAACCACCTTACCGCGAACACTCTACCAGTGTTAATTCCTGCTTTCGTGATGCCTTAGCACATTACTTACTAAACTGCGGTTTCATACTCTCGCATGTTATATTTTTACTATTAGTTCATTTTGCCGGCATATTGTATTTCTGTCACATTACTGTGTATTTAAGCTTGTACTGCCTATTTTGTATGTTTCTTTTCTTTTTTCGCGTATTATCTGTGACAAGTCCTGTAAACCACTCCACTCTGTAATGCCTTGAAAGGCCCTTAGGGTATTATCAATCAATCAATAAATAAATAAATAAATAAATAAATAAATAAATATGCGGGGTATCCGACTGTATACAGTTATTTTTCATTACGAACCAATGAAAGAAACAGAAATAAATGGAGCCAGTGCTGGAAGCGACGAGGAGAGAAACTTGCAGGAAGCTTAAGCTTCGCCTTTAAAAGTGGAACGCGATAGCGTTCAAAGTGCTTATCACGCTTCCTGGCAACTGGAGCTCATGTAACCGCAATGTTTCCTGCGAAACGCTGGCCGCGAACGCTATATGCAAGAAGGCGGGCTTCGTGATATAAATGCGGCCCCGAGCGCGGCTCGCGATGCGACGGAGGCGAGCGCCAGCTGCTCAAGGATTTTTTGGTTGTAGCAGCTAATGCACGTGCCACAGGTTAACTGCACCGAGCATTCCACTACTGCGACAGGATCGGTGGCTAGGTTTTACTGCTTCACGTGTTCGCCTTTTGCTTAGAGGGCTGCTAAACCAGTGGGCTACTCACAAGAACCTCAAGGGGGTTATAAGCCAGGTGTTTTGTAAAAAAAATGTGGTGCTCTGCAATGACTGTGCTATTTGCGATAAACCCTAATTAAGCTGTCAGCGTTTTGTAATGTTTAGAATTTTTTTACCACATTGCTGATGTATTGCATTAACTTCCTCCCTCTAAAGTGCTATTACAATCACAAATATGTGACTAATGTGTAGGCGACGCATTCAAGGTTGTTCCAACGCGCTGTCCTTCCACGGTGACTCCTATGAACTGCACTTTAAACAAGGCATACGCACGCCAACCTCGGCAAGAGGTGGATGCAAAAACGCTCCTCGTTGTCTCCGCTGCGCGGTCGGTCCTCGCAGTTTCTACGTGCAATGAGAGCAGTGAGACACTTCATTAAATTCTCTCGGCATCTACAATGCTGAAAGAGAAAGCTACTTGTCAGCATGAGAGCATCCCAGCGGAAAAACTAAGCGCGACAAAATAATTCGCCCGCACGAAGGTGTGCAGACGCCGCGAGAAACTACGGCACCTTCACGGCGCCCCTGCCAGCAACGCCGTCACGCGGCAGGAACGCGTTTTGTGGCCAGCCTTCAGAAGGCGGTCTTAACAGCTCCCGACCCTACCAAGGCACCCGCACACGGGCGCGCGCAAATGGCGGATGACGCGGCTGGTATGTGAATGGTAGAAACGCTGGAAAAGGGGTTTCTTTGAGTTTTTGCGTAACCGAATTACGTTTTCTCGTATAGTCAACTTACAATGCGAGGGCTATGATGTCTGTAGGTTGTGTGAAAGTCATAGTTTACAATTTTCCCATGCATTCTTGCTTGAGAAATTCAATTAGTTCAGTAAATTCCTCGTGTCACATGGAGTGCCTGGGTAAGGTTGGTTCGAAAACCTTTTTGCCGAAATCACGTGAGACGCCGGACGCTGACACCGGATTTTCTATGACACGGGCTCCTTAACGGTGTCGCGCTAAAATGTGTACAACGTCGCCTTTATACTTAACTTTCCCAAGGTTGTATTCCTCTCGCTTACGCCCATTGCTGACAGCCTTTTACAAATTGTCTGTCTTTATTAAACGTCCCTTTTATTTTAATGCTTAAGCATTACTATGCTTGCCCAACGAGAAAACCGTCCGTCCGTGCCTGAGTCCGTTCGTCCCGTAAAACTACCGCTTTCGAAATAGCTCTCACAGCAGCGAGCGAATTTACTTTTGTGTGGCCTCTCGCTGCAACGACAACGAAGCGGAGAGAACATGGCGCTCACGGAGCTCTCTGAACACGCCTCACTCAGCCACTTTCGCCGATCGCTTTCAAGATACGGGCCTGTGCGAGTCTCTTCAACGCTAAGTAACCGGCGAGAACACAGCACGCGAAGCTATCAGCAGTCGCTACTTTTTGTCGGCATCGTAGATCGCTTTCAGGGCGCGGCCCGCGCGGTGGTGCCTTACGAAGCCGCCGCCTGAGTACATTTGGTCACGGCCGCGCGGTGGTGCCTTACGAAGCCGCCGCCTGAGTACATTTGGTCACGGTTCATAATGGTCTGACGCGGATGGATAAGGCGCTAAAGAGCGATAACGACTTATAATGATTGGAGCCTCATCAGCGCACCTAGCGCCGCCAGCTGCAGCACTTTGCTTGCGTCATCAACGCTCCTTGCGCCACCGTCCACACCAGTTCGTGTCGCCACAGTGCTGTCGATCGTACTGGCCTGATTAAGCTTCATAACATTGATAATGACACCAGGCTGAGTAAAGATGAGTAAGTAGCACAATGATTACGCACACTTAGACAACTCCCAGAGGAGTTTCTCCGTGATTTATTTGTTTCCCTTCCCCACATCCTACTCTACAAGGAGTAAGGACGATGTATTAGGACGGCGGGCCAATGTTCCTTCTAGCAAATATCTAATCTATTTCTCTTGGCCAGAGAAGAGTAAATCCTAGATATTAACGCTGCCACAATTACAGTACATGTAACTGCTTCACGGAGCCTTAAAGAAGCGCTGCAGAAAAAAAAGAAAGAAAAATTAAAAATAAGGACATTTTTGTCATACCGCAGCCTTTTGGCTCGAGTGGCTTGAGGTGGTCTGATTAAGGGGATGCACGGCCTGATGAGGGGGCTAACAATCGGCATGAGGAGCGTTAGCTTGCCAGCCTACAAGCTCATTCTTGGAAACAACGCTTCAAGAAACTGAGAACTCCGGTGTGAACTACTGACGCAGGTTTCGAAGCACCCCGTTCTCGAATACAGTACTGGGAAAGTAGTGAGCATGTTAAACGATTATGGACTCTTTCATGCCCTCAAAAGTGCATGGAAGACGAATTTGGCTAAGTTCCACCACATATAAAAGCGTGTAAAAAAACAGACGCGAGTTTGAAACATTACTGAAAAGGCGAAGTACGTTTGGAGCCTCCAGAATTACAGTTGTTTTACACGTCATTCACGTGATCATGTGGTTCACGTGATTTTACACGTGATCGATTACTCGATGAGTAACGTGGTGTTGAGAGAGAGAGAGATAGAGAGAGAGAGGAAAGGGGAAAGGCAGGGAGGTTAACCAGAGAAAAAGATCCGGTTGGCTACCCTACGCTGGGGAGAGAGGGGAGGGGGAGGTAAAGTGGTAACAAAGTAGAGATAAGGAAAGGAAGGAAAGGAAATGTCTAGGAGGGAAGTATGGGGTGACATCGCCCTGATAAGGACACTAAGTGTAAATATTAAGTTAAGATAAACTGATAAGATCAGGGCTCGAGAACGTCTTAAGCGTCAATATTATCGCGAACAGAGATTTAGTAATCGATAGACTGATGTAAGTAGAAAACACAATTAGAGACACATCTGGGACATTCAAGTACTTGCCCGATGACGAATGTACTCCTCATCATAATTCTGTCACTTTCAAAGGAGAGTCGGAGTAAACGAGCCTGGAGGAACATTAATGCTGTTTCTACACATGTGCATTAACGTGAGGAACGCGTACCCTTACACAGGGTGATCGTTGCAAAGATGGATGGATGGATGCAAAACTTTAATGAAAGTACTGAGGTACGCGATTCAGGGCGCTGCGGGCCGCTCCCACGTTGGGACAGTCAGGGCATGCCCTACCGCCGCATCGTGGGCCCTCTGGATAAAGGCTACGCCGTGTTTTCCAAAGGGCTTGAGGACGCGCGATGCTAAGCAAAACGGGTGAATGTGAAGCAGTCGCCGTAGGCTTCACTGAAACCCTTCCGCGATTCCAGGCTGCCAGTAGGCCACGCTTTGAGAAACACCGCCTTGTTCGTCATTGATGCTGTCTACGCCCCAATCAGCGTAACGCACTGACCTGGACACGATGTAGTCCATGACGAACGATCCGATGTAGTCGAGTGGCTCGAAGGAGTCGTGACGGTCCTTGCGGTCGCGCGTCTTGAACGTCGGGTGCAGCAGCGCCTTAAGGAGTATGTTGGGGTTTTGGAAGTGGTAGTCTCCCAGGTGGTCGCGCACGAACTCCTGGGGCACGCGCAGTGATAGCGCCTGCTTCAGGTCCGGCGCCACCTGAAGGTGCTCCAGGCCCACTGCACCACCACCACCCGACGATCCCTGTGGTGCATTGTTGCTGCCCCCTGCGTCCAAGATCGATCGAAAGCAGTAAGCATACTTCTTAACGGATCGACGGTATGTTTCGTGTTTAGTCCCCGATGACTTAAGGATGCAGTGGTAAGCACACCACTGTCCAACTGCATATTGGATCTATGCACCAGCCAATTAAGTTCGTTCATTTCTGTTACGTCCCGGTGGAGGCGAACTGTTTAGTAAAGCGCAAGCATTCTTTGCCACCGGAAAGTCCATGGGTAGACACGCGTAAGCTACGAAAAGCAAGCAAGCAAAACTAAGCAAGAACGGTCACAGACGAGCCAAACAATTTTTACGCACTCGCAGGCGATACTCAAAATTCGTATAGCTTTTTGTGATAGAAGCAGGTCACGCTCGTAAATGGCCAAGTTTTCCATCAAATGGTGTCAGCAAATGCCCAGGTCCGTAAGTATTGCACAAAAGCGCTGCATACAGTGATTCCTGAAGGCAACCAGACTCCGCGCCCATCTATAGGACAGAGCGCTTACATTACGTCGGATGCACCAACGCACACAAAACCCGCCCTGCCTTTCTGTCCTTCTCTAAATATTTTCCTCCCCTTTCTTCTTTCTGCATTGTAGAGTGACCAACCGCGCTCAGTCCTGGTTCGTTTCATTGACCCCTTTATAGCTCACCTCCCACCGACGTTCGTTACAATGCGCAGATTTCTACCACCGTCATCTTCGGGGCTGCCGCATAGTGATAAAAATGAACATCTTATGGAGGTCAACAGAGCCCAAGCTGAGCACGTCCTTCTATGGCTTCGATCTATGGGTGGTGCTAATTTTATGAAGCCTTGCTTCCAATAGAACGATGTGGAGTAGTAGTCTTCTGGAGGGGGAGAGGTAGATAAAAAATGATTCAGCATATATCGGAATAACACGAAGCCTTGCAAAGATTGCAACCGAGGCTCAAGGGAGAAGGCTTTTGTGGTTCGTCAATGCAAAGCGAAAATAGAGAGGTATGTTGGTAAAATTCAATAACGATTGAATATTTTGCCATGAGGTAGCGAGGTGAGCCGGAGAAAAGGTGTGCGAGAGACGACGATACCTAGGACATCACAAAGTTCGAGAGAGAGCTGTCGACTAACCGAGCGAAATGGCTATATCAGAAAACCATCTATGCGTTTTCAATGTATTTCAATAGGCGGCATCAGAGTTGGGCACGAGCTTCTCCTTCGTCATCCTCAAAACTAGTATTCGAAACGACTTTCGCAGGAATAGGTTCAATTAATGGTGTGGTGGTCGGACTAACACGACGCGAAAGAAGATTGTGCGGCTTTTTACCGTCGCCACATCTGGTTCTAAACATAGTGACTTGACAGCGTCAATGTGAATTTTCTTGCTAATATAATTTACAAACTTAATTAGTCTATAAGCTCTCCATAAACAGATTTTTCGTGTTGCCTTCATGCAAGCCACTGTCCTTCAATAACTTTCTAGCTATAGGCAATTACATCATCATCATCAGCAGCAGCATCATCATCATCATCATCATCAGCTTCATCATCAGCAGCAGCAGCATCAGCATCTTTAATGTCCGCTGCAGGACGAAGGTGCGATCTCCAGTTACCCCTGTCCTGCGCCAACCGATTACAACTAGCGCCTGCGAATATTCTTAATTTCATCACCTCACCTAGTCTTCTGCCATCCTAGACTGCGTTTCCCTCCTCTTGGCACCCATTCTGTAACCCTAATGGTCCACCGGTTACCTAACCTACGCGTTACATGACCTGCCCAGCCTCATTTCTTTCTCTTAATGTCAATTAGAATATCGGCTAGCCCTGTTTGCTCTCTGATCCACGCCGCTCTCTTCCCGTTTCTTAACGTTACGCATAACATTCTTCGTCGCATCGCTCTTTGCGCGGTCGTTAACTCGTTTTCGAGCTTCTTTGTCAGTCTCAAAGTTTCTGCCCCATATGTTAGCACCGGTAGAATGCATTGATTGTACACCTTTGTTTTCAATGATAATGGTAAGCTTTTATGTCAGAATGTGACAATGCGTGCCGAATGCGCTCCAGCTCATGTTTATTCTTATGTAGCTTTGCATCTCATTATGAGGGTTCCTTGCGAGTAATTGACATAGCTAAACGCACTCCTTCACAGACTCTAGAGGCTGACTGGCGGTCCTGAACTCTTGTTCCCTTGCCCGGCTATCGATCATTATCTTTGTCTTCTGAATATTAATCTTCAACCTCACTCTTATACTCTTTCTGTTAAGGTCACCAATCATTTGTTTTAACTCGTCCCCAGTGTTGCTGAACAGGACAATGACATCTGCAGACCGAACGTTGCTGAGGTATTCACCGTTGATTCTCACTCCTAAGTCTTCCCAGTTTGATAGCTTGAATATTTCTTCCGAGCACGCAGTGGGTAGCATTGGAGAGATTGTGTCTCCTTGTCTGACCCTTTCTTTTCATAAGTATGTTCCTACTTTTCTTGTGGAGAATTAAATACATCATCAATGACATCATACGGACCATAATTGCGTAGAAATATGTGGCCTCAACTCAGTGGAGAAATCTCTTCAGAAATGTAGCGATCCATGTAAAGAAAAAAGTCAAGATCCGGTTTGGCTCGTGGTTTGGGTGTTTCCAAAGGGCTTGCCCGGGATCTTGTTAAGAGGAAGCTATAGCTCGGGCCCGACTCCGATGCCACCTATTAAAATACGCGTAAGACGCAGAAATGCGTTTCTGAGGTAACAAAAGGGCTGATTTGAGAGAAAATTTTAAATGCTAGCGGTTTCTGCAAGCGGAATATTGATTTAGGGTCCGAATTTTTTAAAGGAGCTTTCAAAAATTGATAAGTTCGGTAAGAATGGAAGCAAGAAGTTTACAAATTCGCAGCATGGAACTAAGAACAGATATCGCAGTTCTCTAAACTGCATCCGTTAGAGCACTGAAAGCGGACAAATTCACATCTCAGATGAATTTGTTACATTGTTTGCAAGGGTGTTGCAAAAGTCCTACTCACATATTAGCGGCATATTTGAGAGCCATATACAGGGCGTCCCAGTTAACTTTAGCCAGAGTTAAAAAGTATGCAAATGTCATGCAGCTGGACAGAACAAAGGTAATGTTGTTTGCCGTCGCTTGGAGATATTCGAACTATATTTTAATTCTACCGAATTAGATAATTCTTCTTAATTAACCAGCTTCTCAAATACTATAAGTAGATGGAAAGTGTCAATGCGAAAATTGTAGGGCGACATGAAAGCCCCCCGATACAGCTTTGTGTTGCTCAATACGTGCTGCGTAAAAGTGTTTTTCCGAGCGGAAATAAGACCGCAAATGCACGCAAAATTGCCGCGCGACAGGCCGCTCGAGGTGCAAGGCCACTGTTATTCAGCGTCTGTATTTGGCCCATTTCTGTCTGTCTTCGTCTTACCGCGCTGTGTCGCACTTCAGACGCCACGCAGTTGACGCCAACTAGACCAAAGTCAAACACTGCTGGGTTTCAATAATCCCTATTCCAGCTTCTTGCGCTTTCACTCGAATAATAATCAGCCATGATGCTTCCGAGAATTACCAATTTGAACCAATAAAACAAATTGTGTCGCTGCAGGGCTGAAAGAATCCGTAAAAATATTATTTTGAGAAAGAAAAAAAGAAGAAATCGCTAGTAGCGGGTTCAGTTTCAATCGTCGTCAGTAAAACGAGCAAGCAGCAGCGCTGGGTCAAGTAGCTCTATATAAAACCAAATGAATTATCGAATCGAATAATTAAAGCCCCATTAAAAGTTACATAACTAGGTATCCGAACATCACAGGATGTTCACAGGAAGATGGCGGCTCGAAGTGATTAACAGTGACCAAACAAGGTATACCCTTGTTGACGTGATTTCATTTCATTTTCTTACATATTTTTTATATTGTTGTTTCCGCTATGAGAAAAGCAGTAGCCGTCACTAATATAAGGTGACTCCATTTCCTTCTTTCATTCTCATTAAAAAAAAAAAAAAAACGGAATATCCTTGGAGGCAACGTTTGGAGGCAACAAGGGGTCTTCGCGATAGCATCGACTGCTTTCCTTAGCAGCGTTTATGCATCCGTACTAAGGTAGTTGAATTTCATATCTATAATTCACTGTTATGGATTACTGCTTGCAACAAATCTTTAGCCGTCTAGCTACTGCTTTCTGAAATACTAGTTGACGCTAAGACCAGTAAATTAACGCCACCACATGTTTTGAAGTTGACGATCCTTTTTTGCGACGAGGAAGCTGCAAGTGACAGACTCTGGCACGTTTCTCTTTTTCTTATTTACTTTTTTTGATGTACTTGAAAGCATCGGCTGTTCATCAGGAACATTTGGACAAGACAGCCGATTTACAAATGGCAATACTGTTTGGTAACCCATCTTCGTGTAATCGCAACGCGTTTCACTTTTAAGCAAAAGTCCACTGTCGAATGAATCACCGAGACGCAAATTAGAGGAAGATTCTGAACCCGGACAGAAAGGCGACTCACCATTGATGGAGAACGGTGCGGCTGCATTCCGGCCACCCTGAATGTTGAATGAAAGTAAACGCGGTGTCGGTACTTTCTCAAGCATGCAGCAGCAAAAGATGGCAGGCATTCAGTCTATATCTAAGCGAAATTCTATTTTTCTTTTTGTTCCTTTGTCTACGGCAGGTTCAGCTTTTGCAAGCTGGAAGTGTCGCGTTTAAATGTGTGCATCAACAAGTACGAAACTTAAGTAAAAACATTTGCTGTAATCTTGAATCTCGTTACCGCGAACGCGAATGGAGGATACAATTACTCAAATTAATTTCGTCCTTCACCGTGTTTAACTGGTTACTAAAGAGGTAACAACTGCAGTTATTAACAGCTCAGCTAGCTAGACACTCATCAATGCGTCATTAGTCGCATTGCAATTGAAATATTAGAACAAATGCGCAATTGAATTTATGTCGAAGCTTTACGTCGATTTCCTCGTCTGCGTGTGTGGGTGTTTTGTAATCGCTATGCTGGAGATTTTGCATATCAGGAAAGAACACATTAAGTCCTACGACAACGTGGTTGCAAGACAATGACGTGAATCATAAAGCTCAAAATAAAACTACAAGCTCCTGCGCAAGTGCATGTACGTCAGAGATGGGGCGCACATTACAAACACAATGCCAGCGATCACAGATACAAGAGCCATGTAAACAAGGAATCACAAGGAAATGCTGAACCATTAATATATGCAATTGTAGATTAGCATTTCGTGGTTAGATTTCAAACATGCCAAAGGCATATCTCACCTGCTGTCCGGCAGCAAGTCCACAAGCGACAGAGAAGAGCACCTGCACAGAAATGACGATTATTACTGATGCTCTTAAAGTAATTCTTCAATATACATGCGATATGAGCCCGCAGTAATGACAACGTTATGTGCACTGACATTCTTATTTCACCGTAATGAGGGCTGCTGTGCTGCAGAAAGAACAATATATTTTTTTATAAGACTTCCGTGTGGCTTGATAAAGCGGCAAGCAGAAGCAACCGAGACAGAGGCAGGGCATTTTTAGCAAAAAAATAATAAGGAAGCCGAGTAATCAGCACATAAATGTGTGGCACTATGTTTTCCAAAGTCAGCAAATGAACGGATGCAATCACGACTTCAATGAGTGCGTGAACGAATGAAATTCTCGAAAATTAATAAAAGAATACTCATCATTGCACTACCATGATTAATTATTTTGAGCCCTGCTTGTGCAAGACATTTTGGGTATTAAATAACAAGTGTTGTGTGATCGACATAAATGTATGTACGTTGTACTTCACTGCGCACGGTCGCCGCGATGGAGTCCCCCGAACCGGCTTCTTGCGTGAAAGGTAGGCAATCGCCGAGAGTAAGCTGTGTGAAATATGTGCTTACAGTGGGCTGTCTGTATAACCAAATGGTGCATAACGGAATGATGTCTCAATGCAGCGATTGCTTGTCTAATCGACATAAATGTATGTCCGTTGTACTTCACTATGGTTAGTGAAGGATGGCCGGAAGTCCCCAATCTATAGTTATAGGTTTCTGTAGAAATCTCTCAGCTTTCACTGATTATTTATTTTACGTTTCTTTTTCAATCAATTAACAAGTTAATTATTCAATCAATTTTTATTGTACCAAGAAATATAGTACAAACAGGCATATAAAGGCGGGACTCGAGAAGCGTAAGGCCGTACTAGGGGTACCTGTAGTAAGCATATCTGTATTATCATACGGTAAACATATGTGGCTTCATAAGGAGGAACTTAAGGTACTGAATTATTCAGAAAATGCAGGGTAAGATTTAAAATAATACGCACAATCAATGCACATAATACTAACCGTATCCGGCTTGCGATACGGCTAAACGGACGTAACGTGGAGCTATCGTGCCCGCATCATTTGTGGACACGGCATTTCGACATGTGTCAGCCTAGATCCCCACACTGCGGTTGTAATGGCGCCACAAGCACACGAACTGGCGAGTAGGGTATCCACAAGTCACGAACACAACGTCGGCTGCACTACACGCATCGCACGATGTGGAGAAAAGAAGCGAACATGCTCTTAACTTACCAACAGGATCAAGTTCCCGGAAGGTGCCGCCATGTCTTCCTGGTGGGTTCGAAAGCACCAGGTGAGTCAGCAGTGGACAACGCCACGCGGTATACCTGCGTGTAGTTGGAGCGAGAACAACTTACTAGGTCTTGCAGACGCGAATCACAAGCAAGCCTTCGCCAGCGCGAAAGAAAGGCATTCTCCCCGCACCGACGACGACCGAGCGTTTCCTGTTGCGACAACCCACGTTGGCACACGCGGCGTAAGGGGGGCCGGGCGAGTTTCCACGGTGACAGGAAACACCTCCCACTTTCCTCTCAGACAAGTTACTCGGAACACCGCCTCCTTGCCTTCGAAACGCCCTCCACGAGTTGCTTGGCCTTGGTGAGCAAGAGCGAACTACGTCCTTCTGTCTCCGCCAAGCAACAACTCTCCGTCTCGTCCGCTAACACTCTCTGAAATTATGTACTCCTCTCTTCGGTCAATGGCAATTCCGAAACTATGCATTTCCGGACAGGCGTTGGTCGACGGCGCTGCCAACGCTCGTTTCCAGGAGGGAAGATTAGTCGGGAAGGTCACGCGAGGTTATCCGACGTTGTCAAAAGAAGGGTGGCTCTAGAGACAAGATGATCAGGAGCAAACGCGCGCGCGTGGGAGCAGTCAGACCTTTATGTACAGAGTCGCGGCTGAGTTAACGTAAACGTTTGGGCAATTAGGCGGTTTTGACTCCCGTCTTATATTTGCACCAAATATGGCCCGAGGGACTAATCAGAGAAACGACAAGTACATGCGCGAACTTTCAGCTGATTTCACTTTTTTCGTGCAAGCATATGTGCTCTGTAAATAAAAGACGCATGCAGATTTGGGTTTGTGTCGTTTTCTTTAAGGCCAGTTAAAGGTTTGTGCACGTGCTTGCCGTTTTCCATTGCAGTGCCGTTCGCTGTGTTTGGTGCTAAATTAAGACGACCGTCACAGCATTAGGACATAGCAGAACAGATTATGTTGAATTTCAGTGGAAGATTGTGAACGGGAAAGCCTGCTCAGCAACGCAGCCTCTATATTCGGCGGGCAACCTGCGTTACGGTTGCGGGACTAGAACTGTGCGCGTTGGCAAGTCATCATCATCAGCCTATTTTATGTTCACTGCAGGGCGAAGGCCTCTCCCTGCGATCTCCAATTACCCCTGTCCTGCGCCAACCGATTCCAACTAGCACCAGCGAATTTCCCAATTTCATCGCCACACCTAGTCTTCTGCCGTCCTCTACTGCGCTTCCCTTTTCTTGGTACCTATTCTTAGCTCTAATGGTCGAACGGTTATCTAAACTGCGCATTATATGACCTGCCCAGCGCCATTTTTTTCTCTTAATGTCAATTAGAATATCTACTATACCTGTTTGCTCTTTGATCCAAATCACTCTCTTTCTGTATTTTAACGTTATCCCTAGCATTTTTCGTTCCATCGCTCTTTGCGCAGTCCTTAACTTGCTCTCAGGCTTCTTCGTCAGACTCCAAGTCTCTGCCCCATATGGCAGCACCGGTAAAACGCACTGATTGTACACCTCCCTTTTCAATGATAATGGTAAGCTTCCAGTCCGGAGCTGACAATGTCTGCCGTATGCGATCCAACCCGTTTTTATTCTTCAATTAATTTCCTTCCTATTATCAGGGTTCCTTGTGATTAACTGACCTAGGTAAACGTACTCCTTCATAGACTAGAGACTGACTGGCGATCCTGAACTCTTGTTCCCTTGTCCGGTTATTCATCATTATCTTTGTCTTCTGCATATTAATCTTCAATCCCACCCTTGCACTCTCTCTGTTAAGGTCCTCAATCATTTGTTGTAACTCGTCTGCAGTGTTGCTGATAGTAATGTTGTATTGTCCTGTTCGTTCTGTACTTGTGTCAGTGTTCGTGCGCCTACCTCTTAGTAGCGTGAATTCCTACCTAATTTTTTAGCTCTCGGTCGTCATCAGGGCTGTCGGAAGAAACAGAGATAGCGCGAAAAAAAAAAAAAGAGACGAGCTCGACAGCGGCAGATGATTTGGTGGTTTAATAAGATTAAGAAATCTACAGAAATAGAAAGGAGTAAGACTGACGCAGGACGGGGGTAACTGGTGATTGCTGGCAGAGGCCTTAGTGATGCCGTAGGCATAAAATACAATAACGGTAATAATCCTATAATATAACTTTATTCGTGCTACATAAAACGTACCTCACAGAGCACCAATTTCGAATTACTTTAGTGAAAGGGGAAGTATTACAGTTCATAATTTACACAATTACCGTCCGAGTTAAACTTAGTCTAGGAACTCTAGTTGTATGCAACAAACGTGTGTGAGCTGGTCCAATTATGAAAAAAAGGGAACATTATAATTTAACTAGATGTGGTGAATCTTATGAAGTAACCACTCCTCGTTTAAACACAGGTAATCAGCGTTTACATTACATGATTTCGTCGCTCCTGAACGTGTATAGAATGGCTAACTTTCACCTTTTTACCAGTAACAACCATGAAATTCGCAAGAAGTATTTAACATAGGCGTAGATGCAGTTATGTTATTATACGGTATTATTGTACTCTTACGTATATTCTAACACTTCAACACCCGTTCATTATCACTTGGTTTTGATTATTATGTTCGTTCGGACATTTGTGTGTTTCTACCCTATTTTATGATGATTAGCAACAAAGTTAGGCTATTTATCCATCTAAAACAGGTTGATTTAGGCTTCAGCCCTTAGTAATAAATAAAAAAGCGTAGCTGTGTTCGCCTCTTCCTAGACATTTGCGCAGCTGCTGCTGCTTCTTGCAGTCTTGTCGACTAGCTCTTGCCCAATTCGTGGGTCATACTGAAAGTGATGTCGTCATCACGCTGTGTCATAGTACCATTGCCATCTGTGAGGGCTTCTGACTTTTGGCTTCTGGATGATTGTGCGGTGTCGCGCATAGTGTAAAAAAACACCGGATATAGGGCGAATCGAGGTGGTTCTTACCGAATGCGTTGGTCATACTTAGACTAATATCGTCATCGAGCCGTCGTAGGCGTACCACTGCCATCTCTGCTGGC
The DNA here is from genome assembly GCF_023375885.2 of Dermacentor andersoni. NCBI lineage: Eukaryota > Metazoa > Arthropoda > Arachnida > Ixodida > Ixodidae > Dermacentor > Dermacentor andersoni. The sequence continues at coordinate 55,413,655 of NC_092822.1, forward strand.
TCCTGGTTGCAATCTTGGCCAATTGGCCGGTACCGTATACAGTGCAAACATCAGGTATAGTGCGAATTGAGGCAGCCCGCCTCAATGCGTCGTCGCCTCAGGATCCAACTAATGCCGTGGTGTTCGTGCCATCATCGATATTTTGGCCGTCATCTTGTCGTCAAGCATAGCATCATCAGCATAGCATTGTCAAGCAATAGCATCATCGCCATTCCACCTTCACCATTCCGTTGTCGTTATGCCGTCATCTACACTGCGGCGTCACATCTCCGTCGTCATAGCTGTCGTAATTGTCAAGTCATAGCATAACACGCTGCGCTGCGGGCTCACGTTAAAGAAACTCCAGAGGGCGACCAACTACACACTACAGCTCATTCGCCGGGTGGCTAATCGGCACCACGGCATGGGCGAGGGCGATCTGCTTCGACTTGTGCAGGCATACCATAACCAGCAGAACCATGCACTCGACACCATATGTCGAACTCGGAGCCACGGACTTAGCCAAATTAAACAGAATGGTCAGACGAAGCACAAAGGCAGCCCTGGGCCTTCCGGACCACGCGGCCACCGCAAGGCTAGAGGCCTTAGGCATGCACAACACGATCGAGGAGCTCTTAGACGCTCGCCACACAGCCCAAGTCTGTCGTCTCTAGCTAACCCCGGCTGGCCGCACAGTCCTCCGGAAGCTCAGTCTCGAGGCTATCCCCGAGGTTACAGAGTACATGACGATTCCGCGAAAGGTCAGGGGGCATACTTATGCCCCACCTCTACCCCGCAACATGGACCCCGAGTTCCATCAGGGCCGTCGGCAGGCCCGTAGTGAAGCCATTTGGCGACGCTACAGCTCGCAAGATGGAGTGGTCTACGCAGACGCAGCCAGACACCCTCGCGGCGACCTCATGACCGCGGTGGTAGCGGATCACAACGGAGGATTGATAGAACACACAACAATCATGGCTAGCCGAGTGGTGGTAGCGGAGGAAACCGCGATTGCCATGGCCATGCATGCGGAAGCGAATACCGTCATCAGCGACAGCAAGCAGGCCATCGGCAATTTCGTCCGCGGTAGAGAGAGAGAGAGAATAATGCAGAGAAAGGCAGGGAGGTTAACCAGAGGTAGTTCCGGTTGGCTACCCTGCGCAGAGGGAAGGGTTAAGGGGGATAAAAAGAGAAACAGAGTGGAAGGGGGAGATAGAAAGAAAGGGAGACAAGCACGAACAAAGCGCGTACACTACAGAGCGGTAGGGGGCGGCATTCTTAGAGTCTGTTGTGAAGCCCCGTAGACCTACCGTAGACGCGGTAGAATTTCCAAACAGGCGTACCATGTCCTCACACAACGCCCCCTAAGCGGCTTGAAAACCCTCGTGTGGACCCCCGCTCACGCGGCTGTGCCCGGCAACGCGTCGGCTAACTGTTTGGCTCGAGATCTCGCGCGCCGAGCCTCGTCCGCGGATGCGGACGGCGTGAATGAGGAGGAGAGACACGAGGAACCCTGCGAGTCTTATCATAAAATAGCCCATTGGTATCGCTTGAGGCGTCGCGCGCTCCCACCACCGGTCAAGCAACTCGATAAAACGCAAGCGGTCGCGTTTCGGCGACTTCAGGCAAACACATACCCGCACCCAAAGTACATTAACAAAATCCCATGAGGCAAGGAAAGCGACCAATGTAGGCTCTGTTCAGAAACAGGAACACTCACACACATAATGTGCGAATGCACCTCGCTCCTGTTTTCTCATCCCCCCGTCAGAAGCGAGACTGACTGGACAGCCTGGCTCAGTTCCGGGGACGTCGACCGACAGCTTGAACTGGTGGACTGGGCGGAGAAGGCCAAGTAGGCCCAGGGTCTTACTTGATCCCAATCCCTCAGCAACGTCCCCCTTCACGTCACCCTTTCAATAAAGTTTGTCACCATCACCATAGCATCGTCGCCATTCCACCTTCATCATTCCATTGTCGCTATGCCGTCATCTGCACTACGTCGCCACACCTTCGTCGTCATAGCTCTCGTAATTGTCAAGTCATAACACCGTCGCCATTCCACCTTCGTCATTTCATTGTCGTTATGCCGTCATCTACACTCCGTCGTCACACCTTTCGTCGTCATTTCGTCATACCATCGCAACAATTCAGCATCGACGTCACGTTGTCGTCACGACGTCATCGTTGTACCATCGTTGTCACTCCAGCGTCGTCATCCAATGGCTGTGATGTCATCACAGTGGGACACGCCCATTCTGTAGTATTGGCACAGAACGTGCGCATTCCTAGTGCACATACCGAGGGGCTAAATTAAAAAGAAGAAAAGCAAATCCAAGGAATCGCTCAAATATAATTCACCGTTCGATGAAAAAAATCGATGTGCTGTAGGGATATCTCTGAGCCGATATAAGCTCTTCAGGTGTCATGTAGGAATAGTAGTAGAACATGCCCATTTCAGAGGATTTGTCAAGAACGGGCATACGCGCATACTTAGTGGCCAAATCAAAGAAGACAAAGTAACTCCGAGATCCGCATAAATATAACTGACCATTCCATTAGCAGATCGGATTGCTTTACGGAGGAATGTGAGCCGACAGTGCATGTTCAAGCTTTATGGGGGAAGTTAGTATAATAATTCATATTATAATTATCTAGCTACATTTATTATCTGCATGTATGTATGCTAGCAAGGGTCGTATAAGCCCACTTCGTTCGTAGTTTCATATAATCTTCCCAAACATGTTCACAAATAGATTCGCCAAGATAGCAACCGACCCAACAGCAGCCAGGCAGCCCCACGAAACCCGGGCTAGTCGGCAAAGAAAGCTTCGCCTCAAAACAAGGACTCAACGGCGCCATCCTGCTAGGGGGTGGATAAAGCCAGGTATGCGGCATATGTAGCAGCGACTAGGCGTAGAAGTAGGGTAAATATTTAGTCAAACTGAGCTGGTCAGTACTTTTTCACGCGCAACTTTCCAATTCGAACACGACAGAAGGACGAACGGACGGCCACACGACATGACATTGAGCGCTCGGGTCGCGTTGTTTGCGTTTCGCCTTTGTGTAGTTTTAACGCCTGAAACTTTGAACACAAACTAGCGCGCACCTTCTTCTAGATGTGGCACACCCAATGCACACATGGCATAACGTAAGGTCTAGTGGCATCTTCTTGTTTTTCGTTTGATTAACGCGTTTCCGTCAACCATTTCTTTACTGTTGTTATAATACCGATCTAGTGGCATTACGACAACAGCAAGCCCATCCATTCGCGGTGCCGCTTAATAATCCGTCCATCCAGCGCACCGCGTTACAAAAAAAAAAAAAAAAAAGAACGTCGAATGAGTAGTTCGAGCAGGGCTAGAAACAATAAAGGCACTCGTGGCGTATCCCAAAGAATGTGGGAAATATTTGCAACGCGCTACAGAGAAACGCACGCGTGGAGCATTCATTCATTCATTCATTCATTCATTCATTCATATGACAGCGTAAAACAATACGTCACAATTTTGTCGAGAACAATTATATAGCTATACAACACGCTCTTAAACTACGCAGTTGGTATACTGACGCGATGAAAAGCAGTGCAAATGAGACACGGTGAACAAAAGTTACTGAAATAAGGTCTATTACCGATTTTTAAGTATTTTCAGCATGATGGAAACATTTGTCGACTTCCCTGAGGTCACAACAGAGAACACAAACGAGGTGTTCGCGTGCTGATGCGTTCATTTCAATTTCCAACGCTCTACGTCACATCAAGTTGAAAAAGGGACTGTACAGCAAGCGTGTCTTACACCACTTGTCTTAGGAATTTCCGAGTCCCCCACGGAAGAAGCTTGGAGAAAGCCTTAACTACGCGCGAGATAATACGGCAGCATTCATGATATGCTGCCGAGTTTTCGAGATTTGATGGCACCCGCACGCACGTTTGTATCTGAAAAATCTGTGACTTTGTTTTGTCAAGCAGCGCTATTCGACGTGCTCAATCTGGAGGCTAGGAGCTGGAGATTAGCGCCGGGCTGCTACGACGACGACACCAGCAACGCTCCGACTAGTAGGCATATATTTTCCCGAAGTTACTCACCTGCAGAGGAACTGCGGTTGAACTGAAGACCTCTCGAGCCAAAAGAGACTGACGGTGAATCGGGATTTCGCATGCGCGAGGTTCAGAACGCCAAAAAACGTCGGTCCAACGTTGAGTCGCGTCCTCACGAAAAAAAAAAAAAAAAAAAGCAGCGACCGCGTCTTTCCAATTGTTGGGCACGCAAACAGCGCTAACAGAACGAGGCGCAGCACACGAACTGTATGGGACTGCAGCGCCCGTGCTATCCGTGCATGTTTCGTGCTCCGAGTCCCGTCATAGCAGCGCTGTTAATACTCGACACAGTTTCCGTAACCAGCACGTGCAACTTTGTGAGCAATACGTTCACACCGCAACCGCCCAAAAATGAAGAAAAAAAAAAAAACGTAATGAACGATGCGCATGCGCACTGGCGAGTACGCGGACACTCCCAGGCCCCCTTTTCTTTCGCGTATGCGCATCGCGCGGCCGCGAGCAAGCTGACCGTGAAACTGCCTGAGACGCGCGCGCGCGTGCTAAGTAGCTACACAACGCAAAAAAAAAGAAAAAAAAAACACGCGCCTAGCTAACCTTGTATAGGGTAGAAGTGGGCCACATAACGGGTACGAGCACTCACGCGAGCAAACAACGCAAAAAAAAGATTACGAAAGAAAAAAAAAAGAGATGGAACAAGGAGCGCTCAGAAGACGCCGCGCACGCAAACGCCACTCACCCTTCGCCCAGCCGGCTGCAAGCCACCGTCGACTCCACCACAAGCAGGCACAACCCACTGAACGTCTGGAGCGCCGGCCAGAAACTGAAGCGGCTGGATGGCTGGGGTTGGCGCGCCCGCACCGCACCCTTCCTCGCCGCCCTCCCCTCGCCCAAGTGACTGGGCGGCCGCAGCGGGATAAGATTAAGTGGCCAGAGAGATTCTCGCCTGTATCCCTCTCCTCCTTCGGGACCCGGTGGTGTCAGAGGCATGGAAGGCCAGCGAAGACGCCACCAAGCCTCCTCTGTGTTGCGCGTGTCGTCTGTTCCTGAAGTATATGCGACGTGCGTATTCGTCTGTCTGTAGTACCGTGCAATCTTGTGAAGGGATTGGCGGCTGCTTCGTTCACTCGTCTCGCACATGTAAATCCTTCACTCTATCGTCTTTGCCTGACCCCGCTCTATCGCCTTCCCCTGGTCCAATCTCGTCACTGTCGTCCACGGAATTCGGTCCGTCGTGTGAATCCAGCTTTAAGAAGCCCCCCCGGGGTGGTCGAAATCATCCCGCAGTTCTCCGCAAGGCAGTATCTCGTGCAGCCCCAGTGTTCCTATACGAATCAATCAAACAATCAATCAATCGGAGGACGGTGCTCGGCGCAACTAGGCAAGCCCTCTGACGAGGCGTATTGACGGCACACTCGGAGCCATCGGATGCACTAGCAAAGAATAGCATCCGGGGCCGAATTGACAAAAGCTTTCGTTTTTCGCCATTGTTGTTTGCTAGTGGATGGTCGTATTCGCTAATGGTATGTTGGACGACTCGATTTAGCTGACGTATGTGTGCTCTAATTGAAATCCTGGGGTTTTGCGTGCAAAAAACATGATCTATATAATTATGAGGCACGCCGTAGTGACTCTGGATTAATGTTTACCACCTGAGGATCTGCACTGTGCACCTAAATGTAAGTATGCGCGAGAGTTCCTGCATTTCGCCCCAATCGAAGTAGTAAGGCCACTTTAGCACAAGTGAACGTTAGGACATGCTGACCGTAACTGACCACAAATATTAATCACTCATCTGCTTTAATACACAACCAAAATGCATAATAATAGCTTTCAGAGAATTCGGCTCGCTCATTTATGTTCATGATCATTGATGAATATATATGTATATTACCTCATTAACACATTATATATATATATATATATATCAAAGCCAGAGGAGCATGTGCATAAGAGATTACATGTGGATTCTACTTATACAGTTTTAGCTGTGGGCCGAGCAGGAACACCTCGTCAGACCGGTTTGAGATCATAAAATAAAGGCAGAAGAAAGTGCTGACGAGGGTAGTCAAAAACAGCATCCCCTCCCCCCCCCCCCCCACACACACACATTGTGTTGCGTAGTGCAAAAGCCTTTTGCGTATACATGCCTGGGTTCAAGACTGAACGGGCCCTTCGCACACGAACGTGTATGACGTAGCGTCCTGTACTCTGTGTCCGCACCTCACTCCTCATGCCCCTCTCCCATTTCCCTTTCCTTTCAGCGTATTTTCGGTTAAATTCTCCTCTCTCGCCTCCCTATGCATGTGCATGTTTATGTGTATTTAATTTTATGGGCTCTGATGCGAATGACAGCAATTATCACGCTTAACCAACTAGCCCACCAGAAAGTTTTCCTATATAGAATATATATTGTGCTACGGGTGCATGTTAAAGTACTCCGGGTAGTCAAAGTTAATCCGAATGACTCGGCTCTGAGGTGTTTCCCACATCCCACTGCGCTGTTTGGGACACTAAAGCTCATAATTTGTTGTTGTTTTTATTTTTTTGCTTAGCACACGGGTCCAACCTTTGCAATAGACGTTCGTGCGACACGCCTTCCCTTCTTCCCGCGCGCTAGCGGCCGCAATTTGAATAATTGCTGTTTACGCGTGGCGACGAGCGATGTGTTCATTGCGGTTAGAGAAAGGTAGCAGTAAAAGAAGCAAAACAAGACGATGGTGTGTGCTGTGCACGCACTTCTTCCCGCGCTGGGCGACAGACAAAGACAGCGTCAGGCTGTGACTCACGTGAGTGTGTCTGTTTTTCTTCGTGTCTTGTGCCTGCGTTGCGTACTTGTTTCTGTTTCTTTTTTCTTCTTGTGTGGCGTTGCCAGACCAGCGCTGCTGTTGGGACGGCGATGATTGGAGCGTTTATTATTACTTTGTTTTAGCCGCGACAAGTCAGTGGCTGCACATTCCGTGCGTGTTTCATGGCCTCTGCTGTGCTGTCGACCTGGCGTGCGAATGACGCGGGCCCGCGCCCCGCGTGACGCAAATGTAAACGTTGATTGCTGTCATTAGAGCAAAAGTAAAAACACATTTAGGCAAACAAGCGAAGAACAGCGCAAGTGCTTCACTTTGGGCGTTTTACGTGTTTTATTTTAGGTTTCTAATCGGCTGACCGTTATTCGGAGTAGGTGTATTTGTGTTCTATGTTGGCATTTTCTACGGTTGTAACTGTATTGCGCGTTTCAAAACTGTATTTCTTTTCTGTGGTTTAATTACCTATCGTGCAACTCGCTTAAGTTTTATTTAACTCTGTTTGCCACACTTATATTTCATCTTACCAAATCACCTCTGACTCCTTCCTGCATGTACTATTTTTTCCCGATTTATATTCGGAGGTCTCATTCGCAGTACTAATTAGCTTTGGATCTTCTCTAGCACTCAGTCGTGTACTAATCGTCATAGTTGTCTTGTAGAAACAACTAATCTCCCTTCAGTAATGACAGTTGCTAATATGCTTTACGAACTAGCCGAAATGATATTGAATTGAATTGAATTGAGGAAAGAAAAACGTTTATTCTACATGGAGAGCGTTGCGGAAGCAGGTGGGTGAGGCCCTTATGTCCAGGGCCCCATTGGCCACAGCCGCCCACAGTGCTTGGGAAAATGTGAACATACAAACGGCGGGGCAACCTGCTTTGCTGCGCACATTTCGGACAAGATTATGGCGCAGCAATCGCTAACAGTGAAATTCAGGCTCCGGCAACGCCGGACGCTGGGACGCCGAAAATGCGCCTGTAATGCGCTTCGTGTGGTTGCGGTTAAGCGTGCGCGTCACGTCATCGTGTCGTTGCAGTGGGATATCCATTCGAGTCGCCGAACAATTACATGGTACCACAGTTCACATCATTTTTTGGATACGCCAGTCGAAGGTCACTAAGTGTATAGGGTACCTGACGTGGCTTGATTGATGAGTTTTAAGTGTTGTTTCAGCGAAAATCGGTGAACACTCTTGGTTCCCATTTCCCGCAGGTTTCATATACGAGAACCATGCACTGAACGGCATCATGCCGGTGTTTTATGGCCTGCAAGCCAGGCACCATTTTTCAACTATGTAGTTTAGTGAGAATGTAGGGAGTGTTCATAACACCATTCTCGGTGAAACTACTACTTGGATAGCACGCATACAGATTACGACTAGCTGCGGTCAGTTAAAGTCGCCATGGATACTATTCCAATAAAAGCTTCTAAACGAATTCTTAGTTTTATGTCTAACAGAACCAGAAGAATTATATGTTGTGTGTTATACGTTAAAGTGTCTGTGTGACCGGCGTCATGGTGAGGAATGCGTACGTACGACATGAACGCATTCGACCATGCGTTGAGCAGTGCACTTCTATGTGCGTGGTATCTATCCTCTGTGGGAAGCATTGAATCTTGAGAGTTTTTGTGTTTTCAGTGAACCGTAACGGCTCGGGCTCGCAAACATCCCTGGGCTCTCCCAGCCCCACATTTCGCCATTCAAGCAACAAAGAACATGTCCGTGACAGCGAACGTTCTGAACGGGAGTGGCGCATTTTCCAGCTTTACTATTTTTTTTCGTCTTTGGCGCACTAATCTTGTTTAAAACGCCAGCAGGCTACGACAGAAGAGAACGCTGCATTTTGCACCGTTCTTAACCCTGCTGCTAAAAAGCATGCGTAGGGCTGCAACTGCGTTCGTTTCTCTTTTAGTGGGGGAGGAGAGGGTGAGGGGCGAAGCTCAGCTTTCGCTCGCACTATAAACCCAGAGCCGCGAGGAAAAAGAAAAGAAACTAAGTGAGGAAACCTAAGTACTTCTTGCGCGGCAAAACTTCGCTTTAGCTGGTTTGAATGTAAACCGATTTTCATCGTGCGCGTGCCTGGAGATTGTCCCGCAACAAAAAAAAAAAAAAAAGACAGAAAGAAAGAAAAAAAGAAACAAACAAAGAAAGAAAAGAAGATAAAGTACTTACAGGTAGAATTGAAAGCTCGCGTACATTCGAGCACCTTCCTCACTCTCCAGGCCTTTCGGCCGAAGTTCTCTGCCGCGAAAGGCAGGCGTCGGCGGTGACGAAACGCGCGAGGCGGTCCTCCGCGTTTCCGGTATTGCCGCACGCCCACGCGACGCGGGCGCACTGCAATCAACGGCGACACAAACGCCGCCGGACGGAAAACGGCGCAGTCAAAAAGAAGTGAAACAACAACGACAAACAACAAAATAGAGCAAGAAGAGTGTACGAGCGACAAAGGTGAAGTAAGGAAGGATGAAGCGGATTGCGCGCGTAACGACTGCCAAAGGGGAAGTGGGGGAGGAGACCAGTGCTGGAGAACCGCCGCGCGGTGTTTGCCTAAGCCGTTTGTCGAGCCCCGTTCAGCGGAGTCCCTCCCCTATATGCAACCCGCCATTGTTCGACGACCGGTGCGATTCCGTTTAAGCGGGCCCGGTCGTCGCCGCCACGACAATAGACGGTCGCCAGCGCTAGCGCGCTCATAGACGTCGCGCGAGAACTCGTGGCGATGGTGACCGAACGAGAGGACGCGTGGGGCAGAGTGAGATAGAGAGAGAGGGAATAGGAAGGAAAAGGAGGACGGGTGGCTTGGTGCCAGCGGTGGCTGGGGCTATGCGAGAAACCAGCTTTAAATGCTTTTTTTTTCTTTTCCAGCCAAGTTTCCATTGTCTACGGCGCGCCGAAGTGCTACATTCGCAAATGCTGCTAGATCTCGGCTTGAAGCCCATACGCTCCGGGAAACGTTGTCAACCGAGACCCCCGGTCGCTGATGGCTTTGCGAGCACACCTCAGGGTGAGGACGTGGAACATAGGGGGCGCTTAGGCAGGCGCTGTGCTAATGAAGTTACGTCGTGGAAATGACTGGGAGACGGGGCGCAATGCGCTCGTGGTTTATGAGGTTCCGATTTAGGAGACCCGGAGCAGTGTTCGGAGGAGAGTGGGAAGGAAGTGGGAGAGTGGGCGAGCGAACAACGGTGGGTCGGCGGATCGGCTTTAAACTTTAAAAGCGTCGTCAGTGACGGCGGCGCCTTGCCTGCCCGCGACTGAGAGGTTTTCGTTGGTGCCGCCTACGGCACCTCCCCCTTGAACTTAATCTCCTCGATTGACGATAACGTTGAGCGACTCTCGGGCGCCGTTAACCGTACTGAGTGGTTTAGGAAAGCAGGTGACGCTTCCAATGTACTTTAGGTTTATGCAGAACTGCGCTATGAGTACCTGGGCTCGACACCTTCGCTGCGAGCGAAATTGCATCGCCGCTGATTCTGCGACGAAATGAACGCATGAAAGCCGTGCCCTCGCCAAGTAACGTGCAAAGTCTCCGCGTATTCCGCATTACCATGTCGCTTCGTATGGCCTTCTGCGTTCGTAGAAGCAAGGCGACGTTCTTGTGTAGGAGGCGTTGCTATGCGGCCGTGCAAGTTATTGTAGATATGCAAACGCCCGACCACCGACCACATTATGTTTACTTGACCGCAACGCTCGAGACTGTGGCGGTGTCCTTTTCTTCTCCGTTTTATTTCATGGCGCAAAGATAAGGGCGCTCGATCTTCTTTTAACATAGCGCCAAGTCTCCACATTCTGAGGAAGAAGCGAGACGCAGTTGTAGCTTGATGTTCCCAAGGCTCACTTATACTTTTTCTTATTGTCGCCATCGCGGAGTTTGTTGTACTGTGTGTAACCTGATGGTTTCGACGTCATCGCAGCAGCGCCAACAGGTTATTTCATCCTAAGGCCATCAGAAGCTGCCATATGCGTTCGGAAAATTAGGGTTCACTTGGTTTCAAAAGTAAAGTAGGAGACGGAGAAGGTGAAAAGAATGCACTAAGCAAAAGTACGAAGCAAAATAATAATAATAATAATAATAATAATAATAATAATAATAATAATAATTGTTCTTTGGGCACTTCACCCACTTTCCGAGGCCTGTGTATGTATCCGTGTATCTTTCTATCTAACCACTTCCTGCCTGCCTGGGCCAATGGATAGACCGTGGTCGAACGGGTAGCGCATCGGGCTGCTGTGGTGAAGGAAGAGCGTTCGAAACCAGCCACCGAACAAACTTGGGTCACTGAGTATGTGGCAATGTGTTGCGCATACGTGTCGCACTTCAACGAACATCTTTCACACCGACATGGGTAGCTGTAGATGCGGGCATAGGCAGGTGTACCGCTGTTCGAAAAAACTCTTTGACGTCGACTTGGAGCATCGGGTATGTGCCATTTAGTCTGTGCTGGCTTCAATGAACCTCCGATGCCAACTTGTTTCACTGGTTTTGCGCCAGTAGGTGTGTGTCACTCTTCAGTGAACGTCTTTGACGCCAACTTGGGTAACTAGGTACGTGCCATAGGGAATATGCCGCTCTACAACGACGAAAAAGATCCTCTAATTTTCGTCGATGATGAGCGGAATCGAACTCACGTGACAAGGGTTCCTCGACGACAGCAGCTCGACGTATTGCCAGGCTGCGCCACAAATGCACCGGGTATGTGGCACTTTCAATAAGCTCCTTTCAAGTCAACGCTTTAGCGAGCGGCACCATGAATGCGCTAAGCATATGTACTGCTCTTTAATGAACCTCTCGCCAACTTAGGTCACATAACATGTGCCACTGAGTCTGGGGCAAGTGAAGGAACAATTTTTCAGAGTTCTCAGGCACCGGAGCGCCACGCTTGTCGTTTTGAAAGTCACGCGCGGACATCTCGGAATTGTCACTAGATGGCGCAATTGTCCGCAGTGTGTCCGCGCGCATAGGTAGCTGTACAAGGTAAATATAAAAGTTTTGAGGAAAAGAAAGATATTAAAGAGATTTATACAAAATATGCTAGAATGAAGAGGGTGTATGGCATACCTGAGTAACTCAAGCAGGTTGTGTATTTGTCACCGCGCCGTTTAAAAGGGGACGCCAATAAATCATCATCGTTATCGTCGAAGCACGAGGCTGCTGCGTATGGTGTGGCCACGCGAGGAATGCGCGCCATATATCTTGAAAGCGATCTCCGACGGGGACTGAGCGCTGATAGCTTCGCACGCGCTATATTTTCGCCGCTGAGTTCGCGTTGAAGCGTGAGTTGAACCAACACTTCGACAGACCGAGACCACTTTCGGTCCGCAGCGGTCAGTGAAACGGCTCCCAAACACATCATCGCCGGAGTGCATGGAGGCGCCGACTCTACCGCTCCAGGAACCCGACCTGTGCATGGATGGTAGAAGGGACTTGCTTCCTGACTCATCGCAGTCACATCGCTGGATGTCCGCACAGTCGCTGGCCGAATTTGCGGCCGTTCGCACCGCGCCGAGGGAGGCCTTGCTTAAGGTCATTATCATCGAAGAGCTGCCCGCACGCGCAAGACGAGCAAAAAGCCAGACGCCTTAACAAGGCACGGGGTTTTTCGTCAAGCTCGGCTGATTCAAGCGCAACGGCGAGCCTCGATCAGTCAGGGTCAACGTCGCGAGGAAGCCCGCGACGGGTTGAGCAGAGGATTGCGCTGTTTGCAGGACGCGTCAGTGCGGCCTGCCTCGGTTCAGTGTACAACATCTCCTGCCGTGCTTTGCCAAATGCGACGAGATAACCGTCGGCGAGACGTGCCACCCGAGCGCAACACTCAGTGCCGACCCCCAGAGAAGCTGGTTGCGCACAGGACGGCCTTAACGACTTTCGGTTAACGGTATTTAACGTAACTAACGCTTTTCCTCAATTCCGCTCAATTGGACACGATCCGAAAGAGACAGACTGAATGCCCAAATCAGAAAGGTCACCAAGCAAGCCCTCGGCATTCCAACCAGCACCAGCAACGAGAAGCTGGGGCACCTGGGCATGCACAACACCCTGGAAGAAATTGCCGAAGCCCAGCAGCGCGCCCAGCTTGCTAGGCTTTCGACGACGCCTCCGGGGCGCACGATCCTAGAGAAGCTAGGCTTTGCACAAGGAGACATAGAAAAAGACTTTGCGGACCTCCCACGGGACATACGCGCCAAGATCACGGTCCGCCCTATACCCAGAAACGTACACCCCGAAAACAACAGGGGCAGACGACAAGCGAGAGGACAATTCCTTCTTAACCAAGCCTTGGCGAACCGTGAACGCTCAGCTTTTGTGGACGCGGCGGCATACACGGGAAACAAAGCTTTCGCAGTGGCGGTTGTGGACGGCCGCGGATCCACAAGATATGCAGCCACGGTAATTGCAAGGAAGCCTGAACAGGCCGAACAGGTTGCGATCGCTGTTGCGCTCACCGACGACAATCTTTCCCATATCTACAGCGACTCCATAGCCGCTATCAGGGCTTTCCAGAAGGGCACGGTCTGCGCACAGGCTCTCAAAATTGTTTCAAAGAAAGAGATTAAGAAACACTTCATATACTGGTTCCCGGCACACTTAGGACCAAAGCTCGGCGACGTCCCCAACCTTAACGAGGCGGCACACGAGGCTGCGCGCGCGCTTACTGACCGCGCGGCTTCACCCGACCACTCGGAGAATAAGGACGCGCCCACTACATACAACGAAGTCACTAAACACTACTACCTACAACGCAGACAATATAGCACGCCACACCGCACGCTCACTCGAGCTCAAGCGGTTACACTCAGAATGCTACAAACAGACACATACCCCACTCAAAACAGATTACACCATTACATGCCTGAGCTCTACGACAAGTCTTATTGCACCAATTGCAATACATCCCTTAACGTTTATCATTTACTCTGGCCGTGCTCGCAAGCTCACGTAAACTAAGAACAGGACAAGCGCAAGTTTGAAGAGGCAATCCGGAGCGAAGAACTCGCTCCCCAACTCTGGGCCGTCCAGCAGGTCCACGACGCCGCCAGGATACTCAACCTCCCGGTTCCGTCGTGGGAGACGCCCACTCCATGAGAGCCCAAAGCTCTCGTGGCCTGCAGGACCTGAATAAAGTTGATTTCCTTCCTTCCTTCCTTCCTTCCATCACCAGCGCGCCCTCACTTCCACCTGAGGGATCTTCGGCAGCATGGCCGAAGGTAATGAAGAGAAAGACGCACTTGGGCTCGCGCACTCGGGACTGCTCTCTCTCTCTCTCTCCGTATATATATATATATATATATATATATATATATATATATATATATATATATATATATATATATATATATATATATATATAAATACCAGAAAAAAAGCAGTTCTGGGTCCGGGTAAATATTCACAGTGAAGCAGACGCACGTATGAAGCGGTTTATTCGCGTTTCGGCCGCGGTCCGGCCTTCATCAGAATTCTTACATACCTCTTGTTTTTCGGCAATGAGGACCATTAGCGAGGCGTTATTTTTCGTTTCGTAAGCGATACCATTCATCATCTGTTTCTTTTTTTTTGTTCGTCAGCGAAAATTCGAGCCCGTCCTGATACTTGACATTTTTATAGAGAATTGCCTATGATGAAGTTCTCTTGCGAAAAAAACTTAATGGATTCGGCCCCATATTCCAGAAACTATCACTACTAGTGCTGAGTGTGTCAATCGGCAAGAACAGCTAAATAAAGTGAAAGTATTGAACGCTTACCTTGACGAAGTGGTCGTGCCGTTTCCTTATTTTTTTTATGTTACCACGTAGATACAGACTCCTTGGATGAACTGAATTCAAATGGTGCTAGAGCTCAGTAAGTTCATCTACCCACCAAACGAACTCAGTGGCCCAAGGATGGTTCTTTTTTTTTTCTTTCATAACGGCTCATTAGTTGAACGGAGGCCTTGCGAGTACTTCGGAGGGAGAACATGGGAAGCCGGAGGAGCGATGTGCAGTCGATGGACTCTTCATTGAAACCTGCAAAGAGGAAATCGAGAATTAAAATCGAACAATAACATGCCGGCTTGCGATAATTCGGAGCGGCTCTCGAAGGCGAATCAGTATAGGGCGTACCAGGCAGCTAATGGCTTCGTGTGCCGATGTGTACAGTCGGCTTCAAAAGTTTCCGGACTCCAGGATCCGAGGCTATGTTGAATTTCTCAGCAGTTTGCTACCGCCATAGTCAATGAAACCGTACAACGCTATCTTGCTCGCATGTACCAGTGCAGGCTGCAAATCATATGTTAGTCTGCGTTAACATGCAGCTTTTCGTTGCGACATCAATTGTGTCGACACTTCAGGCACACTTCCGCCGCCGCCGTCGGCGTTGCCGTGATGTTCCATATAAAGTCCAAGTGCGCTGATATCGAGGCCGCACGCCGTATACTGTGGGTGCGAGTGAAAGTGTGCAAGGGTGAGCGGAAAAGTGTGGTGGCTCGATCTTGCGTTCCTGGGGGGGGGGGGGGGGGGGTGCCTTCTGCACCGGCGGCGACTGCGTACGACGCGCCTGAGCGCGGCTGCGCTGCTCCTATCTTGAAAGTGATCTGCGATGGGTACAGAGTCTAGGCGCGCCGAGGACTGATAGCTTCGTGTGCGATGTGTTCGCGGGCATCGAGTGAGAAGCGTTCACGCTTGCGTGCGCGCGCATAACATCATGCTTGTTAAGTCAGTCAGTAAGCGAATATTTACAAGCATGTACGGTCGATAAAACTACTATCATTGCTTCGTATAGCAGTCTATTAATTTGCTATCGCGTTACATGCTTCGCCTTTCGGGCGAAACGGCGACATTTTCCCGCTATCCCAGCGTATTTAAACTTTTGACACCGACCGTACGTATAGGACAAAAATCACGAACTGTCGAAACCAAAAGGTGATAACGGAAATTTCTGAAAATGAGTGTGAAGGAAGTTAGCGACGGCTGGTGAGATGGTGAAATGATTTATTTCGGTTAATTTAGTTGTAAAATTAGCCTCACCGCGGACGAATTGATTTGCGTCGTGAGCATCCCCGTTGAAACGGGGTGGCAGCTTATGGCTTCGCGTTATTTCTACATCTCTGCTGCGTTTATCATGAGCCCTTATTACCCGTGATTCTTGTTAATAAACCGTGAAACCTGGAAGAAAGGCATAGCCCAGAAAAGTGACGTACTTTCATCCTGCTCGTGCTCTGCCTTTACGCCGTCAGTGATGCAGCCATCTTTTACTATTCTACGCCGGAGCTTCATTTAACTGTTCTCTCTCATCCTTAAAGCACAAGGCCTCGTACATGAGAATAGTAGGTCTTCATTTATCCCTGAAAGGACAGCTGGGTCCACAGAGCGCACTGGCCAAGGCTCGCGCATTACGCCACATACTGAATGCCGTGTGTGCCGCGTTCTGTTTGGACCCAAATCCTAAAAAACGCAGAGTACAACAGAAGCGGTATAACGCAATAGTTGCGACATGCTTATATTTAGTTCACTGTGACGTCATCCCACGTTACAAACCAAGCGAATAAAAAAAAATATCAGAAAATAGTTTCTATTTGGTCTCTGCATTCTGCTACTCCTAGCTCCTACTAACGAACCGTTTGTGCACTTCAATTACGCATTAATATTTTCCTGACAGGCTATTCACACAGGAATTTCCAAAATTACAATAGGCAATTTCCTCTTTTTCACTTTTTTTTTTTTACTTTTTAGTGGATACCGCGTACAAGGAATCGAGGCTATTTGCGCGTGCCTAGCTGCATTTTCGCTTCCGGCCTATACAATTCATCAGAGCGCAAGTGGCTGACAGACGCTGTAACCATCGGCGCCGAAATATTTTTTTTTTTAATTATACGCGGCAAGTTTTCAAAAAGAAAAGCTTTCGAAAAAGTTGGCCGTTCGAGCGAACTCCGAGCAAAAAAGAACCACCCCATGGCGGGACCAAGTTACTCAGAGCTTCACGACTTCACGATTAGCGAATAGGCAAACAGAAGAGAAGTCATTCACGCAGCGCTCCTCATCGGAATTTTCCGAAGCGGCCCGTTTTATGCTTCCCTGCCGAACTAGCAAGCCCGCTTCCCGTGGATGCATGCGGCCGGCTCCCCGCTTAATCCCTGAGTGGGTTCAAGGCGTGTAAGTGCGACGGAGAGGGAAATAAAAAGGAAATGGGCGAAACCACAGTTACGCGCACGCTGCCGACAGGCGGCGCGGTACACGCAACCAACCACCCATGAACAGGTTGCCGAAGCTGTGACGCCACGGTCCCTCGCTATAGCCTAGTTTGCCCCGTTCACTCAGCGCGAGTCGTGCAAAACAAGCAGCATTTACAACGCGCCCCGAGAGTTTTCGATTGGGGCCTGTTTACCACAAAGAGGCCGGAGTGCTTGTCTATGCGATGAACGCGAAAAAAGAAAATGTCAGGATTTCCCGGAAAGCCTGAACCGTCCCGTTAATTTTCTGCAGGGCGGCTATTTCGAGGCTGACAGTGTAGGATTTGCTAGCGGCGCTTAACTTACGAGATAAAAAAAAATTAAAACAATGAGTATAGGGATCCCGCGCACTGTGAGAATCGATGTAAGCGAAGCTTTGTGCGCAGTTTGCTTTGATTGACGACAACTATAGTGGTGATGTTGGCTGCGCATGTGTAATTTCTTCAGCGTTTAGCCCAATACGAGAGCGGTGAGTTGATGTTAAACGTTACCCTGCATGTACCACTGCTGTTTGTCTGCGCAGTTCACAGTACACACAGGGAGACGTGTTTGCTTGATGTGTTGTTGTGCGTCGTTGCTCACAATCTCTGGGAGGGTTGAGCATTATCACTGCCGCACATGGCACATCGCATCGCGGAAGAAGGGGTGAAATTCAAGTGAATTATGGGGCTGTGCGCAGTTCAATTAAATATTACAAAGTTCAATCTGTATGTTATATAGATAGATTCGCGGTCTGCACCACGTTTCGCTGCGTAGCGAACACGCTCCTGTTCCGCGCGACGCTTCTTTCGGGCCTGAGTGTCCTCGACGATGAGTGCACGCTTTGGAGCCCCTTTTGCTGGCTCGAGTTTACTTGCTCCTTTTGCATACGTGGCCATCATGCTGTTGAGACGTTAGCTCCAAGCGCTCTCTTCAGGCTATGGACGATTGTAATGTTTACAATATCACAGCCCAGCACGTACGCGACCTCCGCAGCCCAGCACCCGCGTTCTTGTCGCATAGGAAAGCAAGCACAACGTGTGCCACACAAAAAAACTGTGAAACGCTGCCGCGGCGGCGCCGGCCGGGATGCGCGGAGGCGCGCGCCATCTGGTGGTGTTGCAAGAAAGCCAGCGGCACGCGCGAGCATGACCTGCACAGCTGCAGCGCCCGGAAAATCGGGATATGAGAGAAAAAAAGCTTCGCGTAAACGAAAAAAGGCATCTATGTAAATATTTGTCATCTACGTAAAACGAAGCATTCTTGGTGTGATTGGCTGATGCACAATGCGTGTGTGTAGATGAATTGTGGTTTTCGAGATATATATGTTAGTAGCCTGTTATACGAAGAAATATGACTTGGAGCGCATTATAGACAGGCTGGATATTATGTACACACATTTACACGCAGTACATCATATACACATTATTTGTTTAAATGCTCAGTGGTGTCCAAATTGTCGCGCTGGCACACCCGTGGCGTTTCTGGTGCGTCAGTTTCTTCTACTTCAACTGCGAATCAAAACGCGCCAAGCGTCTCAAGGCAATAGCCGCGACATGGTTATATCTATTTCATTGTGACGTTATACCGCGTAGCAAGCCAAACGAATAAAAAAAAAGAAGAAATAGTTTCTATTTGGTTCCAGGAATTGCGCCATGGCGAAATGGCTTTAATACCAAGCTTGCGTGCTATTAGAGGCCCTGTGTTGGAGTCCTATCATCGGACAAGTCTATTTGTTCATTTATAACGCCGTACTTTTATGAAAAATGATGAGTTTGCAAAGTTGCAATTCAAGCCACAATGTCAAGCCATGAAGGACTAAGTTTAGGCAAATTAATTTACTAACCGTCATTACCGTCCTGGATGAATCGCCCTCATCGCAGTTCCCCCAGTAATTATTGTATGACGCTTTATGCCTGAAACGATAAACTAGTTAGCTTTTTTTTTTCACTGCACCGTTCCTATTGGTGACGACACCAATCCCATTAAACACGTTCGGCGTTAAAGGCCAGATACGTACGCAAAAGTGTCTGCAACTCGGCAATAAAAAAAAAAAAAAACTTTGCTTTAAAACCTTGAACTTTAATTATGGTAATTTTTGGGGTGCTGCGTGTCAAAACTACGATCTGATTATGAGGAACGCCTAGCTTTTTTCCACTAGGTGGTGTTCGGCACCCAATGCATGGCACGCAAGCGTCCTTATAATTATTATTTTGTGTGTGTGTGGGGGGGGGGGGGGGAATTGCAAGTTCGCAATATTTGGCTCGCCCTACTGGTTACATTAGAAAGCTGGCTACCCTACACAACCTCCATAGCTGCCCTGGTTGTCTCTGTTTGAGGTTCATATTCTCATTAATTATCGAAGAGTCACGCCGCACTAAAGACAGCGATGAAGATGTATAGTGTGAGCATACATAATCTCCGAAATATCGCAAAGCTGCTTGTGTTGTAATGTTCGATATTCTATGCAATATATTTGTCTCTTCAAAAGGGGTACAAACGTGGCTGCCACCAAGAGATATTGAATTGGAATAAAAAAAAAAAGATAGATTTTTTAGGGAAAGCGAAGATGCGTCTGTTGAGGGAGCCTTCATGCACGCGCACACGCTGAAGCCACGTGCTCGTATATAAAGGTATCCAATTCTCCAGTGACCGCGCTAGAAAGTAATTAACACTATTCACTTGTTCCCATCGCGCGTAACTTAGCTTTGCGTCTTGCATTTAGGCTTTACACTAGCTCCACGGAAACTCGTCAACTAGTCCGATCCGTGACGCTCCCGTGACGTCAGCCAGCCGCCGGGCTCGCACGTTTCGTCTGCTACGCTTTCAGTGAAATCAGTGCAGCTTCGCTTGCTTGCTCCCGCTTCCAACGCATATACGCGTTGCATAAAGCTCTCAAATCACTGCGTATATACTTTTCAAGTCCGAAAATTATAAAAAATATAGGGATGATGCCAGGTCATAAACAATCGTAAGTTTCTGTCTGTCCGTCCAGGGCACTCAGCTGTTGCGCCCTAGGAACAAAATCACGGGATGTTCTGGATAGGAAGCGCTGTGCGTAGTGGCGCTTGTTTTATACGTCACAAGTGGTGGTCACACGATAGGTCACGTACGTCTAGATCATGATGCGCAATCTCACGACTTCCTTGCAGGCGATGTACAGACGCGATCACTGTCAAGCGTTAAGTTTCGTACATCACAGCTCGCACGTACCTACGCTTGAAATTCCATTTCAACCAACAGCGTCTCAACGGTAAGCCTGTGATGGAAGTCGAGAAGCTTCGCGATTCATCGTAATTCTCAGAGTGTGGGGGATTCGCACAATATTGCAGCACACAGTTGTGGGTACGATTTCTGGTTGCGTCATTCCCAACAGTGCTGCGAACTAAGACGCTTGCGCGTCGTCATTAGTGAAGAGGTTCAGAAAGCACTCAGTGAACGAAATTATACCAGATGTCTCTGCATACGGCGTCCTTGAATGTACGCCATAGCAGCTTTATGATGTCGAAATCAACCGATGAGTGTTGTGATGGGAAACCGCCTGCAGATATGGCAAGTTCCTGACAGGGCCCCTTTGTTCGGTTATCGGATCGAGTTCGAATGGAGCTAGAGCATCTCCAGAACTGCCGGCAGTGATCCGAACCTAACAATGGTGCTTAAGTTTGGACTCGAAAGAGGTGGATTAAAATTTGAGACATTAACAAATTATTAAAGAAATCACTGCTATTTACGAGTTCTTCTATAGAATTAATCACGCTAGGTATAGAGTTTATGCAGAATGGCTAGCAGGCGTTAACGACATATTAAGAAAGTCTTGCGCTGGCTAATCCGGCTGTTCGAATGCAGCACTGTCTGTTGACTGGGAAAAAAATAAAGATGCTAGCCTTCCCTAGCCCTTCGCCTATGACGTCGTTCTATGGCAAATGCTGAAAATTGCACGCAATGCCGCACAAGTTGGTCTATCTGCAGGATACCGTTTTCTCGCGCACCACAAGGGCCCCGTAGAAGCGTCCGCTATACGTGGGATGCTCTTCGTTTTATATGCTGGATGAATGGACACTGCAGCAGATACCGAAAACGTAGCGCGATTCGGTGGCCTCTTGTATAGACGTCCCTATGGGGCCTCGTTCCTTTCGGTTTATGTGTACGTCGTGC
This sequence comes from Dermacentor andersoni, assembly GCF_023375885.2. NCBI lineage: Eukaryota > Metazoa > Arthropoda > Arachnida > Ixodida > Ixodidae > Dermacentor > Dermacentor andersoni. The sequence continues at coordinate 55,434,835 of NC_092822.1, forward strand.
CATTTCTACGTTTAAACTTGAGAAGAATGCCGCGATAGCCCGCACATGGCCAACGGTATAGTGGCGCCTGCTGAGAGAGCAAAAAAACATTTGATGACCACGAAAGTATCGCATGCGTCCCGACAGGCATATTCTAATGATGGGTGCGGTCATGCGAACGAACGTGGAGCACCAAGGAAGATTTAATGCTGATAGAGATAGAGAGTTCCGCGGAACGCCGTCTCATCAGTCAAAATCAGTAGCAGATAACGGCGAACAGATGAAAGCCAAAGTTCAATATTTGCGTTGCCGGATCTGTTCGCATCATATATATATATATATATATATATATATATATATATCAGAGAAAGCAAGCTGGTATGTGACGATCGAATATGAACTGTAGAAATCACGCCTGTTAAAATGACGTCGAAATTTCGCTAAGCAATATGTACCTTTTCGACGTCCCTTTTTGTATACTTTAAGCCCTCTTAGTGCGATTCTAGCCCACGGTTCCCCTACAACTTCATAGTCAAAGCTAATCCTTAAACCGGAACGAAAAAAGAAAAGAAGAACGGAAGTCCTCCATTGCGAAAGTCAGAAGTTCTTACTGTTCCGCTGCCTTCAAAATTACCGACTTTCCGTTTTTTTTTTTCTGTCCTTTATTTTCTTTCTTCGTTCGCGCAGAATGAAAAACTTTGGAACCGCCACAGCGTTTCCGAGAGTCGAGGCATTGTTGTGCAAATATTGGCCGCGGCGGATTGAGATAAATTGAACCCTAAGCCTAGGAATATCGAGCGACAAAATAAATCTTCAGTGTGTGCTTCCAGTACATTATTATTCCTGGTCAAACATGGCGTCACAAGGATAGAAAATGAAATACAGACGTTTGCAGAACGAACCTATTCCTGTGCACGCAAGCGGCTAGAGAACGGATTTGCGAGGAATTATCAGAGAGAGAAAAAAAGCAAGATAAATAAAAAGACAAATAACGACGAAGTAAATCGCCGTTAAGCAATACGGGAAGTTAAATTCAGTTTGTGAAACGGACGTAGTCATACATACTTACAAGGAAAGTAAAGAAGAACACACACACACACAAAAAGAAAACGAAGTGATAACGCGTACATTGAGTGGATGAAGTGGTAAAACGGAAAGAGAGAAGGAGATATTTCTCAAGCTGTAGGAAGGAGTAATACGGCGAAGCACACTTTGCGAAACCCCGGACACCGTGCAAAACGCAATGCATTATGCGGCGTTGAGAAAACAGAACATTTTTCAATTTAATGTCGTCAACCATTTTGACAGCAGTGGCCACTCGACAACAACTCGAAGCACTAAGCCCCTGCACTGCGGTCTGCTATAGTCTCACTCTTAGCTCAGACGATAGAGCGACGGTCATTGAAAAGCGAGAGTCCTGGCTTTGATGCCCGGACCAGGAGGATGTTTTCTTCGGCTGCTAAGCATTCTGAGAAACTCGTACGGGTTTGTTTCGTAGTTTGTGGCTACTTCTGATTGGACGAGAATATTCCCTTTTCATAAATGAAGGCAAAAATGAACGCGAAATGTGCGAAACTAAGCTGCCTACGAGCAAACGCTTAGAAATTTCTTTTTGTAATCTTACTCAGAAAAGAGGAAAGGAAACAACAAAGATACTCAGCCGCAGATGGAGATGACAATTAAAATATGACCAGAGCGAAAGTGCGGCTACCAACTCTGAAATGGTCTCTTTCATATGCTTGGTTTCCCGTACACTGCACCATATTTACGGACAAACGAGCGGAAACAGTTTTCTTGTCGCCTGCCTATTGCATATGGCCGTATATTTTTTCACCGTCTGGTTTTTCGGAGCTGCGAACGTTCAACGCCGCCCGGTTTTCCTGCATTATGGCCGAGGGTGCGTAATTACCGTTACATATTTCACGGTGACATAGGCAGCCCGTTGCCTCGCCCCGCTTTAAAGCAGCACCCTCCGACGTCGTCGAGCAAACAAAAGAAGCGAAACCGGCGCTCCGTATAATGTAGCCACAAGCACAGGGGGGAAGGAGGGCGTCAACTGGAGGCATGCATGCGGACGTTAAGCGAATCTGTTCGCTGCACGTGAATCTTGGTGAGGTACAACGGCACTCTAAAATTAGAAGCTGGCACCGGAGGAAAAGTGAGAAAGTAGGCTGAAAGTAGGCTCGGAGAAGAAGATACGCTTAAGGAGGAAGTTGTAGCAGCCGCCGAGTACCAATTTTCCAATTTACAAACAATCAATTTGCAGGCAATCAATTTCAACATGTTTCGTCAGTGCCACCTGGCCTTTCTCGCTGGGAAGCACAACGCTGTGTTTCCCAGCGTTGTGGCTGGTAGTGTCGTTTACGAGCTCCTGCTCCTATACAATATTGTAATGACCGATAGCCCGACGTGCGACTCCTGTGGTTGCGAGGAAACCAGTGGGCACCCGTTGTGCATCTGTCCTCGCTACGACGGCCTACGTCTCTCTGTCCGGATAACGGACTCGAGACCGTTTTCTTCGTCAGAGATGCTCGGACCGTGGCCACACCCGTTGCCGGTGCAAGAGGCTATCATCCTTGCACTGGTGCAGTTCTCGAAGGGCACCGCCCTGAGTATCCGTTTATAGTCTTCCTGTGCACTTTTCCGCGGGAACGCGGGGGGTCCGTTTTCTCCCGCTTTTCCTTGCTATTTCTGTCCTCCCTCTCTCTCGTTCCCAGTGTAGCAAACCGGACGCTCGTCTGTTTTAACCTCCCTGCGTTTCCTCTCCTTGTTCTCTCTCTCGCTCTCTTGTTGCGTTTGAAATAGAGCACTAAATTTTCAGAAATAGAACACCAAGAAAGCGTTACACCGTTTGATGCCTGGGAAACTACTCAAAATTCAACACGTTCACGCGCCCTCCTTGGAGAAGTCATTCTGCCAGCCAGCCGAGATGACGTCAGAAACGCGATGCTTTGGCGTCACGGGGGTATCGCACGCAGACCAAGAATAGCCAACAGCGGCCCGAAGTCGGATATTTACGCAAAACCTGAAGCGCGCGGGACCACTTGTACGCCGCGAAGCAAACGAATAAGGTAGGGCAAAAGAATGAAAAGAAAAGAAAGAAAAAGAAAAGGCAATGTAACGTCATTGAAGCATCACGTTGGCTATCGTCTCCGACACGGTGACGTGAAGCAGGAAAGGAATGCCGTTCGAGGGCGCTGGGAAAGGAGCTGGGAGAGAGGGTGTACGGCAGGTAGGGTTGGTCACCTCGTTCGCACTACGGCATTAGCGGCGAGAAGTTGGAGTGGCGCCCTCTCGGGAATGACGTCACGGCCAGAACGTTGCTCGCTCCGGCTCTCTCGGCTGCCGCGCGCGCTCGTTCCCTTCGTGTATGTTTGGGGTATGTGTAGCTCGAGCCGCACTTATTGAAGGATACATCGGCTTCTTTCTGCTTTCAACCACAGTTTCTTCTACGAAAGAGCATGAGTCGAGAAAATTTGCGCCAAGCCATGTAGCGTTGAAGAGGTCTACTGGTATTGCAACGCATATAGGCGCCGTGTCTGCCCATACGTTTTTCGTAAAATGAAAGTCTGCAAATTCAACACGCGCTGTTGTATATGATGCTCCGCTAAACACTTCTATTTCCCTTAGCACCTAGCGATGAGAGAGATTGCATTTTACACGGAAGAAAGGTCTTGGTACATTATAAATATTATAAATCCGTGCTAAGACACTGCCCAGCGAAGCTTTCATCATTATTCGTATTACTCTGGTGAGTTGTTCTAGTCAAATATGGCCACTTTATTAATGCGTAAGAGGAATAGTAAAGGGAATAATTAGGCGCGAATTTTGTACGAGAACGTTTGCTACTGTACTTTCACCGTTCTCAGAAACAGGCACACAGAAAACGCATTGCTCATGGCTGTTAACACGATGGTGCGTCATGTATGGTATGTATATCCTCCACGAATATTATAACAGCGATCACCTGAAAGAAAAGTTTTGTGATTAAGATCAAGGTCCAATCAATTGGCGCTATGTATATCGTATCATACAGGCCTTAATATTGAACCTCAGTAGCCTTTATCGACAATATGGCATGTCTCATGCAACGGAAGCAGCCGACTGTCGTTATGGGGATGTACGCATTGTTCGCGAAACTCATGAATTCACAACAACTTCGAACTGAAACCATGATACAGTTTTTTTTATAGCGCCAATTGCATTGCCTAAAGTATACTCGAGGCACTGCAGGGCATCTTAGGCTGCCTTGGAAATGAAACTTCAAGCACCTTCTGCCACACCAAGTCTCGATCCTGCGTATCTTACCTATACAAACCGAGAACTAGCCGCTTCGTCAGTACATAAAATAGAACCTAGCTTATCCGCTTCATAAGGAAGAGGCCACAAGTCTCACATGAATTCATTTGATTTTTGTCCTCTACCGGGGAATAATGATATCTTCAGTGTGTCCCATACTACTAATTAATGAGGCTTAGGCTTCTTTATACGGCTGCAGCCATACTGTCCAAAAGGTATATTTCACTCAAAAATTTAGGCCTAGCTACCTCTGTCAATTCGCCAAGCAGATTCGTCATGTCTGTCCCTCAAGCAACAAGCACCAATAAACTGCTCAAGCTAGTTGAATATGTAGCACGGAAATGGGAAGAAACATTGGTGCATTCCTTTCTGTGTGCTGCAAACAGCTGTAAGCCACAATTAGCATTGCTTCAAATTACCACCACTTAAATTTGACCGGTGAAGAAGGGTCTAATTTCGAGAAGCACTTAAGCAAGTGGTGCTGGTAGAATCTAAACTGCACTGTTAGTGAAGCCCTCGTGTTACTGCTGAGCGTTTCTGTAACGAAGTGCAAAAATTCGATATTATACCATGAACTACTTGTCGTGGGCAAACATGCTTTAGCGGGTTAAAAACCAAGGTAGAAGTCATAGATAGCCAGCGTTTGTGAGTTTCTCGTTGCATCACAGCAGGTATGGTAACCTAACTTGATTCTTATGTGCTATTTTTTTTTCGCGCATATTCTTTTATTATTCACCTGAGCTACCACTGCAAGATGTAGATCCGCGCAGGGAAAAAACCACAATGCGATGGTCTGAGCTCCTTCGGCTGGCAATGTAGCGTTACCTTTGAGAAATATAATGTCGGCTAGAAAATAAGCTCTTTGGATAAATGTTTGCGAACGAAGATGCCCTAAAAATATACTTGAGACGACCGCCATAAGTATGCAAGCACAGGCAACGAGAACGAACAAAGGGAAAAACTGCAGAAGGCGCCCGGACACCACCCGAACTGCAGCAGACGAGAGGTGCGAGTCCGTGCATTGATGTCACTTGAGCGGCGCTCGTAGCGCCCCTGTAGGTCGTTCTCGGGGCTAATAACGAAGCTTCATTTGCTTATATCTCTATAAGGACTAACTTATGCGTAAAAATATCTTGTGCTAGAGCGCTTCCTGGATGGCGCTTTACAACAGTTTGCGTATAATCAAGCTTTCCGATCGAACCTGGTGAGGGGTCCTTCAGAAAACCTATTGATAACTCATTTGAAAAGTACCAGCGGTAACTGTTATGGGAATGGTTTTCGAGACTTCTGGATGTGGCTGTTACGAGGACAAGGCTGTGCCAGTGATACGCCAAAGGTTTTCTCGCGCTTTTAACGCACAGCCTAATCCTTAGTTTCGCAAGAATGCGTTTGCTACGTGTCATTAACTACGGACGAAGGATCCGCAAAGGAAATTTTTTAAGGAGTCCGGCAGGGGGCGTCCTGCTAATGAACACTGCTTTAAGCAGCAAGCTAAAAATAAACAAGTATAAAAATTATGATGTAACTAAAAGGTAAACGCCAAGTCTCACGAAGAAAACCAAGATGCGGAGCTTTATGCCCGCGTGAACATAATGAAAAAAAGACGATGCCAAGCGCCTTCATAGGCCCTCAGGGAGACGAGGCTTAATGGTGCGAGAAGACGAAACAAACACCTCGTTTCCAGGGAGACGATGTCGAAAGGCAACGGCGAGGACGAGGAAAATGTGTGACCGACAAAAAACATAAAAGATGGCTAAGCTTCTAAAACGATCAAGCTTCGAGACGAGACGAGAAGGAAGCGAGACAACGGCTGCGTAACAGAAAGAGCGAGAAAGAGAGAGAAAGACAAGTAATGAAACCACCGAGGCCCTGCGTCTCGAGAGTAAGGAGCCGAACGAAAAAGCTGGCAGGCGTTAAATTGTGGCGGAAAGCCGAAAAGGTTGAGTTCGGCGTTCCAGAAGCTGCAGGAGCGGCAGCATCATGGCGTGGCAAGGAGGGATGGCAGAAACATCACTCGAAAGGAACACGAAAGTAATAGGGTGCTTAAAAGCTTGGGGCGTATACGAAGTACACGTCAAAGTGCAAGGTGCCGGTGAAAACGCGGAGAAAGCGAGTCTCTCTGGGGTTAGGCAAGGAAACCTAAAACACTCCGCCGCGCTTCAGGCCAAGTCAGGCCGAGCCGTGCCAAGACAACGATTCACGAAAGAAAGACAGAAAGAAAGGAAGAAGGTAAGAGAGAAAGAAAGGAAAGAAAGGGCACTCGAGACTTGGTTTTTCTTTCGCTCACCCCCTGTGTTTCCCCGGCCCTTCCCGTCTGCCCGTCGGTCGCTGTAACGCACCTTCCCACTATTCCCAACAGAAACGACATGGCGTTCATTTTATTTTTCCTTTTTTCCCTACCGCGCACTCACGGCTGGCCGACGGCGCAAGCGGTGATGATGCGATTACTTCGTCAACGAGGAAATAGGTGCTCCACGCATGCATGCCTAGAAATGTGGTGCTCGCGCGTATGAGAGGGAGTGGGGAGACGGTTTTGGGGGAGGAAAGGACGGGTTCGGGGGATAGCTGCTGTTAGGCGGGAAAGGGTAAAAGAGAAGGAAACGATGGGAAATGAGACGCCGCGAGGATGAGGAGGTGGTCTGCGGCGGTCGCGGGAGCAGCGGAGCGCGAACTCGGCTCTCGCGTTGGCGTCGACGTCGGGGGGATGAAAACGCCCGGAGCGATGAGCGCGCGCTCTCGAGGCGGGAGATTAAGGAATCGCAAGAACAATCCGCTTCCCGAAAAAAAAAAGAGGAAAGCGAGCAAGAGTGCACCCTGTGCACCCCGTGCGCCTCCGGCTGTCGTATTTCGTCGTGGAAAGAACTCTTTATTTGGACAATTTATTTATGTTTTTGTTAATCCCCGACGACGTACTAGGTTCTTAAACAAGCTTTTTTGCCCTCGTCTTTTCTCCCCGTTCATTCGGTTTTTCTTGCAGCGCGGAGCCTCAGGAGTTGCACACCGAAAGGGATTAGGGAGAATTTTTCGCTGGGCGAGAAGAGTTGAATACAGCATTGACTGCGCTCTAGCGGTGGCGCGAGGCACTGTTAGGCAAGGAAGGATGCATGGTGAAGATATACCGCCAAGGGAAGTTTAGTTGGGCAAATTAAGCAGCGTTATCAGCACTTGAAGGGGGCGAACAGTGCAACGGGGTGAGAGACGTGTTGACGCTTATACTCGAGAAGCAACGTGCAGACGCAATCTTTATCTTCGCAATCCACAGTGGTTAACTACATATAGTTTCTTTTTTTTTTGCCACATCTTTTGCGTTCCTGTGCGATACCCATAGAAAACTAAAAGCCATCTTTTTGGTATATGTGTAAGTATTGCTTGAAATGCACACGAACAAATGCACGCATCCACTCTTTCTGTCTGTATTAAAGACACATACGCACACACGCACGCACACACATATACACATGTAAGAACGGGAACTTTCGCATTCCCCTACTCGCTTACATTGACAATTATTATTGATAGGTTCTGCACAATATTTTATGGCGTCAATTTTATCCCTTGATGCATCCTTCTATGCAGTTTCTTCCCCCATGCTGGTGTTAGTTTTTCCCCCAGGTGGGCAACACACGGCAGCCCTCCCAGAAACGTTGCTTTCTGCAGCTGACGGCAGGCGGCGACACAAGTTTATTATTGCGCCGTCGCGACAGTAGTTCGCATCCCCATAATCACGAGCAAATTTGCACTTTTTTCTTAAAAACCAAACAATTAACTGCGCCGTGTTTTATACTAAACGAAGTCGACGCCAAGATGCGATCATTGTGCAAAATTTGAGCAAGAACAGTGCAGCGGTGAGCGCAAAACCTTTCTTCGAACACGTGCAGCGAAATATTCAGGACCATGTATGTGAATAGGCTATTATTACGATAACAAAAAAAAAAAAAGAAACGAGCTATTCCATTCTATGGAGCGAAGCTGTTTAGCACACGACACATACAGAGGTGGCGCAGAGTTCTGAACAAAAGTACGCAATCATTTACCGTGATCTTTATATACATTCGCGTCGACGACGCGCACGCCGTCCCGAGGAGCCGGAGAAAGCTATACAAGCGTGACTTTTAGACGCGACCGCCACCACGCGAGAGCGGAAGGAAAGATATGCAAGGGCTTGGAACGCCGACAGAGAGAGGGCGACGTGAACGAAGACATGGCCGATGCGGGTCGAAGTGTAGTGTCTGTTCTTATCAGCTTGATATCTGATGCAGGTTTCATTCGGACCCAAGATATTAAACAGGGGCCTCTTTTGGTCCCAGGTGTGACAAGAGTAGTTCAAAGGTGCGTTACAGTTCCCGGAGCCCATCGCCCGGAGTCCACAAGGGTATGGGACATTGCACTTGGACACTTCCTGCACTATCACCAGGATCAGCCCGCGTTTATGCCCGCGCAGAATAAAAAAATGCACGGAACTCTAGTCATAAACAGCTTCGCTGTGTAAAGTGGCGATGTTCTAACAATACGTGGAAGCGACATATTACCAGGCGCAACATACCAGATAACTGCTGCGGCGTAGTGGGAACCGAGCTCTGGCGCATACCAGGGAACTGAACTTTGGAGGATACCAGCAACGCTGGCCTCGAACGCAGCTCGACGGTGCACGAGATGAGACTGACGGAAAAGCGTCGGCGCGGGCCATCGCCTAACGCAAGAACCAGATACAATTACGCGAAAGCGGTAAGAGCCACATGTCGCAAAACATCCGGTGTCGACGTCGGACATCGTTTCGCGAAAAATAATTCTGAACCACAACGATGCAGGCCCCCCACCTGGCGCAGAGGCGTTATTGAACTAACAGAATTCCTCAAAGTAATATGCGTCCGAAAAATCTTAAAGTACGACCTGAACACAACCTGCAGACACGATATCGTAGGACTGTAATTTGAATATACCAGAAAGCATAATTCTGTTACGCGAAAGCTCAAACCCAAATTCCTTCTCCTGCGTTTCTACCATTCACAGAGCGCCGGGGCCCGCTCAGTTCCTTGCAACATCACCATCCAGATGGCGCTCGCCTACGCGCATCGGCAAGTAGGCTGTGGTAGCCGGTAAGCGTGGCAAGCAGTCGATGATCTTTGAATGCTATCGCGTTCCAATCTATACCTTCACATTTTTAGTTTAACGTTTACCACTAGTTCTTGTCAGATCACACGTATACGCAATGGTGCGGCATGCCCACAACGTGTCATCAGAAACGCTAAATTGCGGGTGCGCGCAACGCTCTTGCCAACTGCGGAAGCCGGAGCGCGGCCTCGTCTCCGGCAAAGACGTTTGAACAGAGCGTAACGGTGCGACCGTTTAACTTTGTAGCTTTTGCAGTCAAAATGTATCAGTGGCCTCTGGAGACCCAACCGCCCACGCGCAGGCGGCGCATGCGCCGTCGCTACCAGGACAGCACAACAGCGCCGCCGCCAACGGCGACAAGGTAAGACTGAACCCAGGCAAAATTGTAGCGTTCCTTACAAACGAAACACAAGAAAGCACATAGCTCAATACGGACGGATGCATTCCGCCATTTTATTCTAACCGAACTGCACTCCTCGGCATCCTCTTCACTCGACTTCTTGGTTTTTCCTCTTCTTTCGTGGCTTAAATGCAGCACGATTCGCTCGTTGGCTAGGACGAAGTACTCACTTTAATGTTAATCTGTAGATGTTATCTCGACTACCATCTTGGCATGCTTGACCAGGTGTCCGGTGATAAATCGGAACGATACGGCCGGAGATGCTGTGCCAACAAAGTGCCATCTCCCCTCCTCGATTTATATTATTTTTATCCCAATGACCATGAGAGCAGTGCACTGCTCAGCTGGCGTTTTGTAAGGCCAGACAGCTATGAAACGCGCCTTGAGGCATTCAACGCTCATATCCCTCATGAATTCCCAGCGTGAAGCAAGCGCGAATGACCAGTATGAGAAGCGCTTCGAATCAACGCCCACAGAAAGAGCGAGAAAGAGAGAGAGAAAGAGAGAGAGTATACCAGCGAACGGAAGCGTGATAAAATGAGCCTACGCAGAGTTGTGGACTCGACGAGTGCGAACAGGCTCATAAAACGATCCGAAGTAGAAAGGAGGCCAGCAGAAAGATTACGCCTTGGACCAGTCAGCAGAACAACCGAAGGAAGAGGAAGGACGTGAGAATAAGGATTTAGGATGCGGACGCGACCAAAAAGAGGAAGAAATACGCCTGAAGATCTAGAAGGCGCGGTGACGAGAGAAAGGAGAAGTAAGTAAGTTCGTCGAATAAACAAGAGAATGGGCAGGTCGAGAGAGAGGGAGAGAAAGGAGGTGTCATCCGACGGTCCTTTTGTCCCGGTAATTGCGAAAGGTCTGCGAGGAGAGGGGAAAACAAAAAGAAAAGGAGAGCGAGTTGCCGCCGTCGCTATAGGAAGCAGCCAGGCGGCCACGCGAGTGCAGGGAAGGGTAGGAAAAGGACGAAGGCCGCTGATCTGCGAGCGTGGGGCTTGCTCACGCTATACAGAGGCTTACTAATGCGGTGCAGCAGTGTGGATGCTAAGTTAGGTGCTCTGGGAAAAAAAAAAGAAAATCTTTCTTTTAGTTATTATTCAGAAAAGAAACAAAAGAAGTCTGTTAGTATACACAAACTCTGTAGATGTTTGTCGACAAAACTGTAGAATAGCAATATAGAACTTGAAGAATTACGGCAATGCACGTTCTATTTTATATTTAACTGGTCGACAGACAGTCCTACGTACAGTTGCTGAGAATTATGCGCCCGCACGTATTTTATTCGCAAATGAAAACGGACTTATTAACGATATTTATCTCCAGAAACACCGTAGAACTCGTTTGGATAAAACGAAAAAGAAAAATTATAACAAGGTACTTTACTGCATCTCCTTACACAATGTATATGCTGACTAAATCATCCCTATAAAAGTGATGGGCATTGAGAACAACAGACTCGCCATAGCGCCCTAGCGGCTATGCCGTTGCGCCACTAACAACAAGGTCGCGGAATCGAATCCACGCCGCGACGGCAGCATTTCGACGGGGGTGAAGCGAAAGAGCGCCAGCGTATACCGCGCAGCGGGTGCTAGTTAGAGAACCCCAGGTGGTCAAAATTAATTCGGAGTGGCTCACTACGGCGTGCCTCATGATCAGATCGTGGTCTTGGCAAGTAAAACGCCCCAATTAAATTACATTTCATTAAATACACAACAACGGTGGTGGTACCGACGGCACTAGCCCGTCTCGAGTATCCTTATCATTGGCTCTCGCAATAGAAAGGTAAAATTGAGCTTTTCAGGTGCGCTGGCGATTGGGAACAAGATCGCGCTCTAGGAACAAGCGCAGCAGACGTAGCGCGCAGCAGACGTAGCGCGCCGCAGACGAAGACTAAAGAAGTAGCAGGAGAAGACACCTGGAGCCGATTGTATCGTACGTGTCAGCTTCGTCTTCGTCCACAATGCGCTACGTCTGCTGCTCCCAGTGCACCACCGACAAACCCACGCTGGCAGCTTAGTGTAACTGGAAGACGAATTTTTTTTTCCGCTGCTCTCGGCGCTGGACAAATCGAGTTGCATGCAGGTATATCAGAAGTCTCCAGAACTGTGTAGGCCATTTGTACTGGGTACCTGCGGGACTGCAGCTCATGGACATTCAACCGTAAGTATGCGCACTCATAAATATATTGTATCACAGGACTTATTTGGCGTCGATTAATACCCTTTATGGACTGTTTTATGTATTTGAAAGTTCTTCGTTGACACGCACAAACGGCGTCGTGCTTTAATTTTCTTGCAGTGATGCGCGTCAATTTTTGTTCCAGTTTTGCAACTGTGCAAGTTCGGCAAAGTGTAAGCCCCCGTGAACGCGAACCGCGCCAAAGCACGGCGACGTGAGGTAAAGGGACATAGGCGTTTCATAATTATTAGGCCACGATAGATGCAACACACGAGCAATGACTGCGAAGGATATGCGACAGAGGTGCAACAAAATGAGCAGACAACCCTTAGCCACACGTACCGTCTTCCTTTGAAATCAACGCACGTTTCCGTATCTCAGTTTTAGTATTGGCTTGTTTATTTATTTATTTTCTGCTATTTCGATTTGCTGATTTATGGTGACTGACCGTTTCAAAGTGACAATACAGCGATGAAAGACGTGAACCTAAACCTAAGCAGCGGAGCGTTCTCTCTCTCTTTTCTGTTTTCGCCCCGTTTAGTCAAACCCCTCACGTCGCACTCAGCGGCCGAACGCCATTGCCTCTGGGCCACATCAGCAGGTATTGCACCGTTTGTGCATTCGAGGTGCTTCACAGAGTAGGTATTGTTAGTGCCTTGATACGGTCCCCGGCACTGCACAGTTCTTGTCAGACAACACACGTCGCCGAGGTGGGCCAAGAAAGGACGTACGGGTTTGGAGGGAGAAGGGCTGGAACAAAGAAATAATAATAATAAAAAAACATGAGGGAGAGAGAGAGAGATGGTGGGAGCGAGTAAGTTTTCGCGCCGAGCTAGACAAAAGGTTATTAGAATCGACGACGATGTACGAGGAAGAGGAGGAGCGCGAGGAGGGACAGATGGTGGGTGAGGGGAGTTACGAGTAGCGCGGTGCGCGTGGGGATCCAGACGGGAAGAAAGGGGAAGCAGCGCCCGAGGTTTGCGGAGGAGGAAGGGGAGGAGAGGGAAGAGAGAGTAGAGAAAGGGGAAGGAGTGGGGCAAGAGTGCCAGGGATTGTGACCCAGCCCGTCGACCCTGATAAGCCGCGGGGAAGTGTTCGCGCCGCCCGCTGCGCCGCGATCCTGCATAGAAGCCTGTGCCGCGGCTCCTCCTAACTCCGCTGTAATGAGCCCTCGGGGCGAAGACCATACGCGCCGCGGATGACGCCGCGTCTGGGAGTCGCGCGCAGCAATGCACGGGGTTCGTGGCACGCGCTTCCTTTCTATCCTCTTCTCTCTGTCGCTTTCTTTGCTTCCGGACTCGATATGTATATATATTTTTTCGGTCTCTGTAGTCGCCCGCGCTGCGAGGTTGCCACGAGCTCACTCACTGTGCCGAGCACACGCCCTCGACGTCTTTGTAAGCGTGTTTGTTAGAGCGCTGGCCAGCGGCTTTGGCAGGATGGACGCTGTAGTTTGATGCGCGCACCACCGAGTGGCTGCAGCCGTCTGCGCGAGAAAGCCCGATACCGTCGTGGGGCCTTGGCGTGTGTGCGTGTGTGATTACGCGTGGTTTGGCGGAGGCAGGTGCCCGAGTGTTTTGTTTCGTTCTGGGGTTTCTCGCGCTTGCGTTCCGCGCGGCCTGTCTGGGTTTTGTGCGCGTTCGTTTAAAGTGGAAGAGGAGTGGCCGCATGGTAACGAGCCCGGCTCTCTGCATGCCAATGTGACGGGAACGCGCGCGATGGCGGCTCGTACACTACGCCCCTATGCAAATGTTCTGTCCGGCGCTCCTGCCCGGAGAACGTATACATGGGCGTGGAGATTGATTCAAAGAGGTACGGCGGAGGTAAAGTCAAAAAGTATAGCGAAGAGGGGATGCTATAGCGGCATGAAAGTTAGCCGAATACTGGGCGCGCTTTCAGTGAGTAAACTTTTAGCTTGAGCAACGATGTCTCAAACAGGGGAAGCGTCATTACCGCCAGAGACCCCCTGGGGATTGAGGTAAAAGAGAGATGCGCTTAACTCTATGCGGGATGTTGTGAAGGCACCAGAATAGATTGACTTTCAGGTAAGCTATGTTGCAAACAGGTCAGAAGCACAACATTATAAGGGCAGTGGCTGTTGGGGGAATATTTGCTTATTGAGAGACACTAATATATACGATAGGCCAAGTCCCGATTTAAAGAAACAAGGAATTTCCACACCTGGTGTGATCTTATATGTCGCTCGTAACGTTGATTCGTCCTTCAATTGAATCAGCTGTTGCCTACCACGAGGTAATTGTTTTCGTTGATACGCAATATTTCTGTGCACCCAAATACAAAGATTTTAGTAAGGGGCGCACGCCCTGAGTCAGAACCTCACATAGACCTTATGTCTGAACCCCTAAGATCCCTGAAATGTTGAATAAACCTTGAATTTGAAAGCTGCCAAGTTGCGAGTGAGACACTGCACGGGATATTGTATTGCCATCATGTTCCCTGTTGCAACGTTGGTCGTATTTGCATTCGAGGAAACGTTGTTATTGTTTTCTTTTTTGAACGTTGCCACATACAGTGGAAAAGACTAACGACACTTGCTTGCTGAGGGTTGCGGATTTAATACCCTTGGGAATGGGCGGACAATGTAGCATTTCAGCAGAGTGTTACCGTCTTGCCGTTGTCGTTAGCAGCTGGCACGAATGCGCGCGCGCGCGGGATTTATCTGGATTCGACAAGTTTACCAGACCGCTCCCGCCTGCAGTGACGGCGCAACGACATGGTAACGCCCACACTGTAAAATAATTTACACCCTAAAAAGTGTAAAAGGGTGTAAATATGCCTGTAACTCACACCCTTAGGGTGTCCGTTATATAGATTAACACCCTAATGGTGGGAGTTATAGACACAATTACACCATTTTTCTACTTTTAAGGGTATAAATTACTTTACAGTGCAGGCTGCCCATTTCGATCCTATTTCGCCCGTCTTACTTGTTCTCCGTCTTGACAGCTATAGAAATAAATGGTAAAACCATCCAAAGCTTAGCCTCATTTCATGTCGAGGATAAAGTATGAACTAAGTTTTGCAATGGATCCCTGAGATTAGTTATTCGTTCCGACTCTGCTAGGACCTACAGAAGGAGAGCATCGAGGTGGGAAATTGTGTCGGTTTCCACTTAACAGGTGGCGCCACCGCATTTGCCGGTGGCCAGTGGGGTGCAGTGCTGTGGGGCCATCTATTAGGTGTAAATTGACACACTTTCCCGCCTCAACGCTGTCCGTCTAGGCCTAGCAGAGTGAAAACAAACGGCTTATCTCAGCGATAACTGCAAAACACATCTCGTGCTTCATCTTCGGCCTGAAATGAGACTGTAGCGATGGCTGACTTAACCATTGCATTATATTAATCGACGTTTTATAGGATGATCTTAGTTCGTCTAACGTTGCGTTAAGCTCTGGAGTTGGTATAGGCTATATGTATAGGCTATATGTATAGGCTGCAGAGAGTCAATGAGCGCGCACGGTAAGCCCCTCCCCCCCCTCCCCCCCCACGTAGCGGCTCGACGAATTCAATTTTAGACTCCGACATTGTGCAATTGACGGTTAATCAGTTTTCACAAAGGAACTTACGAAACATTGATACTTTCCGTATGCAAAAACTATTCGTTGGTGTGTTTCTCCGAAATGGCGAAACTGCGAAAAAAAGTAGACATTTAGCGCAGGTAAATTAAAAAGCCAGTAAACAGCCTCTATAACATAAGCAATACCGTCGAGCGTCTTCACAACTAACCACTCTACAACGAAACGACCTGTGTGTTATACTAGGAATAATTCTATCCCGGCTCTGCTGCGAGCGGTGCGGTGTGCGTCCTTTACAACGAAGTCTCCTGTATAACGAACGATTTCGGAGACCCCAAACAGTTATAAAGGCGTTCGACTGTATGAAGACCAGGCGAAGCCCAGTCAAGCCTGCCGACTCATACCGTCGTTACATATACATCACATTTGCGAGTCTTACATCCTAACAGCGCGTTGCGATTGTTCACTGCACAAGATTGCCTTAACGATTTGTTCTTGCTCTCGAGGAAACCGAAAGAGCGAAAGAAAAGCAAGAGCAACAACAAAAAAAAGGAAAAACACTGCAATGTTTATACTCAGCCTAAAACAAGTAGTACCGACGCGCCATGCGCGAATGCCAGACGTTTTCACCTTCATTTTTCATCTTCCTTTTGGTTGCAACGTGCCAGGTGTTTCACACACCTGAAGTGACAAGGAAGCGTCGGAAAGGAATTTTGCGCTTCCGACATCGCAAACGAGATTGTTGCAGCTCGCGTGCGTCAAGAGCGGGATGACCTTGGAGAGCTTGAATCCGAGGAGAGCCGCAACACGCGAAGCGCTCGCGTGACATTTTCAGCTTCCTTATATTTTGTGTGCGTGTCCCCTTTCTCAACTGTCACGTGGCCACGATCCCGCGCTCTCAACGCGGCAGGGTATCGAGACAACGCAGCAAAATGCACGACGCCGAAGCCAACGCGCAGTCGGCGACTGCGGGAGAGGGGGCAGTGGGGAAAGAGTATTTCGTCCATTTCCGGCGTCATCTGGAGACGAACCCCCTTTCCCTTCCGTTCCCCACACGCGCACAACCCAGGCAAGCCGCAAGCAGTCAGCAGCAGCCGGTGCTGGGAGCGTACGGGAAAGGTGAGGTCAGCGGACGTACAGCTTCGAAAGGTAGGCGGTGTACGTAGGGGAGGAGGACGGAAAGCAAGCAGTGAGTGAGGGAATGAAAGGCACGTTACGGCGCCGCTGCCACCTCCGAGCACCAAGGCCTCCTCCCGAGCTTCCCGCGCCGTGCGCCCGCCGTTGCCATGACGACCACCTCCCCCGAGCTGTCTTCGGCGCTGCCGGCCATATGCGTTGTCGTTGGCTGATGACGACCAAGACGGCTACGGAACGACGCTGTAGGGCCGGTTCTTGCCTATGCCTGGGAGTGTTAGCTTATGAGGAAAAGCCGCCTACTTCGTATTACTTGAACGTAAAATTAGCTGAGATCTTTTAGGGACTGTGACGACATGAACGCGCAACCATTTCTGAGTGTAATGTGACTACAAAGAACATTTGGAGAGAAACAAAGAATAGTGAAAACTCCTTGATCTAGAGTTCTAGACCATACGTAGACATGAACGTTTCGAAACTGAGAAAACATGTTAATCAACTGGATGGCTGAGAGGTATGTGGATTCGAATATATGATTCTACACTTGGAACGAGCTCAGCTGAAGCGAGAAAAAGAAAAAAAAGAACAGAAAAAAGACAGAAACACAAGGTTCCGAAGAAAAGTGGCTAGGAAATGGCTGTGTCATGTCGATCAATTTACTACCACTGACATTTAAGAAATGAAGTAGGTAGCACCGAAATGTGCTTGATTCTTTCATAAAAAGGACGCTAATACCTTTGGCAGCTCGGTTCGTCCTTGGTTTTTCAACTCTGTCTTCACGACATACATATATATATATATATATATTAGAGGTTGCTTAAGCTTCGCCTTTACGAGTAGAACGCGATAGCATTCAGAGATCCCTGACTGCTTCTCACGCTTCCCAACGACTGCAGCGTATGTAACCGCTATGTTTACCTGGAAACGCTGGCGGCGAACGCTATGCACAAAGGCGAGCTTTCTGGTAGAAACGCGGCCTCTTGCGTGGGCCGATCCCGGAGGTTATGCACAGTCGCGCCAAAAAATGACATAATTTTGAGGTTTCCGTGATTGTTTCGCACTTCTAATATTTAAGCCTGAGAAGATTTAACATAAATGACATGCGTTGTCGGTGTTCCGTTCCTTACATTTGTTTGTGGGCTGTCCCTCTCAAAATTCCGAGGAAGAACATTGTCAATTTTTTTTTGTAGAGCAAGCTGAACAAGGAATACAGAAAGGCACAACAAAATAAGATACGCCGTACCAACAAGCCCTTATAGCTCTCCTCATCAACTTTGTCAAGAACGTAAGACAAAGTATGAGCAGCTTTAGTGACAGAATGGCGTGGCAATATAACCAGCATATGCCGCATGTCATATAGCAAGGCGTGGCAAATGAGTGCGCCTAAATATATATGGGAGTTATCACTCATGGGCACGCCGGCCCTGAACGCCGAAGCCGACACCGGATTTTGTGCAACTCGGGGCCCTTTACGCTATCGCGTTAAAAATAGCACCTGATCGACCACTTCTGGAGCGGCAACCTTACGTGATTGAAACAGAACTTAAACCAGTGATACATGACGGTTTCTTTAAAACTTGCAGGGCCTCTCTTAATATTAATGCTGCTCTTCTCAACATTCGAGAAGACTCTCATGCGAGTTTTCTTCACTTTGACGATCGCCTACCCCATCGTACGGGGTAGGCAACCTAGGGAACCCCTTTTAGTTAACTTCGCTGCTTTTCCATACAGCCATCTTATGTATTCGGAAACAAGGTAAATAAACATAGTACCCACATGAAAAATTTTGCTGCCAATGCTAATCCTGTAGCTGTAAACGACATTGCATGCTAATATGATCCACGTTTGAAAGCAGCATGTCTGGCAAGGGAATCCCAACGAGGAAGTTGCGAGTGACAGCCGTCGATTGCGCAACCAGTCAGTTTCAATGTGTGATGAAAAACAGGGCCGGGACGAGACTGCACACACACAGACACGCACACACAAAAAAATAAAAGTAGAAAAACTAAACAAACAACACTGCGTCATCAGCTAATGCTCTGCAGTATTCTATAAGCCCTTGTATTTTATGGTGTCTTCCATAAATTGTCGAAGAAATTGGGTTGTTTCCGCCTTTGAAGAATACTGCATGCGCTATCAAGGTCACAGTTTCTGAACGGTTTCCAAAACGTCAACCATTCTGGTAGTTTATGTCACTCTGGTTGTATAACCATGGCGTTTAGTTGGTTTGCAGGTTGATAGGCTGATAGGTTTGGCCAGTGGATGCCGCAAGGCTCGCTTTGGTCTCTTGCGTAACGATTGTACTTCGTCTTGCACTGTTTTCCCATATTGAGGAAGTTTTCCGTTGAGATATGCAGCACCTCTCAGCCTCATCTGACAGCATAGGGTCGCCTGTATGTTTGGTTTTTCTCGTTGGCGAGATTAGACACTGAACTTCCGTGGATGCTTGATGTTCACCACAAGGAAATCTGCATGCTTTCGCAAAATCAAGTGAAAGTGCGCGCATATAAATACTACAAGATTGTACCTAAATGAATGAGCACACACGACTTCAAACGACCAAAAAGCAAGCAAAGATAGAAAGAAAGAACGAAAGAAAGAAAGAAAGAAAAAGCAAACAAACAAACAAACAAACAAACAAATGAATGAATCTGCTTGCTTGTCCAGAGATCACCTTCATAAAGTACAACAACCATACGGCTTGAAAACACTGAAAAGAGCTTTTCAGCTATCTATCTATCTATCTATCTATCTATCTATCTATCTATCTATCTATCTATCTATCTATCTATCTATCTATCTATCTATCTATCTATCTATCTATCTATCTATCTATCTATCTATCTATCTATCTATCTATCTATCTATCTATCTATCTATCTATCTATCTATCTATCTATCTATCTATCTATCTATCTATCTATCTATCTATCTATCTATCTATCTATCTATCTATCTATCTATCTACTGTCTGTCTGTCTGTCTGTCTGTCTGTCTGTCTGTCTGTCTGTCTGTCTGTCTGTCTGTCTGTCTGATTGTCTGTCTGTCTGTCTCTCTGTCTGTCTGTCTGTCTGTCTGTCTGTCTGTCTGTCTGTCGCTCCAATCACAGCAGAGCAGAGTCCATCTGTTGACTCACGTTTATGATGACGACTCCGCCCTCTGTAACCATCAGCGACATGCCCACTAAGCCACTGATGGGCCACAGCAAGCTTGTTTGAAGCAAAGACTCCAGGCAAGGCTTCTGGAATCTCCAACAGCATTATTCAAGGTTCCTTCATGAAGTCACGCCGCGGTCAGCGGGCCACCGATCTCCAGCCACAACACATCTCTCGGGAACGCAGTTCCGTGTCTCGATGCGCGTACGGGCCTTTTTCTTCGCCTCGGTCTCTGGAAGTACAGGAAGAGCAAAATTACAAGAAATTAGATGTATTTCTACTAGAATACCCGTGATACGACGCACAATTACAATGTTTAATACATGGTTCATTGGACCATTAGACCTTTCTAAACGATATTAAGTTCATGGCCAACATATTCATTGCAAACACGAACAGTGACGCTTCAGTGATTTCTGGAAGCGAGCGATAGTCTGGGCAAATACTGAGTAGAACATTTATCATCTATTGTATGCACACTGCGCGTGCGTGTGCGCGTGTGTGTTTGTGTGTTTGTGCGTCTTTTTTTTTTACGTGGCATACTTCTATTCTCTGCATGACTTCCTATGATTTCCAGTGAGCTCATTTTATTCTGTGCCTTGATTTTGTGCAGTGATGTCACTTGTCTTGAAGACTGAGTGTGTTTGACTTGTTAATATGATTTGACTTTTAAAATGAGCGTGTTTGATTTATGTATACGAGTTCCCTTGAGGGTTGAGCGTGTTTTTGAGATTCTTTTTCATACTTATGGGCTTCATTATTTGCATTTATACATGGAAACAACTAGCCGGCGCCACTTGAAGGCGTCGCACCTCCTAAACATCATACATTATAAAGACAAATCCCCCTGAATAATTAGGGGCCAAATGTACAAAGTTTCTTGTTCCTAACTGCTGTTTGCCTTGGCTGGTCTCTTTGGCTAGACATATGTCTGACGTCAGAATTGGGTGGTATTTGCTCTTACGAACAGTTTTCTCATGAAAACCTTTGTTATTTGATTGACCGGAGTGGGGTTTACGCTTCGAAGCAACTCTGCCGACTAGCGTGCCAGTATATCTGACTTGCGTTTTAAAAGTAGCGTTGCAAAGTTGAACCATAGAGACGAGGGTCAAGCTAAGTTTGCGCATTTACTCCTTGCGCATGGCGTTGTTACCCGCAATCTACACCCCCTATTTGTTTTAATAAACAGATGACGCATGCGCTTCGTATGTGCTGTTCTCGTCTCTGTGGTTCAACGTTGCAGTGCCGCTTTTTAAACACAAGTATGATATTACAACTAGCCCCAACGCAAGCCTATCCGACATTAGTGCCACTCCAGTGCGGCCATTGTGCACTATCCCTTGACACGTGACTACTGCGCAACCTGGATATATTTAGCATGGATATTACAAACCATCAGCGATAAAGAAGTAAATGTGGAATTTGGTTGGTCGTGTTTTATTTCAGTGGAGTGTTTCTATTGGAGAAGCCACAGTGCAAAGCTGCAGATTAATTTTCACCACCAGGGGTTCTTAAACAAGCACCTAAGTCCAAGTACGGTCGCTGCGCCCGGGAGTCAAACCCAGGACTTCCGTTCTAAGCAGGAGAACACCATATGGCTACTACGCTACCTCGGCGGTAATAATTTATTTTGTGAACACGGGCCTAGGTTTTTAGATGTCGGTTAAAGCGTTTGTAAGTGCTGAGCTCGGAGGCTCGTGGGATATGCAAATTCGGCAAACATGCTGCGCAACCTACTATGCTCTACGTGTAATACTAATTAAGCTACAGAAAGCGCTAACCAGCAATAAACTTGGAACCACTTAATCGCGGAATAAGCTGCCCCATTCCTGCCAATTTTCGAGAACCACGCGCCTAATACAGTGAGGAATTACGGCATAAGCTTTATTTATTTCGCAGTTCGGTTGCATGATGGGTGACGATGACAATAGAAGGAAGATGTAGAACATATGGCACCAATTTGGCATGCTCAAAGTCTGCAATCCCTCTTTCTTTCCCTCTTCCCCTTCCCCCAATGCCAAGTAGCTGGCTAGAGGAATATACCTCAGGCCGACCTCTCGGTATTTCGTATCATTAAACTTCTCTCTCTCTCTCTCTCTCTCGCAGTTCGATTATAAGGTATTACAAAAACACCCGGTCAATAAACATAACAACATAGAAAAAATAAAGACAGGTACGAATAAGCACACAAACAGACGCGTGTATTTTGAAATTCCCAACGCGAAAAAAAAAAACGCAAACCGTAGTAGCGTCCAAGTAACTTTTTCACTGACCTGCAAACTACTAACACCCAGGGGCTCTTTACCACTTAAATCGCGAGCGGAACCGAACTGACCGAGAAATGTAATTTGCGTATCGAACCGATGCCCCCGTCGGCACCGCCGCCCCGTCCATCTCGGCCTGTCCGCTTCGGCTCTCGAGCTCGGGGGAAAAGGGCTCCCAAACTTTGTCCCGCACGGCAGGACAAAACGTACCGTCGGCTTCAAAGGGCGGCCGCCGGAGCCCCGACAAATGAGCGCTCCGCTAAGAGCCCCGTGCACCCGTTCTCCGCCGCCAAACCACACGCTCGAGCTGGGCCTCGCTTCCCGTATATCCCTGTGCCCAGCGGCTCGGCTACGTCGGGCTCGGCTATTTGCCTTTTAGCGGCTCGCGTGCATTATTGATGAGCCGCAAAGAGAGCACGGTCAGCGCTTGAGCTCCCCCTCCCCCCTCCCACCCCCTGACCCTTTCACTACCCGCATATAACGCGGAGGAGGGATCCTTTTCGCAAAAAGTGCCGGGTAGAAGGGTGAACGGAAATAGGGCTTTCGTGAGGGGGGAGAGGACGGGATAGGATTTGGACGGAGGGTTCAGGGAGGGTCTAAGTGGAGGCTCAAAATCAAAACGAACGGCTTTCAGCGAATGTATATCTCGTCAATGAGGCACGGAGAATGAATCTCGCAGCAGTTCTTGGCAGCGCGCGCACGCACGCACTTACTGACCAAAACAAGGAAGGTCACAGGACGACCGCATGCCGGTATCATTAACGCGCTCATTTTTTTTTTCATTTTTCTTTTCAGATAACGCCAAACCCATTTTCAATGTCTAGATCGCCTTCGAAAGATTGAGCTCGAAATATTTATTCCTCGGCTATTTTATCCTGACATTGGGCATTTTAGCGGATAGCCCGTCCACTATTTCATCCTCATGTAACATATTTCTGTGGATTCCACCCTTGCTCTACACTACACAGTGCCAGTTTCAGCAACTGTAGGTGCTTTGCACTGCAATGACTGCAGCCTCCCAGCGACGTTTCAAGAAACCGCAAAAGTTTTTTTGTTTACGTTTCATCAACGCCTCCCGTGTCTTATGTGGTCGCGTGATGAAAGCACTTCTTAGTTTTGCAGGCATGTGAATAGGGTGATCGGGGATGAAGCTCCATTTTAGCTGCTGCTCTTGTTCACGAGCCCAGACAAGACTTTGCTTCAACATGTGACGACGCAAAACTTGTTTTCCTGAGGCGCAATAACTGGACAATACCACCAGGAAAACGCGATACCGTCATGTGTGCCCTATTTACATCACTAGTGCAAGCACACAGAAATATCCAAGAGAGTATAAAGGTAAAGTTATTTCAAATTACAAACAATTAAATCTTTCTTTCGCTCGTGTGACTCCTTGCTTTTCGATCCTAACTCAATTAGTGCGAACAGCAGCGCTGAGACCGCGAATCCTCAGAGTCCTTTACACGTTCATTGAGTCCGGCGCCATATTGAGATGCATTCCCCTTCCCTACTTGGTTCCTAATATAGCCATTGCAAACCAATTTCAAATGTCGGTGTTAGCAGTGGCCCGTAGAAAGTGTTGTCCGACAGTGATTTCAATGTTCATCGTAGGCTTTGTACATTTCTTCGGTGTACGTCGTTTCATATTACATCATACACCTAGAGATGTATAACTACTCCAACCCCGCTGTGTTCCCAAGCTTCCACAGACTCTCTAACTTGTCATAGCGCTACTATATATGGCAAATTTCGATAAAGCACAGAGTCAATATAACGAAACCCCACAATAGAGGAGGGCGTAACATCGATGTTGGAGCACGGACATGTCGACAGACGCGATGTAGAGAACCACCGCCGCATTACGGGCCACTTCACAAAACTGCAAATGACTCGTCATTACGCAAGCCCGAGCTCGCGCAACGCCATCGCTTAACAATAGGATTTACGTCACTTGAAACGCCAAGAGGAACGTTTCCGCAATAGACATATCTATGCACGCACTCCCTCCTCTCTGACGTACTGCGAAGCAGACTCGTTCAAAAGGACGAATAATTGAACGATAACGGGGAGAGAGCAAGAGAGAGAGAGAGAGAGAGAGAGATTTGAATTTAACAGAGGTAGGCAGACGAACGGCCGATTCAAAACAGACACGGCACCACCGAGCAAAAAGAAGCGATGACAGTGCGGAGAGCGGAGGAAATGAACATGGTAGTAGAAAACTAAAATAAGAGAACTCTGCCGCGCATAAACGCATGCACATACAAGCATGCAAACACATAGCGCGAATGACACACGGGCTGTATATAAAAGGAACGGCCTCCTGTCTCGAGAGAAAAAAGAAAAAGAAAATGAAGCGCGGTGCCGGCGAGAGAAACGGAACCCGGGATGAAACGGGGAGGAAAAGGAAAGTAAGAATGGAAGGAAGGCAACGGCGGTATAGCGCGGAGGCACGGAGAACCCGGTGTTGCAAGAATATTGAAACGCGAAATGAGGTAAAATACTGGCAACTCTAATTTGTGCCCGGCCGCGGAAGCGTGTGTATAGGATGTGAAGATAGGAAAGGCAGCGACGAAGGAAGAAGAAGAAGCAGAAGAGGGAGCGATATCAGCGAGCGAAGTGAGGCTGCAGAAGCCAATTAGAGACTGCAGCGCTCACGCAGGCGTACCCATAGCGAGGCAGTTGCAAGTTCTCGCTAGTCGAATTTCTTCATTTTTAATCCCCTTCTATTCTTATGTTTCTTGAAGGCGCACCGAGCTTCGCCGTTTTACCGCGCAGGTCTAGACTTGTACTTGAACTCAAGCGAACGCGCTAAGGGCGGGCGCCTCGGATATACGAAAAGGAAACGGTGGCCGTCTGCAGAAGAAGCAAAGGATGAGCAAAAGCGTGGAAGAGGAAAGATGTGTTAAGCGTAGAAAAAGCGTAAAAAAAAAGTGACGACTACGTCAGCCGCGGTACGAGGGCTTCTGGGAAGGGAGTGGCCTACGACATGTTAGTGGGCGTCCGCGTGTGGAACGGATTCACGGAGATGCGGTGAAGCTGAGACAAAGGCAGCTCTGTATTGGCGAGTTTGCGTGTACGTAGGCGGGCGAGGGGGAGGGCGCCACGTGGTAGTGAAGGACTTGCGCAAGCGAATAGAATAGTGAGGGATGGGGGGGCAGAGCTGCGAGGAGATTTTGGAAGCAAAGATGTCGACCCGAGAATCAGAAATCGTTGCGTGCGCACAGAAAAAGAAAGAAAAAAAAAAAAGGAAGCAGGGAAAAGTATAAGGTAGCGTATGTAAGCGTGCGCGAAACAAGCAAGGTAGAGAAATCTCGCCGTCACTACGGAATCTGGAAAAGAGCACGGAATTTTTCAATAACGGCGAAGACCCTCCTGCTACATAGTTGTGCTGTTTGTGCTTGGCTTTCAGGCGAGCGCCGCGGTGGGAAAGTAGTGAGGACTTTTCCCTCGTGCAGTAGAAGGGAGGGAGTGACAGGCTGCCGACAGTCTGATCAAGACATGAGAAAAAAACAAAGAGAAATAATTTCGTTGAGAGATGGGCAAAATTCGGTTCCGCGAATCGCTACAGTGTAGATGACATAACGGAAAAAGAGATTAAAAAAAAGAAGCAAGAAAAGACACGTACTGAAGGAAAACTAATATAAACGTAGGAAACAGCCTAATTGGTACGTATAGCGTCCGCAAATTGCGGAAATTCCGACGTTCGTAGACAGATCTCGGATCTACCTAGCGCCCGCGCTGCTTCTGTCAATCATAGTAGCCTTGCATTGTCTTCTTTTTTTTGTCGTATCTTTGCTTCCTTACTGCTAAGCGCAGATGTCGTTGTGCTCCGCGTTCTCTTTTGGAAACGAGCACTATCATGACTGTAATGAGAAGCGCTTCGTAGGCGAAATCGACTGCGATAACTAATGAACAAAAATGGCGCTCCCAAAACCATGAATTACACGTAACGAAAAGCAAAAGAAGAGGAAGAACAAAAAGAGCAGTGGCCTCTTTGTTTCTAGTGAAGTTTAGGCAGGCTCATGAAGTATGACTCAGCACCCTTTTATAAGACAACGCGTGTTGTTTAGAGTCATCGCCCACCGGATGACGAAGGCCTCTCTCGTCGAGCTCCACTTATCCTTGTCTGCCGTCCACTTGATTCATTCCATGGCTGATATTTTCCTAATCTATTCATATCGCCTAATGCTTTGCCGTTATCTACTGTATTATACTTAGGACTCATTCTGCCGTTATCCGCTCCAGGCACAAGGTTACCAGTGCTGCGGCTGCACCTCTTGCTCCTAATATAAACGGGAATATCCGCTATTGCTCATTTACTCTCCGACCAAGACTGCCGCGTTCCTTTCTCGAAATACTACTTGTTTCTTTAAATCAGCACGAGCGACGACACCACGTTCTGCAGATATCTCTGAAGCCGTCAGATAGGCTGGCATGCACTGGGGAATAATGCGCACAATTAAATGTGAATCAGAGTACATATCGGTGTCTAACTCACACCCTCTCACCCAAAAGATGGTGTAAGGGCGTGAGTTATAGACCGATTTGCACCCTCACTCACTTTAAGGGTGTAAATTATTTGACAGTGTATACAGCGAGCGAGCTTTGCTTTGCTCTTACGCGGCTCTACTCTCCAGCGTGCATGCGTTGACCACGTGTTCCTTTCTCTACACCTCTTGCTTTCGCGTCCTCCTCCCATGGCTCGTTCCGTAGCAGTCAACCGGGCACCTCCCGAAGGAAAAATATCTACGCGGTAAGCATTGTTGCATCCATAATGGTGCTATAATTTGTTCCTTGGTTAACAGCCCCACATTTAAGGCAGTAAAGTGCTCACTGCATGCAACAGCGAGCTCAAAACTACGCGCGCAACGAGACAAATAGTTCAAAACTGCGCAATAATTATGACCACCTGGTGCGCACCAAAATTTACGACATTAAAGGGAGAAATTGTCATCCAGCCGAGTGTAGCATGAAGCAAAAAAAAAAAAAGTGTTGGTTTCTTGGAAAGAAAGTTGCGCTGCTTGGAAAAAAATCGGCCTGGTCCTGGATTCGGACTTGACCAACGCCTATCCGGAGCGATTGCTCTGCGATGGGGAGCTAACTAGTCGGATAACAAATCGCAGCGCGAGGACAAATTATTCGACAACTCGAAGCCTCGGGGACACTGAATATGGCAAATCAGTTCTGTCGAATCCCGCAAGGTGAAGAAAGGTTCAATAAAAAAAAAGACGTTGCTGGGCTAGTTGGTGCATGACTAATCACCAGCAGTGTGGAGCAGAAAAAGACGAGAGAAGCCAGAAGCAACAACAGATAGGCGAAGTCAAAACATGGAAGATGGATAACAACACAGACAGGCGAAAGGAAAAAAAATTCCACCCATCCGAAATATCACGAGGTTGCAAAGGAAATGCGCACACGTTTTTCGAAAAGAAAGCTTGGCAGTTGGCGGAAATATATGACGAAAGAGTTTTGCAGTGATAGATATGAAGTTTATTTCAAGCAGTGTTCGTGTCGTCTGTTAGCCGCTTCGCGAAGTTTATGTGTCGTCTGTGTTTTTGGATGGATGGATACAACTTTCTTGTATGTCCGGCAAGGTTTAACGCGACCCGCGCTCAGGTCTCCCACGGAGGAACGTCAAGGCCCTGCCTCAACGCCGCTTCACGGGCTTGCTGGACTGCCCACATCTGAATTCCGAGGTCTGAGCTGCGCACAGCGGCGGCCCACCTCGACGACAGGGTCTCCGGAGTAACTGCCATCCCTTCTATAACTACATTGCACTCCCACAGCATGTGTTTGAGTGTTGCTGGTCCTTCCTGGCACAATTTGCACGTGTCGTCCTGATGCTTATCTGGGAAGATACGTTTGAGACGGAATAGATTAGGGAACGTGTTTGTCTGTAGTTGTCGCCAGGCGACGGCCTGCCTCCTGTTCAATTTGGGACTCGGCGGTGGGTATATCCTTCTGGCGTTCAAATATGCACTGGTGATGTCGTTGTATCTGGTGAGCCTGTCCCGTTCTGCTCGAGAAGCGTTCGCTATTGTGCGAGAGGCGTTGTCCTGTTCGGCGCGGCGGGTCATGTCTCGCGCCGTCCGGTGCGCCGTCTCGTTTAGGTTCGGGAGCGCGTCGCCTTCCGTGGTGACGTGCGCGGGGAACCATATGATCCTCGAACTCGCGGTTTTGGATCTGCCCGCTTTGGCCAGAATGGACAGGGCTTCCTTGGAAATTCGACCTTTGGCATAATTCTTTATTGCCGTTTGCGAGTCACTGAGTACAACTTCGCATTCCTGTTCTGTGAGGGCCAGCGCAATCGCTACTTCCTCCGCTATTTCCGAGTGTTTGGTGTATACACTGCATGCGGTTCTGATTTTTGACTCTGCGTCTATGACTACGGCGGCGTATGTTTGGCCGTTCGCATATTCGGCTGCGTCGACAAAGCGCGCGTTTCTCTCCCTGCCGAATGAACGGAGCAGAGCCTCGGCTCTTGCCTTTCTTCTACCTCGGTTGTAATCGGGGTGCACGTTTCTTGGGATGGTTGCCACCGTAATGGTCTCTCTGATTTTGTTGGGGATTTGCATTTTCTGGCCGTGCTGGTTGTGGTACGTTATGCCGAGCGTGTTCATAATGTGTCTTCCCGTCGTGGTGGTCGACAGGCGTTCGAGCTGCGAGATGCGTTGTGCTTCGGCTATTTCTTCTATGGTGTTGTATATGCCCAGCTGAGTCAGGAGCTCGGTACTTGTCGATTCCGGTAGGCCCAGGGCTATCTTGTACGTTTTCCTTATGAGCGTGTTAATCTTGTTCTTTTCCGCGACGTACCAGTTGTGGTAGGCGGCTACATAGGCGATGTGGCTGATAACGAATGAGTGGATCAGTCGAATGACGTTGTCTTCCTTCATGCCCGCGTGTCTATTGGTTATTCTCTTTATGAGTCTCGTGGCGCTGATGACTTTGCCGTTGATCTTCCTCACGGTTTCACCGTTAGCTCCGTTGGCCTCAATGACCATTCCGAGGATTTTAATCTTGTTTACTTTGGGGATTGCGTTTCCGTCTTGGGTGTACAGGCCGATTTCCTCGTACTCCCGGGGTCCTGTGTAGCTCTTTGGTGGCATGCCTCTGCGCGTGGGCCGGTAAAGGAGTAGTTCGGACTTGCTCGGGGAGCATTTGAGGCCCGTTCCTTCGAGGTACTCTTCCACTTTGTGAATGGCCGTTTGTAGTGCGTGTTCAATTTGCCCATCACTGCCGCGGTCTGCCCATATCGTTATATCATCTGCGTATATAGCGTGGTGGATTCCTTCGATTTCACGTAGTTTGCTGGGGAGACCCAGCATGACTAAGTTGAAAAGGAGCGGAGATATAAATGAGCCCTGGGGGGTACCTGCACTTCCCTGGGTTCGTTCTTCGGACTCGAGGTCGCCAACCATGAGGGTGGCTTTGCGATCGTTCAGAAAGTCCCTCACGTAGTTGTAGGACCTTTCCCCCAGGTTCAGATTAGACACTTGTTTAAGGATCGACTCGTGAGCGACGTTGTCGAATGCTTTCTCCAGGTCTAGTCCTAGGATGGCTCTGGTGTTTCTTGTCTTGTCGTCAAGGATCTGGTTCTTTAGTTGTAACATGACGTCCTGCGTGGACAGGCGGGATCGGAAGCCTATCATGGTGTGGGGGTAGGCTTCCGTCTCTTCTAGATGGCTGTTGATACGGTTCAGGAAGGCGTGTTCCAAGACCTTACCCACGCACGACGTGAGAGATATTGGGCGTAGGTTCTCCAAACTCAACGGCTTTCCGTGCTTGGGTATGAGGATAGCCTTGGACCTCTTCCACTGCTCCGGGATGCGGCCTTCTTTCCAGCACTTGTTCATATAGCCCGTGAGTTTGGTAACAGATTTGTCGTCCAGGTTTTTGAGCGTTTTGTTGTTAACCCTATCCGGTCCTGGGGCTGACTTACTGTTTTTGCGATGTCATTTTTTCTTGGCACGAAAGCTCGCCAAGAAAGAAAACTTCATTTCTCACCATCAGTGATTCGATCTTATACCTTAATTATAAGAGTATTAGCCACGGTTATTTTTGCTTTTAAATCCGTATCTTTTCATTTCTGTCAATTTCTCTCTCTTCCTCCCTCTGTGCTTCTAGTCAGTGCTATCGCTCTCGTGGATTTCCCCAGGTATGACTCTCGCAAAGTTTCCTGTAATTTGGATCCGGGCTGCAAATTCCAACTTTAGAAAATGGCGTGTAAGGTGTGCTTCAAGGCCAACTGTAACGAAATTAGACTTTGGGTAAGTTTTTTTGTAACTGAGTAGCATATAAAGCTAAAGCAATGCTGGCAAAGCCACGGGGCTCGTAATTGCATAGTTTCCCTGTTAGCAGTCTTTAAACTGTTGCTAAGCAGACGACGCGTGCGATTGTTGGTTGTCGCTATGACGCAAGTCCCAGCTCAGCACCTCCGAGACTTTCCAGCGCGCCGCTGGCCGCCGTGGTGGCCGCTTATCTCGGAGGTCATGTCGAGGATCCACGCGCTCTGGATCATCCGTCATTTCCCGCGAGTGGTAGCGGCGGCGTTTTTTCCAGTTCGCTATCAAAAAAGAAAGGCTATCTTTTGCGAGCTTTTGGGGCCGCTTCCGCTCGTATTTAAAACGTACCATGTTGCAGCGAGGCTCCCCCACATCCACACAATGCTAAACTAGGGTATCCACGTGGTCAAAAATTTCGCTGCAGTTGCCCTTTAAAAGATTACCTGCATCACATTTTCAACTTCTTACTCATTTGCGTCGAGTGAAGATTCAAGACCTCGCAATTCTAGAATAAGTACTGACAATCTTCACAGCATCCAATATAGGTTACTATGATAGTTTTTCTATTAGCCAGTTTCGGTTACCTCTCCCGGAGGTGTATTCGTAGTGACGTAATGATACACGAGCTGGTCGCTTGAGCGCAGGGCATTGCGACATTTTTGAACTCGCTCCGGCCGTGAGCGAGAGAGAAAATGATAGATGAAAGGTAGGGAGGTTAACCAGGACTGAGCCCGGTTGGCTACCCTACACTGGGGGAAGGGAAAGGGGGACGGAAAGATTAAAGGAAGAGAAAGTCCACTGGAGATATCAGTCGGTCACTCAGTCCGGATCACAGACGCTGACTCAATCCGGTCGCTTTCAAATATCGCAGCAGCGCTTTTGTGGCCTTTTGTAGCTGCGATATGCGAGGCCATGGTCCCAAGATCTTGTTCAAGGTTAACGGCCTTCTATCTAGTTGATTGAGAGCTGTGCAGAGGTCTTGCCTTTCATTTTCAAAAGATGGGCAGTAGCACAGAATGCGTTCTATGGTTTCCTCGACACCGCAGGCATTGCACTCGGCGCTATCAGCCATTCCAATCAAAAATGCATATGCATTGGGGAATGCGACGCCCAAACGTAAGCGGCACAGCACTGCTTCCTCATTTCGCGGAAGACCTGGTAATAGCCGCAGTTGCATAGAGGGATCGAGGGAATGCAAGCGATGTTGAGTGAATTCAGGTGTGTGCCACTTCTCCAATGTCAAAGAGTGCGCTAGCTTGCCTAAGTGTTGGGCTGAGTCGGTCCGCGATAAAGGTATTGAAACAAGGGTTGCTCCTTCGTGTGCTTTTATAGCAGCTTCGTCAGCGAGGTCGTTCCCGGAGATACCGCAATGACCAGGCAGCCACTGAAACACGACGTCGTGTCCTTTCGCGATCATGTGATGGTGCATTTCTCGTATCTCCGACACGAGTTGTTCACATGACCCGCGACGAAGAAATGCTAGAAGACATTGTAAGGCCGCCTTGGAATCGCAGAATATAGTCCACCGATTAGCCGGTTGGTTATTAATATAATCAACGGCACCTCGGAGGGCGACAAGCTCCGAACCGGTCGATGTTGTCAAGTGAGAAATCTTGTATTGGATGCTTAGTGATCGTGATGGTATAACCACTGCGCTGGTGGAGCTGGTCTGAGTGGAAGAGTCATCTGTATATATGTGGACTCGATCAAAGTAGAAAGTGTGCAAACAATGCAGAGCTGCTTGCTTCAAGGCCAAGGTAGACAGGTCGGTCTTCTTTCTTATCCCTGGAACCGTACGACGCACTTGAGGTTCTTTTAAACACCACAAAGCTGAGGTTGAACGTGCTGAGGGTGTGAAACCCGATGCAAGGAGGCACGATGGATGCTGACCTTGTTGGATAAGGACGCCTGTGGTCGTCGTTCTGGCAGGCACGCAAGAGAGCTTGACTGCATCCGTGAAACGTGACGAACATGGGCTCTAAGCGTTTCGGTGCTAATGTAAGTCGTGATCGGATGGTCTTGAGCCATTATAACGGTTCCAGCTGTTGAGGCGCTGCGCGGAAGGCGTAGGCAAACACGTAGTGCCTGTGCCTGCACGCTCTGAAGTTCTCGAAGATTTGACTTGCATGTTTTAGCAAGCACGGGGGAGCTATAGCGTAGGAATCCGATGAACAGTGCTCGATATAACTGTAGCATGGAGCCCACTGACGATCCCCATGTTTTGCCGGCGATGAACTTGAATACGTGAACAATAGATGTGAGCTTCTTCTTTAGGTGGGCAACATGAGGGCTCCAAGTGAGGTCCCGGTCTACAATGACGCCCAAAAACCGGTGATTTCTCTTGTAGGAGATAGGCTGAGCATTGATGCATACTGGATAAGGAGTCATCGCTTTTCGCGTGACTCCTTATCGCTTCGGCCGTAACCTTCGATATACTCTATGCCTGCCGGATCACTTGCGAATCGATGGGACGCGGCCATCTTTAGAACTGTGGTGGTGGGCGTCACTTAGGGTTATCTCGAGTGCGTTTATGACATTTTCGGTGCTCGCCGCTGACAAAAGAAAAAAAAGCATGAGCCTCAGTAAAAGAGTAGTAGCGACGAGCGAAGTATAAATTGTTAGCTAAATAACTGCATTTCAACACGAACTTTTCTTCTACATCTGCTACCGCAGAACATAAACATTATTAATTCGAGGCGCACACAACTCTTCCTACACCACCAATGATCCGTGAGTGTTCAATGACAAGGTTTGTCGTTACGCTTCACCAAAATATCGTGGGTCTTACTCTACGTAAGTGGCGCCTCCGTAGACTACGGCAGTGCTTTGGATTACCGTTAGACAAAGAGTGTAAATAGCAGGACAAGCTTCGGCTACCACGGTGGTCTCCTATGCTGCCACATTGGGCATACAAACATTATGGACCTTTTTTCTTTATCCTTTGAAGTTTTCAGGATGTGTACAACGCTATGTTTTATGCAGAGTTGCAAATGAAAGCAATTAAGTTGCTGAACCTCTGCTGCGGATCATGCAGTCTCAAGTTCGCCTCCGGGCCACGGCAGCTACATTCCAATGGAAGCGAAGTGCAGAAGTGGCCCTTGCATTCACGCGCACGTTAATAACCCACTTGGTAGAAATTACTACAGACTCCTTATCCATATTATATTGCTACGGAGCAACCAGGATTGGCGCGAAGAACAAAGTTGATCTTCAACAAATAAGAAAACAAATTAGGGTGGGCAAGTTGGAACCATTCTCGAGAGCCGCTTTGTTTTATGTATCTTTTTTCCATCTTGTATAGTTAACTCGTGTAAATTTACTATTACGCGTGATTCGTTCGTTATTCCACGTCACAATACAGAGCTTTGAGGTGTATGACCTCACAGCTTAATTAATCAGAAGCATCGGCTAGTGTTGCAGCGGGCGGGAGCATCGAACTCTGGCGACGTCGGCGACATTCCTGAGGTACGCCCAAGCCGACGTGATTTCAGCCAATGCGGACGAGGAAGTCGATTTGCGAACGCCCTTTCAACGTGGGCAAGCCTTCGCTTACTCGACTTTGCGGAGGCGAGAGTCGAAGCACACGCCAGGCTATCAGGAAAGCACTCTCTCTACGTGCTCTATTTGTCGTCACGTCACGAACAGCTGCTGACAAACAAACTAGAGTGACGACTTATTTGCACGTAGCGGTGAATTGCGTTACCGGCGAATGTCGTCCACACCCGTAGCGCGCTTTTGTGTTTTCGTCACCGCTTTGTCATCCATGGAGTTGCTGCAGCGCACGTATTTGAATAGGCGTATTTAGGCCTCCTCGATAAAGGTACTTATATAAAAAAAGAGTTATCACTGCTCTGCCACCGAAATTGTATAAGTCAAAAACAAAGGACCAGAATGAAGCGCGGTTAGCCGTAAGAATGGCTTTTTTCACGCTTCGCAAGAATGTTCCACGAATGACAATGACCAGCGCGCGAACGATCTGAATGCATTCGTATGGAGGCTTAATGAAGAGCATGAACAACAAATATGTGCCCAGGAACAGTGTGTTATTCAAACGCCTCTGAGCCGCTTCTACGTTGTCGTTCACTAGCAGGACTGATGTCCTTTAGCTCGAGCGATGGGCATTTTATTGTTGAAACAGCAGTAGTTCATAATGTCGTTTGCATGAATAATATTGCGGAATTTGGCGTCAGTCGAAAAATTACCATCTGAAGAGTTTCGGGAAGCTATGACGCTGACAAAAAAAGAAAAAGAAAATGAATGAAGCCAGGAATGACGATAACAATAAGCTCGTGAAATAACGTATTTAGCACTCAAAGGACACGCAGTGTCCATAGAATACCGAGCTTCATGCCGGGTCTTGTTGAATGCGAAATAGTGCCGTATCAGCGACATTTGGGCGTGCCCCGACGGGATAGAAGACATCCGCAGCTTTTGATATATTCTTCCTTCCTTGTGATGACGGGCAGCCGAATAATGCGATATTCAAGGCAGTCTGCAGCGGAGTGTGCGTGAATATAGCCATCTAATTCTGCCGCGGGCTTTTGTTGGAAGGGGTTTCGCGTATTCAGGGCCATTTGCTGCTAATACAGTCTGCACGCCATGTCAGCCTAATATATTCCCAAGAGATCTCGCAGGGCATGATTTCACCCGGACCTACTGCAATCAGATTTGTCGATTTCAATGAACCACAACCTCTGAGGCTGAAGTGTTTTCAGAAGACCTCACATTGCACTTACACTGGCCAACAGCAACAATCACTTGACAGCGTCTTGACAGGCGTTGACGTTCATTCAGCCTTCTTGATGAGGCATAATTATAGTCCATTAGGCAGGTTCCAACCGCACTCAGACTCTGAATGCACCGATGCCGAGTTCTAACTAGGTCGAAGACGGGGAAAGCGTGCTCGGGCGCCCGCCAGAGCAGCCGGAGACCGGAAAAGGAAACACGTCAGCACTCTTTCTATCGTAAGCAAACAAAGCACACATTGCACCGAGGCACCCGCTCGCTCCCGCGGCATACAAAATGCCAACAAGGGAAGCCGCAAGAGACACGTGACCGGAAGTGTGCCAGATCTCAGTAACGCACCAACGTCCAAGGCGATAGCGTCACCGAGCGCTCTGAGCTGAAGCTCGACGCTCTGAAAAAGCAAATCGAACTTGTTTCTAACACTGAATTTCGACCAGCCTAATGTAACATGAGCCACCAGAGCACTCGTAGAGCGTTCACAACGACCAACTGCATGTGCCAATAGTAATGTTTAAGCGCAGTGACAGACGGGGACAAGCCAGCGAACAGCGCTTGTGTGCGTGCGCATGCATATCCTCGTCTCTCCCTGTGCTGTCTCATCTATATCTCATCTATAACTCATCCATATCTCATTGTTAAGGTTAAGGTCGGGTCTTCTACGTCAGCCATGAATCATTTCGTGCGTTCGAGGCCGGATACTCAATGTCAAAATTTCTTTATCCCTATTCCGTGCAAACTTACGTGAGATGTTCAAATATTTCTTGTACAAGGCTGGACACAACAGAACAAACGTTGACACTTCATGGAAAAACTGTTAGGTAATGCTCATTATGGCTTAGAAAAGCTGTATATAAATGCAGGCGTATGTTTAAAATGTACATCAAAACGAAGTTTAAAGACTATCGCAGATTTTAATCATGAAGGAGGAGCGTATACGCGCCTAAGCGAATGCGGAAATCTTTCCCCTCAGACCTTGGCCTCACTCAACCTAAAAACTCACGTTAGGTTAAGTAAAAAATTACTGACCTCAATATTCCTATCTCTCCCTTTTTCTTCGTCCTCCTTGACTTAAACCACCAAAGCCATAAACATGACTTTGGGACTTATTAGTGAGGGAGCATCGTAAAAAAATACGCGCGCTGTGATAAAGCTTCAAAACTTCATGCGCCGGAAAAACAGCAGCGCAAGCACCGGCGGAAACGAAAGTGCTATACCGACAAATGGTATGAGATCACGTGATGATGAGAATGATTTCCCCGTACCTTCTTGCCAGCATCGCTTCTGCAACGATGTTTTCAATGGGGACGATTAAATGTTTCCTGACGCCTGATATTCCAGCCTCCTGAAACGTCATGCTTGTCCAACGGTTGGGGAACACATGTCGTGGACACCAATAATTTTTCGCCGAAGGCGGACACACGAGATATGCTGGCTCAGGAGGGGAAGCCAAGAGGAATCCAGGAGGGAAGTAAGAAGGGAAATCAGGAGTGCGCCAGGAGGAAGCCAGAAATAAAGTTTCATCGTTCTCATGTGGACTCCCTTTTTAGTTCTTACTAATTACTATTGCTGCTCAGCTGCGATTATCTTTCGAGAATTGTCGTATTCAGCATGACGTGGCCGATGGCAAAATCCTTGTTGTTACCGCGTGTTACGGTTTACTTCGATCAACGCGATGATATGGCACACGCAGTCGACGACCTCTGTCGAGTGCCTACAGTGCACTTCTTCGGAATGCCGAAAGTAACTTGCGCATTTTCGGTTCGTACATCTACTAAGGTCGATATATGGCCGAGGGTCTCTTCACAGGCTCAGTATCGTAGCCGCTTGAAAAATTGGAAATCCATAAAGCCGGAGGGCCAGCGCAGATACGTGCCAGGTTGAGTAGCAACACGGCTTCGTTCGATCTAGGTTAAGCCAGCGTTAGAGGACATATAAACTGGACAGCTGGGGAAAACTACATAACGAGCGAGTGAATGCACATCTGTCGTTATATTTCTAAACCACGAGAAAGTTGTACTTTCGCAGAATGGAAATGTCAGGAAATATAGCCCGAAGTGGCGTACGCTTGGAAGACTCCAAGCACAGAAACCACAGAGCAAGAATTTTGAGGAGGCGAAACAGTGCTCGCTCGGGTGTCCCAATAAAGTCACGGCGTCGAGGACGGCAACGACGCAACCTCTGCCGTGAGTCGGCTCGCCGAGAAGGCAAGACGCGCGCGGCACTCTCCGCAGAGGCAACAGAGAATTTTTGTGCGTCCGGTATTCCGGCAAGCCCGGCCGGTTTGCCACATGAGCGGAGGCGTAAACGTGAGCGGCCAGATTGGTCGCGCTGCTGGTGGTGCAAAGCTGAACCACAAAACAGAGCCAATTGCTATATTCTGCTTATCTGCTGGTGTAAATTTTCGACAGCGGCGTAATCGTGTTCACAATTACGCCGCTGCCGTAAATGTGCACCAGCAGCGAAGCAGAATATAGTAGGTTACTGCAATTTTAGCACTGTGTTTTACTGGTTGTGCTCTACGCCACCAGGCGGCTGCACCGCTCCGGCCGCTCACGTTTATGCCCCGGCCCATCCGGTAATTCGCCCAAACCACCCCTGTTTGCCGGAATAGCGGACAAGCTAAAAGTCCCTAATATGCGAGACGATATCGCGACTTTTGTGCGTCACGTCTATAGAAGGACATATAACGCAATTTTCACCGCAGCACGACAAATAACGCGTCGGCGTGGGTACCATCCTTTCCTTCTCGCCCGACCGTGACATTATCGGGCTACCCGCGCGCGCTGCAGCGGCTAGGCAGATTCCTCTCCTCAAATACTTCTGTCTCCGAGATAACACAGCAATGTTAGTTACATAGTACCTTAGGCAGTGCATGAGCACTGTGCGTGGGGGAGTGCGTGTGTGTGCGCGCGCGTGCTCGCTTAGAATCACTACTTAGTCAAATGATAAGAAAGCTAGGCAACATTATTGTCGTTATAACTTCGTCGTCCAAATATGTATGCCTATTTCTGCGTATTCGAAGACCACGCAACGAATCTTCATTAAGCCTACATAGGGCGCGAAGGGAGCACACAATGACGCTCCCAACACAGTGTCCTTATTTACGTGGCGCTCCTATGACTAATAAGCGAGAAATTGCAAGTGGACAAACTTCAGTGCATGGTACTAACCGGCGATATGGAATGCGTACACGTTGTAGGCTGTTGTACACGCGTATAAGCTGTACGGAATTTGGAAGATATTGATTAGCGCTGCTTTGGAAAGATTCGTTACGGGCATGGAGTAAAGAAACAAGATAGGAGAGGCCCTGACGTCACGTTTTTGAAGCCCGAAGTGCTGCCATGTTCGTGTGTGATCTTTCTTTGTGCCGGCAATCAGCTCGCCGGAGCAGATAGGCGCGAGCCTTGAACTTGTATTGCTGACGCGCGTCAGAACAAGCTCTACGAAACTTCTGTAACAGTTTAAGTGAAGCAGACGCGCTCCAGGGTTTTCCCGTGGTACGTTGAAGAAGCGCCGCACCGTGATTGCTTGAGTGTATATTTTGCTGGCTGACACTCAAAACTCACAGACCCAACACACAACTTTCAAGCTCCACACTACGCTCCAAAGCCAGCTTGTCTCGCGAACAGAATGCGCTGGAAAAAGGACACGAGCGGAAAAATCTTATCTTACTTTTCAGAGGCCGAGAAGAGCAGCGAGCGCTTCAGGAGCGCGGTTGCAATGACAACGTTG
This sequence comes from Dermacentor andersoni, assembly GCF_023375885.2. NCBI lineage: Eukaryota > Metazoa > Arthropoda > Arachnida > Ixodida > Ixodidae > Dermacentor > Dermacentor andersoni. The sequence goes on from NC_092822.1 coordinate 55,473,655, forward strand.
TCATTTGGGGTACTAGTACCAGTGCTTCTTTGCGAAGAACAGCACGTGATTTCCGCCACACTTTCTCCAACACGTCCGCGCTGGTCGGGGCCTATCCTACGCTTTCCTTCCTTCATGGTTATTGGCAATGTAAACAGGATACCAGCAAAGGCAAGTCGCCTACTCACCGAATACATTCTTCGTGGAGGATGGACTCAGCACAGTATCGCATGGTTTCTGTGGTGTGTAGCCTAAGCCGTCCTTGGAGCACGAGCTTCTATCTCATTATTAATTCGTGGCGGAGTCCTCTCGTTCAACACCCACGGGGCGCTGATGAGCACACAAGCTCGTTTGCGTTCCTCAGTCATTCCGCTTCATGCCAGACACGATTGAGTCAAAAGCAAGCGCACACGCCACGGTTAGGGGTAGTTAAGTACTTGAAGCTCGTGGCAACCATTTGACTCGGAAAGGTAATCGGAGTTCTCACAATGCGCTTCATTCCGTATGCGCTCAGTAATTTCCTAGTAATTGCTCGTGAATGGGTCTTTACAGAGAGCTTGTCACAACTAGCAAACAATTCTTTTTAGGCGAGTTGGTTCACAACGAAAAAAACTCACTTGACGCTTGCGAATGCTTAACGCGAGTGTTTAAATCTTAGCTGTGGTGCGGGCTAGGCGTTTTCGCTCCCGATCTCAAACTCGTCGAGTCACTTCGGGGTCTGAATGTGCTGCTTCCTGCATTACAATACAGTGTAAAACATGTTTGACAGCGTTGTGGTTTAATCTAGTACGCTCGTTTTCCGTGCAAGAGTGTTCCCCGGCTTTCAAAGCATACACTGGTTCAGCTGGGCCGCTCCAAGTGAGCCACGGCCACCGGCGCTCCATAAACACCATATTGTTAACGCGACGCGGTGGCAAACGCCTGCGCTACCACCGCTCACGAACGGAAAGGGGAGGCGTGTCCCCACAGTGGGTAAGCTTCCCCGATACGGCGAGCGAAACGGTGGGCTCTGCCGCCCGTGATATGTAATTACTGAGGGGCTTTCGTGATATGTAATGCCTTTAGTGATATGTGGAGGGCAACGCCATCTGGTGACGTAGCAGGGAACTGATCTTTTTTCGTCAAGTGGCCCAACTTTCCTCTCTCGTTGATGGGAGCGAAAGTGGCATCGCGTGCGCTTTCACCGATACATGGCCTCTGAGATCCCGGAGGCCACGACCAGTGGAAGCACCTTCTGACGCGGTGCCGAGGCCAGCGCTGCGGACGGCGCCGACGACACGAAACAGGGACGAGCCAAGACAAGTTAACGCTTTAAAATCACAGCACACTTAGCACTTAGCGCCTGCTCTGTAATCTGCGTGTTCCTGCTTAGCTTCATTGTGCTATGAGTCTTTATTGATGTGGTAATATGTGCCATCTTTAAAATGGAGCTGGAAGAGCTCGCTGGTCAGTTTAAAGAACGAGAGTGCTTGCGTAGAAAGCGAAGGTAATGGCGTTTTATTATTGTTTGATTTTAGGACCATTCAGTGCAGGTTTCATGTCACCCCCGCTTTTTCCCCTAGATTCCTCACAGGGTCTTCGCAGAATAGGTGTTGTATGGTGACGCAAGGCGACATCTTAGGAAGGGACTGGCTTTGCGAGTGCATCATGTAACATGTCATGAGTGCATCATGCAAGTACTGCCACAACACGACAGAAGGAGAAAACTCAAGAATGGGTTGATTAAACAGAAATGCTTACGATGATAAACGCAGCTGAAACAGAAACTATAGCATGGTCCAGAAGTTTCTTGCGCCATAGCTTGTATACAAATGTGTGCTCCGGAACCACAGTCTGTATTCACAAACCCGTGTGTACCCTATATCTGTTGTGGTGCTTGGCACTTGCTAATCAGGACAGCACAATTACCGAGGGCAGGCATCTATTGACAAGCCGTTCCTCACCACGAAAAGCGTTGAGAATTGAGCTGTTGTACCTTTCCAGAGGTTGTTCAAATGGTCACATTTCTGGTATTCACCGAGAGATCAAGTCAACGATGATTTGCGAAAATGAGTCGGACGTCCCTAATTAAAAAAGATGGCGCTGAGACCTTGAGAGTGCCCAGAGACCTGTACAGCCAGCATCAGCTCTGGCGTTGAGATTTAGAAGTGCCACAGGTTGAAGCAGCTGATACCAGAAGCGACGTAAAGACAGTCGTTCAAGCAGGGGGTGAAAGAGCGGAAGTGAAGTCATAAACGAATAGCACTTATGATGTGCATAATGAATACATGTGCAAACACAGAGCCATAGAACACATGCGCGCACACACGCTAGCTCTCAGCCGGTCCTCGTACCGGAAGATTCACATACATAGGATAAACCAGCGCTCTTTTCATGCCTCTATGCCGTATATAATCTGCGTCTTTATATTAAACCCCCCTTTTTCGATCTTTTTATGATGACATTGCAGAGCAGTTGGTTAGTGCCATTCGCACAAAAATGTGGTTATACATAGTTGCTCTGTTCCTACTCTTCTCACATCCTCTTGGTCACTGCACAGTAATATTTTTTCTCTAAATACCAGCTAGAAAGAACGTGATAGTCTCAAAAAGATTTGAGTCGGTAGTATGCGCTAATTGTCGTACGAGAACCATATGAAATGTCTTAACATGCTGAAAATTTAACAAATATATTGTGACGCACCACCATCACTTAAGGGACGAAGGCCGCCCGAACGCTTTACTTTAGAAACATGCCGCGTCTGAACGAGACAACGAAAATGAAAGACGATGACGATGGCTGTGCACTTGTGATAACAATGAAGTACACACTTGGCGCTCACACTCAACTTACTTCCGCTTCAAGAAACGTGCACACGACGAACTTTCTCTCGCGGCTGAAACAAAAGAAAAAGCAACACTTATACGCCTCTGTTCAGTACGCGCGACCTCATGCATTAGAAACATTCGCAATATCATAAAAAGTATACCTTCGCCCCTCCAAAGTAGCACGGCCTTCTTGAGATGTATGTAATAAAGAGAGTGTTTGCAAACTCTCGAGAACAATCGAAAGTACGTGCCCAATCTTCATTTCCTCAGCGAGGTCCGCCAAGGAAAGCTATCGAGATCCTCAACCTCCGAGATTGCCCGAATTAATGACGTCGTTACAGGGAGGGCAAGGTCAACAAAAGCTTGATCGAATATTCTCGAGCTTCAGCGAACGCTCAATTACTTATCACGAGGCAGAATGCATCAATGAGCGGCCAGCGTGATGCTTCCAAAGGAACTCGCAGTGGTGTTACTTTGCACGGCATGATCATTCATGATCGTAAGTGCTTTGAGTCTCAGCAACAAAATTAGCTAGCATTGTGGACGCGGCATATAAAACAAGAAGAAGAAATTGGAGGACACCTAAGCACTCCTTATGAGTTGTGAGTGCGAAAGCATCGATGCCCAAGTGAACACCACTGAGCAGTAATTCGAGTTAACAAACTTCTAGCGGGCAAGCGAGTGCGTTGATAAGCTTGGCCAACGCTGATTTAGCCCAGTGGGTAAGAGACTCGGCTTCTGAGGGTAAGGTCGTAGGTTCGAAACTCACTACCGCCGACGTTTTTCCTTTGAAATTCATTCCGTTTAACGCAGGCGAGAGCTTGCGCGGACAAGGAACGCGTGGATAACACCGGTTTCCAAGAGCGATGGTGACATGGCGTCGCGGCGATGCCCTCTCTCCTCACGCAACACCTGACGTGCTATCGCGGCAACATGCGTTCCCTTTCGACCGCTCTGCTCTGTCGAGGCGATCTGCTCCAATGTGAACTGACGTGCGGCTTTTCGCTTTTCCAGGTGATAGGCACCGTCTTTTTCGTCGCTCAGTGAGCCACTTAACGCTTTAGCATCAAAATATTTGCCTTCCGTGGTTCAAGGCCGAGGTTTCTGCACCAGACATGCTACTAGAGGCTTGTGGCATCACTCACTGACGTCAGCTAAAGCTGATGACATCAACTGAAGCTTTCTTTTTTTGGTAATGTGTTCTCACTTCTCAAAGAGGCCGTAGCACTATCCTACATCACTTCTCCCTTGCGATGCTCCTTGCGATGCAAGAACGCGCTTGCTGTAAATCAATCGACAAATTATATTTAATTTGCTAATTGATTGATTGATTGATTGATTGATTGATTGATTGATTGATTGATTGATTGATTGATTGATTGATTGATTGATTGATTGATTGATTGAGTGAGTGAGTGAGTGAGTGAGTGAGTGAGTGAGTGAGTGAGTGAGTGAGTGAGTGAGTGAGTGAGTGAGTGAGTGAGTGAGTGAGTGAGTGAGTGAGGTTTAACGTCTCAACGCAACACTGGAGCAACAAGACACGTCGTGGTGAATGGCTCCAGATTATAGTTTTGACCACCTGGGATTCCATAACGTGCAGCTAAATCTAAGTAAACGAAATTTTTTTTTCTTTTTTTTCTGTTTTGCATCTCGCCTCAATTGAAAAGCGGCTGCCATTGTTGGGAAACACACCTGTGACCTCGTGCTTTGCAGCAGCCGGACACCACACCAACAGCGCCAACGCAGCGCGTATACTTGCTGTAGACCATGTTACTTTACGTGATACTGCACCCAACTGGGAATGTTGGATAGCCACAGCGACGACTCACATTATCGAACGCCCGCACCAAATGCGGCGTCTGGCATTGGCACTGCGTCTCCGTCGCTCGTGTTCGGCACAGCAGAAACAAAGTTGTCGTTCGTCGTTGGGCACGCAGGGTGCCTTGTTGCGCGCAGCAACCCAGAGCTAACGAGTATCTAATGACTTAACGCAGGACTTGACGAGTAGGCATGAAATCTCCTCGAGGGGCATAAACAAACGTACCCTATTTTTCCTTCGCTGTTTCATCTCTCGGTGAAATGCCTTTGCCGACCCTAGGTAAGGAATGAAGGCCACAGGACAGCATATTCGTAGTGTTATTATTATCTTTTGTTAATGTTTTAACGTTTACATATAAAGCCGAAATCTTCTGGTGCTTAAGTAATTTCTTTGCGGCAGCAAAATAGAAAGCAAGAAACTATTACCACTACGCTGGACAGCTTATAGCTATTTTCGACATTTAAAATGAAATGGAAAATGTTATAAACCCGTGCAGCGAAGAATACAGGCGTGTGCTTCAGGTGCATTATCAACGCCTCGCTCGAGGATAGACCTCGCACGCATGGTGCCAGAGGCTCAATAAACAGACCTATCAGTGTACAGTTCTCGCTTGGTAAATAAACAGCGTTACATATTTGGTGGCGGTTTCGAGGCTTTCCCGAACCCTGAAACTCCGCAGTCTGAGGGACCCTAGACCATTTTTGATAATGAAGATCCTTGGACCATGGCCGTACGCGTCAATGGAACAGAAAGCCACGAAAGCGCTGTTGAAATGCCTCAAGTCGACAGGTCTTGGCAACCGTGTGTAGACTCGGTGCGAGCCTTCAACTGTGCGCGAAACTGTGCTCTCTCTCTCCCCCCTCTCTCTGTTCATCCCCATACCCTTTCCTGCAGTGCAGGGTAGCAAACCGGACGTGTGTCTCGTTAACTTCCCTGCCTTTGCTGTCTTCCATTTCTCTCTCTCTCCCTCACTCTTTCTCTCTCCCGCAGTCTGACGTTGCCGGCCATTATACCTGACGACGCGAACCAAACTCCACCGTCCGCCTCGCCCACCCTTCTATATGTTCCAGTTCGCTGTGTCAACAGCATCCAGCAATCTTCAGCGGCGCTGACGAAAATGACGTTGAAGAGTGGTTCTCATCCTTCGAACGCGTGACTGTCCGCAACAATTTTGCAAAATTGATTGAGAGAGTTATAAATATTCGCGTGATAAATTTTCTTATTGAGCGATCGGCCCTGAGCCCGAAAAATATTAGTTTCAGATCACAGTGCTCAATATGGCAGGCTCATGTTGACCTTGAAAGCCGTCTTCAGTTGGCATGGTGCCAAAGGCAGTATCGGGCATTAGTCACTCCCGCCATCTTAAAGCATATGATAGTGTTGAGCATGTTATATTGCTCAATCAGGTTCGGAACATTAGCTTCCCAAAATACCTTCAGACATGAATTCCAGAATTTTTAAGGAAGAAAGAACTTTATTGCTTACAAAGCCGCATTTCTTCGGCTAGGTACGCGCAGGAAAGAGGCGTTCTACAAGGGACAGTACTTTCTCCAGTCTTATTTAATGTGCTCCATCCCATGTCATGATGGCTTACATTCTTACGTGTATGATGGTGACATAGCGTTTTTATTGTCAGCAAATGAACTCTAAAACAAATAATACAGATATATTAGTCAGTTATAGAGAGATGGTTTGACGCGATGCATCTCTGAGTCAACCTTTAGAAAAGCTCGCAGCTCGCACTTCCATTAAGACCCCATATATGTTTAATTCTCTTATCATCTAGATATCATCCCACAAGCAGAGGCTGTCAAGCATCTTGGCGTGATGTACGACGGTTCTCTGTATTGGAAGGCGCCCATTGACTATATTGCAGCAAAGGGTGTTCGTGCGGTTGGTTTGCTACGTAGGCTGATCAATATTCGATCAGAAATACGAAGAACACCGTTATCAATATAAGGTATTGGAAGTTGGGTGTGTGTAGTACCCTCGAGCTCCTCCATATAACCATGGCCCCCTTGTTCTTCTGGAGAGGCGGGCCTTGCAACAATGTTTAGGGCTAACTAAATTTGTAGCAAATGAATTTTTTCATATGTGAGCTAGGATCCCTTGCTCTTGTTACGCCTTTTCATCTTTAAGGCTCTATGAATTCCCTATAAGCCGTTCACAAACAGCTTTTATCTCCCAGCCGGGTTTATCTTCCTGGTTTGTATTGGTTGCAATTCCACACACTTCAAATTATTTTTACATAAACTCTCCCAGGTCAGTTAAAGGTCTAAATTCGTAAGGTGACCCCTATCTGTTGTAACACCAATTCCGTTAAAGTTCAGTTCGATGATGTCTTTCCTAAAAATGCAAATGCGCTATATTAATCTATGCTAAGCTCTATGGATGGATGGATGGATGGAAAAACTTTATTGTGAGTCCTGAGATATGCGATTATTGCGCAGCGGGCCGCTCCAATGTTGGGATGGGCAGGCCGAACTTGGCCGCCGCATCGTGGGCTCTCTGGACGACCCAGATTTACTCCCCGTAGTCAGGGCTCTGCCGTAAGGTATTCCATCTTAAATTATGAATTTTTGCACATGCAGATCAAGACAATCATTGCCACTGACACTTACCGCAATTAATAAATGTGCAGAATTGGAATATTTGCTCCTATGCTCGATTGGTCGTTTTCTCTTCATCTCCCAGGCTTCGTTGCGATCTTTTTAGCAGGATTTTAGCTGTAATTCTGGCCCTCCGTAAACTAAGCACATCAACTCGTTCCGCAGTGGTGGTGACGGATGCTGTTTCTTTGCACTCCTCTCTCACTGCTTCTGATGACTCCCAGGTATTGCGAGCTTTCAACTTAATAGTGCCCCCTCATTTAGATTTGATTAGATTGGTTTGGGTACCAGGGTATAAGGGCCTATAACTAAACGAAATGGCAGATTCGTTGGTGGAAGCATCCCCGAATGGCTCGGTCATTCAAATCCTACCGCCACCAGCCTTCATCATAGGGGCTAGTTTTCGGAGATAAATGATGCTGCGTCAATTTCACGCTCTTTCTTTAACAAACTCCTCAGATTTTTCAACCCTTGTCGCATTATTGGAATAGTAAACTCTGTGAAACGCGAGCACTTGATGTCGCACTCATTAGACTATGCTGCCGAATTCTATTTCTGAATTTCCACCTACACAGAGCTGGTATCGCTCCTTCATCGAACTGTCCCCCTTGCGAAGAACATGAAAAAATAGATTATTTTCTCATTGATTGTCAAAGCTAATATTAATTGTGCGAAAAGAACCTTAAAAACGCCGTTCCGCCTTCTTATAGTAGACTTAAATGTTCAAAATTTACTATCTTTGAGGGCCTCGACCCTTCGGTACAGCAACAGGAAAGTTGGCGATGCCAACCAGGATTTTATTGCAGGGTCAGAAAGCTTTTGACTATAATATCTCAGAAATTAAAATTCAGTTATAGTTCCACCAGATGGATTAGATTATCTAGTATTTTTCTTTTCATTTATTCGTATTTTTCTATTAAAATCATAAGCTATAATCTCTCCACTAATTCTCACATACCCATTTGTGAATGCTGTTTACATTATTTTACAATTCTTTTCTTCTTATTGTTATACATAACTGCACGGCTATTGGCCAATCACACAGAGTAGGTGTTTTCCACTAACATCTGGGCTTACATATCTACATCTGAATGGGACGATGCTCACAAGTTGGTCAACGCAGTCTTCTACCTCGTGGGCGTCGCAAACGTATGGTTCCGCAACCACGAATCTGATCTTCGCGCCAGGTCCGACTTGAAGACAAGCTCCGCGCAAGTTTTCGGTTACTGCGCGGTGCGACAACTTCATGTCAGAGAGCGTTTGCGCAACCAATCTCAACTACCCGGTGAGAACTTCACCCTCTACACAGAAGACGTCGTCGACATTTGCAAGCGCGTCAGTGTTTCAATGACCGAATCCGATAAGATCCGTCATATCTGGATGGGAAGCCTTTGAAATGATCCTCTCGAAAAACCCACAAATCATCGTCGAAGTCGCTGACCTTTGTCACAGTTATGATGAACTTTGCAGACAGCGTCTCCTGACACTGCATTCTTCCACACAGGATGCCTCGGTTTCGAGCTTAGCTGCAGTTCCCCACCAGGGCGCTCAGCTGTGCGAGATCAAGGAGTTCATTGATGCCAAAGTCGCTCCGAAGCTATCTCTACCTCACTGCTACTCCAAGCACTACGTCATCACAAAACCCTACGCCATTAAAAGTTAGCAATGGGTTTTGAGCTGCGGGCACTACCACAGCGGGGGTGAAATTTTAGCCGCGAATACTGGTGCCGCCGGAAACCCATCGGCTTTTCTCTTTTCCAATGGGTAGAATTGTGCCCCAACCTGATGCTCGGTTGGTTATATCGGGCCTGGTGCTCGGCAACTACGATAGTTCCAGATGCTTGTAAGGACGTCCACCTATTGGGAAGTTGGTCGGCATCAGACCACCAGACATTTTAAGGGTCTTGGTGCTTTGTTTGCATTGATTCTTGCACAGCAAGCATAGCGCTCTGAACAAATCTCTCCCAACAATCCATACCTGTAAATCAGGACGCCTATAAACCAGTTGGTGTCCTGCTCCCGGGTCTACGGCTGCGGTTATGCCTGTTATGACTGGGCTTATCGCGCCTATTTATTCCAGTTTTATTTTACTTAGACATAAACTTACGAACGAACGAACGAACGAACGAACGAACGAACGAACGAACGAACGAACGAACGAACGAACGAACGAGTGAGCGAGTGATCTATCTATCTATCTATCTATCTATCTATCTATCTATCTATCTATCTATCTATCTATCTATCTATCTATCTATCTATCTATCTATCTATCTATCTATCTATCTATCTATCTATCTATCTATCTATCTATCTATCTATCTATCTATCTATCTATCTATCTATCTATCTATCTATCTATCTATCTATCTATCTATCTATCTATCTATCTATCTATCTATCTAAATAAAATACCTGGAAAGCAAGTTTCTGCGTACAGGCGTGCCGCGAAAATCAAGTTTCCCTACTTCAAGCAACCTACGTGTGTATATTACAAGCAGCAGCCTCGATAAGAGTTTGGGAAAGAAAAACGGAATGCACACAGAACGAAAGGAAATAAGAAAACACCGGTTGAAGCGCGTAGACAAAAAGACCGCAAGAACAAGTCTGTTCCCGGCGGATAAAGCGCCCTATATAAGAGTCCGCGAGAAGAGGCGTGCGAGTGTCATCGAAAACAAGGGAGCCAGATCCGAAGCCAGAGCCAGTACGCCCTACTCGACACGACGGCAATTGCGTATTTATGTGGGGACCGAAGCGCACAAGGGGGGGAAGCTGCCGCCGCGGGAAGGAGGGATAATACTGGGCACGGTAGACACCGGGGCTATTTGTCTCTTTCCTTCACCGTCCCTCTTTTCTTCCCCCGTGTTTCCCTTTTCTTTTTTTCCCTTCCATTCCCTTTGTGTTCGGTGCGCGAGAAAACGTCTTTTGCGTGCAAAGTGGAAGGCTGTGCGCTAGGCCGGAAAATTTCAGTTTGCCGCGGCGGCCCGTCGCCGCCCCCCCCCCCTCCCTAACCACCGCCGGGAGTGCCGCTGGCGAAGGAAGGATGCAGGGGCGTATAGGGAAGTATAGGGAAGCGCGCGGGAGGGGAGCGCAAGGAGGGAAAGGTTGCGCGGCGCGCGAATTTGGTATGCTAAGCGTGCTGCGGCGCCTTTACCGCGTGCCGCCCGCGTCTCGCCTACCCCTTGTGCCTCCTCCAAGATTTCGCGGCTAGACGACGACGACGACGTTCGACGAACGAGACTTGCCTGCGGTGATGACGGCGGTACGGTGGGGGAAAAAAGCAAACGAAAAGGAAGGCGCCCGCGGGCCAGCCCACGCAGCGACTGCGCGACCGCACGGGGGCGCTCGGCGTGTGTGCGTCGAGTGGAGTGGATGTGTGACCGTTCAGGTCATGACTGATTCAGGTCATGACTTGATGACGGCGGTCGTCTTTCAGGGACCGTATTCACACAATGCTCTTGCACGCTACAACTGTTCGTAAGAGCAAATGACACGCACTCCTGATGCTGGGCATAGGATTAACCGACGACAGAAAAAAAAGACACTTGCGGGCGAAAAGCTTTGTAGATGCGGCAGCAGAAGTTTGAAGTCAATATATATGCCCATCAGCGCATTCTTGTTCGGACTAGTTCATGTTTCGCCTGTAATAAGTAACCCAGTACAAGTCCTCTTCCTGCGTCTTTTCTTGGACTGCACCATTATTCATATTCATAGGAGATGCGTACATAAAGTGAGAAAGTAAATGTCGGGAAGAGAGGCCAGGACTTTTAAAAGCGGCGTTGCTTTAGATAAACGTACGTACAGAAGCCATTGTCCTAATTCGCACTGATTTATGTTCGTACGTTATAGTTAGATTAATAAACGCCGTCTTACCTCTAATCTTTTGCCCCAAGCTGGTGTTCGAAAGAACATACAAGTTAACAATACAATACCTGGCGCGAAGGAGCAGAAGCAAATGTTTAGTGGAGGTAGCGTTACATTTTTCATTAGAACGATGTAGTTGGTGACGCGTCGTTCGCGAATGCTTATTTGAGTATCATTCATGGCGTTGCTACTAAGTGATACTCTCGTTGCAGTTTTACTATACATTGCAGGGTTGGTTTCCTTATGAAGAAGCATAAGGAAAGATAAATTTCTTTGTTAAGAAGACCAACGGTTCAAGCAATAGTCTACTTGAAACCACCCGCTGCCAGATATCCTACTTCATAGTTATTTAATTTTAGCTCGTCTGTGATCTTCTTACTGTTTATCGTTTCCCGGGTTACCGGCATCTTTGACGCCAGTAGCAAAACTTGTAGCGACGACAAGTGGCAGCTTTGTATGCGCTGTCTCATAAATCTGAGGGTCATAAATAACGTTTTTGCGCGCGCATTGTTAACAGTGTTGTCGAAGTGGCGGTTGTCAGCGTTCGACAAACCCCACTAACTGTTCTATTTGTTCTTCTTGTTTACATCGAGTGTGAAGTATAGAATGCATGACATGTTATACTGCAGCCGTTGCTGGCACCTGTATTGGTACATATTACAATTACACGTGCCCCTGCGGATTTATTAAATGTCCTTGCAAACTCTGGGGGCTACCAAAATATATCGCCATCTACGTTTGCTGCCGCACGCGTCCCCAGTATTCCGTGTACGCTAATACACCTACGGACAAGCTAAAGCTTTCTAAAATCGCACTTGCTCCGATTCTTCCGCTGCTAGGTCAGCCCAGAAAGGCTCTTATTTGAATGCAACCGTCCCTGTGCTCAGAGTTTTCGTATTCGTCAGGGCATCATCAGCGTCAAGCAAAGGTGGAGGGTTCCACTTCCACGGGCGGCAAGTTGTCCTTTCATTAGAAATGCATTATCTTCGGGCTGTTACAGAAGCATATTTCGAGAGTTATTGCACCGTTGTTAGCAACGCCTCTCGCGTCTATCTCGTGTTTTTTCTGGTCCTGTGTTTCACGCTTCACATTCATACATATTTTGTGGTTATTGAGTAGAAGCATCGCTTCTTCATTTTTTTTCTTCATCGTCATCTTTTATCCCCTTTTCTTGCCTCATTTCCTCCTTGCCGTGCGCAGAGTAGTAGACCACAACATACTGTTCCAGGCCGACCTGAACGCCTTCCCCATAAACGAATATTTCTATCCCTCATGTCGTCCACTCTCTTGCTTTTTCCTCATACTTATACAGTCACAACGAAGCTAATTTCGCATATGATTTCTTCGACTTCATTATCGGTTGGCGTGACATGGTTGTTGCCTCCATTATTCTCCTACCCCAATCCTGGAACATTGGGAGGCCTTGCTGCGTTATAGAAGCCCGGGGGAGGGGTCACGGGACCTTTCAGCAGCAGCTCAGCTATTGGGGCCTTGTATATTAATCGTCCCATCAGGCATTTTAACGCTATGTGGACCGGAAGCGTTAAGGGCCCCCAGTCGCAGAAAATCCAGCGTCGGATGTCGCGTCGGCCAAAATAATTTCGAACCACGCATACGAAACCACGCAGGCCCTCCATGTGGTGCAAGGAAATTACTGAACTGATTGAATTTCTCAAGGTAAAATACGTGGCAAAATCGTAAAGTACGACTTACACAGAACCTACAGGCACGACAGCGTCGGATTGTAATTTGAACATACGAGGAAACATAATTCTGTTACGCGAAAACTGAAAAAAACAACAACACCACAAACCCCTTTTCCAGCGTTTCTACCATTAACATAGCGGCCATGGCCTCTCAGATTTGCGCGCGCAAATTCCCCCCCCCCCCCCCCCCCCAAATGAGCATCTATAAATAGCCTTTGGCTCACTGCATGCTTGTGAGTGTACGTGTTAGTGTGCTTGCGTATGGTTCCTGTTTTTGTCCCACTTCCTTCATTCCACCCCTCCCAATATCACCTGGAGTAGCACGCTATAGGCCTGACGCTTAAGCTAACCATTCCAGTTATAACTAAATCTTTCTCTCTCTTGTCCTTGTTCGGCTGGCCTTAACATGATACACACCCGTGCGCACGGATATGAGGGTCCGCCCGCTCCTGATGACGACCCCGGAAAAGCGTACCTGGCTTCAAACACCCGCCCCGCTTGAACGCGCGTTCGTAGCGTCGAACGCCGGCGCATCGAAACACGGGGGCGGCGCGGGAATACCAACTTCGAGCTTCCCGCGTCGCCCCACGCGAAAGACCGCGCAGGAAAAGCAAAACAAAACAACAACAACAAAAAAAGGAAACAACCACCTCGAAAGCGGGAGTTTCCTCGTTTTATTTGCTTTGCGGGGGTGTTTGGAACCGCTCGCCTTCTTCGCATATTCAAAATCCGCACGCGGCGCGGACCCCGTCTCGAGTTGCTCCGTAATAACACGCCGCAGCGATAAGCCGTCGCGCCCACCTCCCGTGTTTGCTCTCGGCGCTTGAAACGTGGCGACGTATACACTGTGTACAATAGATGTGTGCCTGCGTATCGCGCCTTGCCGCTGGCGGGCTTTTGTTTCACTCGTACGCGTCGTTCCAGCATCGTCGTCGTCGCCTTCGTTGCATGTCGAAATAGCTCTCCCCACGGAAAGAAACAGTACGTTCTGTCCCTCTTCCACGTCCTGTATATGTACCGCACGCCCGAAATTGAACGGTGAAACAAGAGGGCTTTAGTTCGCGAAAAGAAAGGGAAGATATCAACAACAACAACAAAAAAGAAAGCAAATCCTAGTCTCCGCGACGTCGTTCGCGTTCCTTGAACGCAAGCTTTGCCTGCGGGCGAGAGCAATAACACAGCATTTTCCATATTCTGAGCGCCGCTTCGAACTTCTTTCCTTTCTCGTACAGAGCGGAGACACCGGGACGTTTTATCCGTCGCATAATAAAGCCAGCAGCGCGCGCGCGCTGTAACGGGCACCTTTGTTTTTTTGATGATTCTTTTTTTTTTTTTAGGTACACGATCCGTGCTTCGAAGTGGATGTGGCACGCGTTTTCTGTTTCCCCCAGTGATTTTCGGCTCACACTCTCGGAATGTAACTAATCTCGGGAGGAGTGGATTTTGGAAGGCGAGTCTTGTTAGTTAGCTCTTTACCACTCCCCCCCCCCCCCCCCCCCCCGTCTCCTCCTGCCCAGCAGTTTCATTTTCGCCTTTGAGACGTTGTGATTTCCATTGAAATCTTTGCGTGGCAACGCAGCGAAAGTAGCAAGGAAGAAGCACCAGCGTTTCCTACACGAGTTACTAGAGCAAACCATGCAACACAGTGCCTGTGGGAGCTGCAAGCATGACGATTCAGTCAGCATGGAAAAGATGCTTACTCTACATGGATTTGGCTGAGAAGGGGTCCCTCTGGCATCAAACGGCCTTTGTGACTCCACAGAATGATAATTTCGAACAAAATATTGCGTTATATATGCGACAATCTTCAGCGAATGTGCATGGACACAGACTCACATTGCCATCGGCGTTCAGAAAAATATGGGTGCTATAACGTAAAATTATTCCAAGCTTTTCTATTCCAATCCTGCAATCAGGCCTCCATGATTAGTAAAAAAAAAATTGGGTCAGAACCCCTTCGTTTGTATGTCACGAAACGTCAAGAAAACCGCGATAGCTGCCCGTCTAATATGACGTGTGCAGACAGATTATGCATGATTAGAGCGAACAAAAGAAAAGCAATCATTTCTGATTGGGCGCATTTTCGCAGTTAGTCCTCTCCTATTCGTCAAATGTTTTTCGGTTGCACTCACTTCACCTTCTTCTCACACAACGTCACAAAACCGCGAAAACTCATGCGCTAAAGTGACGTGTACGCGTTAAAGATGCATTAATATGCCGAACAAAACTGAATGTTTTTTTCTAAATAACCGGAGACTGTCCCGTTCCTAAAGGAATAGAAGATGGCAGCCCGCTGACCGCTCAGGCAACGGCTAGTCGAACCTGTCGGAGAGCATAGATTTATTTGCGCTTAATAAAACTTTTTCCGTGGCAGCTTAACGCTATCGAGCCCTTCCGGCACATACGACATCGCTCTGCCAACTCTTCTTTGCTGAGGGTCCGTTTGAGCAGCATTCCTAACGCTCAGTTGCATGCCACCGCGATTTTCAACCAGACACTGCAAGCTAAGTAAGGGGAAGCTGACCAATCGCAGACACCGCCACCACCATCCTCATCCGGTTATCTATTTTTCATTGGACTGGATCGGCCCAATCGAAACGCTCTCGAGTTGAACGTGCTCCTCGCATCTTGTCAGCTATTTAGACATGACAAACCACTCACTGTAGGCAATGTTATTCGTTTTGAAAACAAACAGTGACCTATAAACTAGGAGATGCGTTTGATTGGGTGGCTCAGACAACACCGCGGGTCATCGCCCGATGCTTGCGTCGTTGGTTACGTAAATATGACGTCAGGATACTAGAATGAGAACAGGCTGGAATAGTCTTACGCTATAGGGCTCTAGAATGGCTTCGATATTTAGGAAACTCAAGGCCGATAAAGCGCATTAAATAAAGTCAGAAGAGCGTCTGAAGTCACAAGCACTAAACTCGTACGAATCCATGTAGTAACCTTCATCCCCATGTGACCAGAACGATTGTAGCGCCATAGTTCCCTCTAGTAATCTTAGTGGGAAACTCTATTCGGGGGGGGGGGGGGGCGCAGTCAGACAGAACTGGACAGCGCTTTCTGTTTTGGTTTCTCAGAGCAGATACTGAATCAGCCTGGCTTCCACTGGCGATGGATTTACATTTGCTAAAACGCATTAAGGCGAACCGAAACCAGAAATTCAAACTTGTTACCGTGGGGTGTATTTGACTTTCTATTACAATATAACCGCGGTAACAAGGTGATTGTTTTCTGATGGCCAGCTTAAGCAAGCGATAATGACACTGTGCAACTATTCATATTGTGAGAATGAGACAGCGGGACTGGAAGGTACAAGAAAGTGAAAGAGGTTCACTATACAAAATTATAATATCTATTTTTTTTCGTGTTAACTGAAAATAAATGGGGAGCTATGCTATAGGCGACTGCGCCAGGACACAAATTCTTTAACGCCATTGCTTCTTTCGATTGTGAAGGTACCCTTCGGATATTCCACGCAGCAGTGTTCTAATCACTACTGATTTTCTATTGTGAGCAAGAAAGGTCGTCGTTGTGGTTCACAGCCGAATAATTTTGACAACCCAGCTTGGTTTTAGCCAACAAATGTTAAGAGGATGCTTTAGCTCGGGTGCTCCTATCTGAATACATGTAAAAAGACAATTAGTTTTTTCTCTGCAACAACTGCACCAAATTTGACGAGGTTTGTTGCATTTAAAAAAAAAAAAAACTTATAATCTAGTGACTGTTTGTTTCGAATTTTTGAGTTAGGTCGTCAATTTCTTATTAAAAATTGGCAGAAATAGAAAGCTTTCAAAAAAACGAGACTATCAAGTTTACAACAGTGTAACTCAACACCGAAAAATGATAATATAATTCTGTGATTTGCATATAACAGTACATCTAAAGCGGACAAAATTGATATGTTACACATGAATATCAAAAAATTCATTCAGTAATACGGAAATAGAGCTTTTGGAAAACCATTGTAACCAACGTAACAAATTCACGTAAGATGTAAAATGACATATCGAATTTGTCCGCTTTGAATGATCTAATGGATTCCATTTACAGAACCGCGATATCTGTTCTTGATGCAGAGCTACGAATTTGTAAACTTCGTATGGTATTTATTTCAAATGGTCGAATATTTGAAAAAATTTTTCAACAAAGTTCAAGCCCTAAATGGAAATTCCGCTTCCAACAGTCACTAGAATTTAACTTTCGCTCTCAAGTGCATCAAATTTCATCAAAGTCGGTCAAGGGGTTATCTCAGAAAAACGTTTTTGCGTTTTACATGTATTTGAATAGGCCGCGTCGGAGTTGGGCCCGAGCTAAAGCTTCCACTTAAGAGGTAGGTTTGATTCGGGGCGAACTCCAATTTCCGTTTCAAGTACATGTAAAACGCAGAAATACTCTCATGTGAGAAATGCTCGACTCATATCAATGAAATTGATTTTACTTTAATAGAGAAAGTTATATTTAGGCAACAGTAGGAAGCAAACATTTGATTTAGGACTTTATGTGAAAAAAAATAAGTATCATGTCAGTAAGTTAGAAAAGAAAAAGAAGCACGAAGTTTGCGAACCCGTCAATCAGCACCACAAATGAATATTTCAGTTCTGTAAACTGTCTCTGTTAGAAAATCTAAAATGGACAAATAGAATATTTGAACTTCATGCTTATTTGAAACTATTAAAATGTTGGCTGAGGTATAGCAAAAGTTCTGCTCACAAATAGGCCGTACATTTGTGAGCGGTTTATAAAGCACCAATTTTTCCCGTTGGAGGAGTATTATTAGGAACTGTTTGCGGAATTGTGATGTGGCTTTTTATTTCTGAGTCGCAGAGCTGTAAATTTTAAAAGTGAGAGTTTTCAAATCTTGCAATTTAAAATTTCTTTTTTCTACGAGAACTCACGATTTAAATAAAAAATTTACTTGCTACAGTTTCTAAATTTTACCTTGTTATTTCCGATGCACACCCTAGAATTCGGCGCCGAGCTTGAAGACACCGGCTAGGGAATATTGATATCGCCGGTAACCAGCGTACACTACAAGTCAAGATAAAGAGAGAGCTCGATTACGAATGCAGTATTAAACCGATGGAGTTACCTTGTCTACTTAAAAAAATCAGATTTGGGCAGTGGAAGATTGATCCGGTTACATGAGATTAAAAAGAAAGAGGCTTGGCTCAAAAGCTCTGCTCACTGGTCCGTACTTAGTTGGGAAAACAACTAAGCAGCAATGACTGTTTAAGACATTGTACTGTGATGAACCAAGTGTTGGAATCGAAGAGGCACCCATGGGCAATGTGCCCTCATATTACCACCATAAGGGCAATGACAGCTGGCCAGGAAAGTGTGGCAATCTACATTGCCGTAGAAAAACGGACACCCAAAGACACGGTAAGCGGAAAGGCCGATTAGTAATGCAATAATAAACTGAAGGAGTTACCTTGTTTATGTAAAAACTTTACGCCACCCATTCCGAATTTCCTTAAAAAGCGGAGTATCGCTTTTGGAGCTTGCCGTGCACATTAAGCTCTGGATTCCTGCGCGAAAATGAATTTAGTATGTTCATTCATTCATTCATTTGGTCGTTTCACAGGAGCATCAAAGATATCCTGCTCGCTGCAGATAGAGAATACAAAACCAAGAAACAGTTGCACTTCTGTCGGCATCGCTGTTTTTCAGATGAAGTGATTGCTCAAGCATCTCGGCAACAAACGAGAGAGTGAAAGAGAGAGAGAGAGAAAGGGAGGGCGTGGCGAATCTGGAGGACAGTGCGTTGTCGGCGGCGATTCATGGTCGGCTTAATTTCCGTGCGGAGTACACACACTGCCGGCTCGATGCAGTGCGGGAACCAGAGGACGACTAACGCAGCTCGGACGACCGTTCGCTACCGAGCCGCCCGGGCTCTCGGCGGACGCAGGTGTTTCTGATGAGCTCCGATAATGCGGTGCGCCGAAGATATTTTGAGAACGCGCTCCGCGGAGGCGCTCTCTGGCGGCCGCCATGCGCAAACGACGGTAGCTCGCAAGCACGGACAGATCGTTGTTCCGGCCAGAGGACTTTGCGAAGAACGCTACATGTTCCCGGGTCTTACGTTTCTCGAGCACAAAAAAGCTTTGGTATGTTGAGAGAAAAAAAAATTTAAAGAATTCCACCTCCGTGATCCACTTGATTCTTCAAAAAAAAAACAAAAGAGGTAATAATGCTTTGGCACAATCCATGTTTCGAGATTTAAAGTGAGCCGGATTTTCTTGTGAAATACAACCTATACCTTTACTTTTTTCTTTTTTTTTGGGGGGGGGGCTCGAACGAACGAACGAATCAATCAGTCAATCAATCAATCAATCAATCAATCAATCAATCAATCAATCAATCAATCAATCAATCAATCAATCAATCAATCAATCAATCGGAAAAAAGTGAGGTCTCCAGGGCTCTGAAAGCAGTATCCACGTCACTGCATTAGGGACAGTCTTAATACCACGCCAAAGGCGCAGGAAAAATCGGCACAGACACTTACTGCTTGTTGTTGGAATGCGAAGGCATTATAGTCCATTTGATTAATTACGTTTGTTTTTCTGCGCGTTCCCTGTCTGCACAAGCTCTTGCCTGCGTTTTAACTGCGCCTCGGTAAGGCCAAATCAAAACGCGCCACGCGTCTCAACGCGCTCGCTTTCCCGCAAGGAATTCAGAATTAGAAAGACCGTTCGATGGCATTCAATTGGACATTAATGTTTTGTTTTTATTTGATACACTCTTTTTATGCACCCACGACGTGGCGCCACCTCCTACCCGTTAGCTGAGCCGTCACGTGCCCAACGACGCACGCAATATAGCCCACGCGTTTAGACAACCACATGACTGCGACGTGACGTGCGCGATGACGCACGCATTACGCACACACTAGGCACACATTCAGTCAACCATAACCGTGGAGCCGCCGTGGCGTCGGGGAAGCTTGCTCGGCTCGCACCCCGGGGGCTCAGGTCTGATTGCTAACCAGACCGAAATTTCCTTCATATTATATTCAAAGTGGGGGGGGGGGGGGGGGGGGGGGGGGCATTAGGTTACTTAGTTTACAGGAACCTACTAGAGAAATATTGACGTCAATTCGAGAATTTATTAACGTGTTTTAACTCCTTGCGGTAGGCCATTCTTGGGGCCATCATTCGCTCACGCCGCCGACTGCAACGCCGGATTTTTCGTGTAATGAGACAAATTATGCTTTCGCATTAAAAAGAAAGCAGGAAAGAATGCAAAGTGCACGAAAGCTGTTCCCTGCGAAGGAATGTGCAGATAAGAGAAAGAAAAACGGCGGAGAGGAGGTCGAACACTGGAGTGGTGCGTGGTTTCTCCACAGAACCATCCTGACGGGAAGGCGAGAACGACTGGTGTGATTTCCGACGCGGAGCTTGAAATCGAGTATGCGGCCCTGAGGAGTCTTTTGAGGTCATCGGTGCGCATTCTTGAGATTCACCGCTGAGGGGAACTCCCGATGTATCGAGTTGATATTTGCTTCTTCGACATTACCAGCGTCTGCCAAAGTGGGCTACGTGATACACCGCGTACGACCATTCGTTCCAAGGCCTCTTCAGTGCCGGAAATATCTAAAGATAGGACACGTGAGCGCTCTTTGTAGATGTAACGCCACCTGCTTTCGTTGCGGCGGAGAGCATAATACCACCGACAGTGATGCGTTTTCATTTAAATGTCCGAACTTTACTGGCTCTCACAAAGTGACTTCGAAGGAATGCTCGAAGATCCCGTTTGAAACAAGAAGTCCATATTCTTCGAAAAATGGCAAGAGACGAATCTTCACGTAAATAGGCTGCTCAATCTATTCGCCAATGTTACCAACACTCGCGAAAGAAGCGCCACAAAGCCCCTTTCAGGAGAACTACACGGCAAGGCACAGGTGCCACGACCGCCGGCTGCCTGTGCAT
Source organism: Dermacentor andersoni (assembly GCF_023375885.2). Taxonomy (NCBI): domain Eukaryota; kingdom Metazoa; phylum Arthropoda; class Arachnida; order Ixodida; family Ixodidae; genus Dermacentor; species Dermacentor andersoni. Next base: position 55,494,379 of record NC_092822.1, read on the forward strand.
GCATCGAGGACGGAAACCATGCTTTCTGTACTTGGCGTCTCATCGTGGAGAACACAATTAGCCGCATAGCGAACTAGCCATGGACGTGGTTGATAATTGTGGAGGCTGTTCGACGCGGCGTCACTTTAATTCCGGCTGCAGAGTTGTACTATAGTCTTTAGATTTGTCCTGTTGCAGTGTTCTACTTTAGTCTTTAGATTTGTCCTGTTGCTCTTCCTTTCCTCTTTCCTTTTTCCTCCCTTCCTTCCTGTCTTCCATTCCTGTGTTGCTGTCACCTCCCTTCAGAAGAGTAGGCAGGCGTCGTGCCCCTTCCGGTGGCAGTTGCCAGCCTGCTCCTCGCTCTCCCTTTCCTGTTAACTGTGTATATGTGTAGATGTGTTCAAAACAAATAATAATAATAATAATGCTTTCTACTATTTCAAGGTCGATGTAAACACGCGGCGAATATTCGCCTCTAGCGGCTGATGCAGACACGGAATGGCCTTTGCTGCCGTCTAGGCCCACAGCCATGCCAGCGGGCCCTAGTGGTCCTCTGCGCCATGAAGCCAAGAATGATAGATAGGGCCAATCAAACCGGTGACACTACGGGCAAGCAAGGAGATGGACACAACGAGAAGGAAAGCGTTCAGAAAATGCTGAAGCACCTGGTGAAGTCAATGCGCGTGATTCTGGGTGGTCTCCAGGATCCGACCGCTAAAAGTGCCCTGCAGGTTCTCGCCGTGCTGAAGCCGCTTATCGCAGCTCTTTACATGCTGTGAAGCTTTTGTTTGGAGCTTGTGCTGCTCATGCAGGGGAGGCCCGCACACCAGCTCGTCTTAGCGCCTTTATCTTTAGGTTCATTCGAACTAGTGACTACAGACTAGATACGGAACAAGATAGTGGCTTCATGGATCAGGTTTCTGAACGTTTATCGTCAGAATGTTGAACTTGCTTTCACCGTTGCGCATCCCTCATTCAACGTCATCATCATCCCTCATCGCAGCTTTATGTCCCCGTTCCCCCTACCCTTGTGCAGAGTAGTAGGCTAGCGCGCGTTAGCTCAAGCCGACCTCTCTGCCTTCTTTCAAATTATTTATCTCTCGCTTTCTCTCTCCCCTGACGAAATAGGAAAACAAAAGTACATCTCGTGCAAGATATCGGCGAAATGTGAGAATCAGTAGCGTCTGGTTCGGTTCCCTTATGTGCCCTATTTCCGCTATATATATATATATATATATATATATATATATATATATATATATATATATATATATATATATAAACGAGAAGAGAGGGGCTTAACCGAGGTGCCCGATTTTTATTAGTCATATTATAAGAAGCCAACAAACACTGACACCAAGGACAGCATAGGGGAAATTACTTGTGCTTAATAAATGAAAATGAAGACATGATAAATAAATGGAAACTAAAGTGGATGAAAAAACAACTTGCCGAAGGTGGGAACCGAACCCACAACCTTCGCATTTCGCGTGCGATGCTCTGCCAAGTGAGCTACAGCGGCGCCGTTTTCCCATTCACTTTTCTTGGGTATTTATGTGCCCTAGTAGAACCCTGGGAGTGTTAGCCAGCGCCACCACTCACAGACCTTGGCGGCGGACGTGGAACGTCCTTTTTGCCGCAGGCGTCACAAGAACGTGATCTTTTTGGGTGAAGGCAACTGGTCAATAAACCCACATATGCTACCTGAAGGCATCAATGTTGCCGGACTCGAGACCCTCGTTATATAATAAACGAGAAGAGAGGGGCTTAACCGAGGGGCCCGATTTTTATTAGTCATATTATAAGAAGTCCACAAACACTGACCCGAAGGTTGTGGGTTCGGTTCCCACCTGCGGCAAGTTGTTTTTTCATCCACCTTAGTTTCCATTTATTTATTGTTTCTTCATTTTCATTTATTAAGCACAAGTAATTTCCCCTATGTTGTCCTTGGTGTCAGTGTTTGTTGGCTTCTTATAGTATATATATATATACAACTTTTTTGTATGTTTGGAAGTCGCTCGAATTGCCCTTCAGATTACTGCTAGCTCCCAGAAAAAGGTGCGGTACCTCGCCCGCGCTAAACGAGCCCACAACGCTATACTGACGGGGCACATCCAGCCGTGCCGGCTTTCCTGCAGAGCACACGTTAAAGGACTTGCCAGATGTGAACGTCCTGAGAGGCGCGCGGACAGCATAGAAAAGAAAAAACAACGCAGCGAAAGAAAACTAAAGCCCGGATTACGCCGCAGCCTGTGAAGCTGCATGCTGGCCCGGTATCCCCCGCGTACGGGAAGGGCACGTGAGGAAAATGCCGTGATTAGTGCTAATGGTTGACGGAGAAATAAGAGAAAACAAACGTGCTTCATTAGATGAGTGCTCCGCCGAGCGAACGCGAGCAAGGTTGATTGCTTTCCTGTACAGATCTTGGCCAACATTTCCTGCTCTTCCGGTTACTCACGCTGCCCTCGTTACGCACTTGCGGTGCGCTATTTATCGGCTTCGAGAAGAAGGGACAAAAAAATAAAGGTATCCGTGCGTTGGCCCAAAACACGTTTCACCGCAGGCGCAAACGCGATTGCCTTTCCTTCCCCACCGAGGAAGTGCTCGGCGAAGTGCTAGCGCATCCCCGGAATCCGGCGCCGACGTGTGGAACGGCGGGACCCCGCACCATCTTTTGATTGATTCTCACGAGTTGCTTGCAGCGTGATGACGTCTGCTCGCTCGCCTGCCGATGAAAACTGCATGAATCGACGGCGCTGTCATTGCGGCGACGTGGACACGCTGCTCTTGGCATAAGCCTATACAGAGACATAGAGAGAGAAGTGAGATGCGAACGGCAGGGAGGTTAAAAAGAAGACAAACATCCAGTTTGCTACCCTGCCCTGTGAAAAAGATGAAAAGGAGAGAAAAGGATGAAAAGGAGACGCGCATGCGCAGAGAGAGAAAGAGAGAGAGGGAGGGGGAGGGAGGAAAATAGAGAAGGAGAGATAGAAAACACGCATACACACACACACACACACACACATGAAAAAGAGGACGCGAGAGCGTTAAAGTCGTTACACTACGTAACATGAACGAAATAACTTCAGTACAACGCTTACGTCACATTCTGGTGTGAGGACCGTGCAAGCTGGTGAGCTCTTGACAACTGATGTGTTCCAACTTGTTCCACCAAGCAAAGGCTGTCTAAGTTGTGATGTCTAATAAGACAGCTGCTGAAGAAGCAATGGAGCGCGAACATGTCTATTGACATCATCCGCTCTCCGGCGGCCAAACTTCTGACGCCCGGGAAGACCCTCATCATGAGTAACTTTTTCGCGCCTTGATCATCCCCATCAGCGGTCCTTCAAGCACCATCCTAAATGTTATTTCCTATGCGCAACTGGCGCATATTCACCATGCGAGATCCACCTAGAATCTGGTGGTTCGCGCAAAATGCAACTAAAATGGTTAGAAAATAACAAAACCTATGTACCGGGGAAAGAAGTGGTGCTGAAGAGTCAAATGTGAAAAAAAGAAATAAAATATGGGGTTTCGCGTGGGAAAACAACGATCTGATTATTAGGCACGCCGTAGCGTAGGAGTCGCGAAATTTGAGCCACCTGGGGCTCTTTGACGTGCACTTAAATCTAAGTACACGGGCGTTTTCGCATTTCGACCCCATCGAAATGCGGCCGCTGTGGTCGGAATCAGATCCCGTGTCCTCGTGCTCAGCAGCCAAGCACCATAGCCACTAAGCAACCACGGCGGGTAAAACTAAAATGTAATTGAAAATCGTGAGAGAATGGTGCGTTAAGAAAGAAATGATAAATATAAACAAAACTACAATATTTTTGCACTTTATTTTTGCTAGTGGCGCATACATACCAAAAGTGGGAGAGCGCCCAAGAATCTGGCGGTTTGCAGAAAATGCGTTAGGAAGACTTAAAAGTAATTAAGCTGATGCACTGGGGGAGGATGGAGTACTGAACACTCAAACTTTAATTCACTTATCTTAGTGATCGCAAAAGGCCGAGGGCAAAAAATATTAGGCTACAATTACCTTTTCAGGAAGGCCGGAGATATGTCATTTAAGGATGAAATGTTTCATAGACTTACAAACATTCCGCTCTCTGTATACCCTTGCCAAACCGTGGTTAACATTCTTCTTTTTTTGTAAATAATCTTTAGTAATCATGCATCATAGAGTTATTATGCATTACAGTAGCCTCATAGCCAATCAAAATCAGGTATATGCGACGGCTTTGAAATAACAAAAGCCTACGTAATAACCGAAGCAGTTTCTGTCAATATGGCAGACAATGTCTTCAGAAAACAAGGACAGGATCGTCAGCAGACGGCCGGATTAATATGCAGAGCTGGAACCTAGTCCCAAGCGCACGTAGCTGAGCGTGAGAATTCTTAGTTTAAAATTTTTCGTTGGCCGAGGAACGCACCGTTTATAACGACATGCTGAAACGTCTCTTTCAGAAGCCTCTCCTGCGGAAATCCCTCACGCGGCAGTTCTTTTTTTTTTATGCACCACGCGGAACTACGGACATATCCGAAACCTCTTACACGTACGCTGACGAAGCGACTCATTTTAATGAAGTTGCCCTTAAGCACATTCGACCGCTAATCTATAGAGTCGAACTCAAACCTACGCAGCACTAAACAGATTGCATACTTGCGCTCGGTTTCCACTTATAACGCGCCGTTCGATGCGACGCGAGCAGTAAACAAACCGACCTCTCGACTTTTGCAAGATTAGCAATAGCGATGTCGCGGCAACCGTGCAGGGGCACGCTCAGCATAAGAACTACAGACGCACGAAGCACACGGCCAAATAGAATGACAGTACTTATTCTCTCAGCTTTCTTTTACTTTATCTCTCCGTATCTCGGTCTCTCTGCTGGTTTTACTTTCTTAATGTGTTGTTTCTTGGTTTCCATAGCCTCTTGCGCACGCAGGCTGAACAAGTTTCGCGCTGCGGCGGTAGCAACCTGGGTGCTCCGCGGTCTCATATTCCCCCGGGGTGTTCCCGGGCGTCCCAGCCTCGCAAAACCCGGAGCGTGCCGGTGGCCCTGCCGCCTCTTTCGAAGTCGAAAAACGGAAATGGAAGGCGTTATTGGATTTGAGAGCAGTTTATTGCGAAATCAGGGGGTGGCCTCCCCTGCTCCGTCCGACCGCAGCAGTGAAGAGGGGGAAACGAAGGGAGTGAGTGGGGAAGCTTATTTCGGGTTAAAGAAATTGTAAAATGAAAGGTTCGAGAGAGAGGTAGATATGCGGAGAAGAGAAGGCCGCAGCAAAAAGAAAAAAAAGGAACAAAAAACAAAGAAGAACACTACTGCCGCGTCTCCTCCACCACCAGCGTCGACGCCAACGCGGCGTATAGTATAGAGCCGAGACGGGAATGCCTCCGCGATTGCTCTTGGCGATTGGGCGTTGGCACGACAAGAGAGCGAATCGTGATTTGACGCTGCGTAGCACGCACGCACGCACGCACGCACGCACGCACGCACGCACGCACGCACGCACGCACGCACATACATACATACATACATACATACATACATACATACATGCATAAATACATACATACATACATACATACCTACATACATACATACATACATACATACATACATACATACATACATACATACATACATACGTACATACATACATACATACATACACACATACATACATACATACATACATACATACATACATACATACATACATACATACATACATACATACATACATACATACATACATACAAGTTGTATGCAGTGATCTGGAATGGAATGGAATACATGGAAACATACATGAACGAGAAAAAAAGGAAACAAGGGTTTTTTTTAGTCATATCATAAGAAGCCAACGAAAAACGACACGAAGAAGAGCCCACAAGGAATTATGCGCTGCTCTTCATTGAATTAAAGAAATGATAAATATACGAAAACGAAAGTGTATGAAAAGACAACTGGTCGCAGGTGGGATAGCAACCCAGGCGTTCGCATTGCGCGAGCGATGCTCTTAACTATTGAGCTACAACTACAGTGTTGGCCTGCGCCACCACTCACGGCCATGGCAGTGTATGTATAAACATCCTATGTGAAACAGGCGTCACGTGGCACGTGAAATGTTTTGGGCTGGAGGAAACTGGTCAATAAACCAACACATACTACTTGAAGGCATCAAAGCTGAACGATCATGCGCCACAGTTCCCTTAGTAATCTTTTTTTTTTTGTAGGAATATTTATCACCAAGGATGTGGTTCGGTAACTTATTGACTAAGACGTTGTGCTGCAGAGCTTGAGGTCGTGGGTTCGATTCGGGGCATGGCGGCCGCGTTTCGATAGAGTGATATGCACAGACGCTCCTGCACTTTGGACTTGGGTGCACGTTAAGGAACCCCAAGTGGTCAAAATTCATTCGGAGTTCCACACTACCGCGTGCTCCATAATTATATTGTGGATCTGGCACGTAGTGCCCCGGATGTTAATTTATGTTCCATTATGTCATCATTATGTCATCATTTATGTTCCAATTTATGTCATCTCTATTATTCCGTCCATTGCGTTGTCTTCGTCATGCCGTTGTCGCCAATAGGGTGGTGTCCAAAACCCGACGTTTATGACATGTTTCCGGTTCCCACAATCGCTTCCGCCGCATGCAGCTAACAAAAGCATAGCCTTCATGATTCGGATCTGTTTATCCATCGCCCTGGCGCGTAGGATGCCTCGATGTCAGCGCCGCCTCCAGCCATTCAGGGTGGTGACAGCCTTTGACGAGGCCCGAGCCACACCTCCGCCATATTGTGTCGGAGTTGAGTTGAGTGGTTGTAGGCTACTGGTGGGATTAGCCTTGCACTTGCTGCCGACAATTGCTCCAACGTAGCGACACTTAAATAAATAATATAAATCAGACACAGACTTCACAATTACAAATAGTCACTCCTAAGGTCCCCACGTGGAGGTCAAATCCGCGTCCTGCAGGTAGTTTAATAGAAGGCGAGAAACATCCTTCCTTCACAACTGGTTCCCGCGTGGGAAAACAATGTCCTGAAGAGAACTGTGAGGAACTCTTGTCTTCTTGAGGGACCCGAATAACGCACTCATTTCCGTGTTATACAGAGTACAGCACATAAGGTAATGTTCTATGTCACCGCACAGACCACACGTTGAACATAATGGAGACAACGCCAGGCCAGTCTTATACATCCACGCAGGGGCACGAGCAGAGCCGTGCCCGCGGTCGCACATGTGCGTACATTTGTCAGTGCGGCCCAATCGCGTGCTTCTAAAGAAACGAAAGGCGCTGAGTTTCTGAAAGGAACGAATAAATATAGGTACACATTCACACGCGTCCGACATACAAGCTATCAGTTTCCCAGCAGTCAATGAATGAAGCTGGCTTCTCCACACAAACCATGTTATTGCGAAGAAGACTGCTTTCAAGAGAGAGAGAGAGAGAGAGAGAGAGTGAATCAACTTTTGAACTGAGCCCTTAGTGACGGTTGGTGCGCGCTGGCACCAGATGGGGTGGAACCTTATTCTCAGGTCCCATATGCGTCCAGCAGTTCCTGGCCCCTAGCCGCCAGCGCGAGCTGGGTCGGTAGGTCGGGGCTGGACAACAAGGTCTCCCATCGCTCGGGGGGGTTGGGGCTGGGGAGGGTGGGGGGTAGGGATGGTGGGGGGTTCTTGAGCTTAGTGCACTCTGCAAGGATGTGTGCTAGAGTGCCTTTTGACCGTCTGCAAAAAGGGCATAAAGTGTCATGCTCTGTAGGGAACATCTTGTGCAAGAGCACGGGATGCGCTAGCGACCCCGCTTGCGTGCGTCGCAAGATCGTTTGCTGCTGTCGGCTGAGTTGCGGATGCGGACGGGGAAGCCTACATCTGCCGCTTCTGTACATTTGCGTGATTTCTTTGTAGCTTGTCACGGGGTGCGGTAGCTCTGGCTCGTCCTCGGCCCGGATTGGCAGTTCTCGGGCATAGTGGTCGGCGAGTGCGTTGCCTTCCACTTGCGAGTGAGCCGGGACCCACACGAGCTCAACGGCCCGTCCCGGTGATTTGCATTTATTTATTTATTTATTTATTTATTTACATGTACCTTACAGGCCTTCGAGAAGGCATAGTGTAAGGGGGGAAATACGGTAACATATTAGTATGGAGTCGGGAAAGAAATAAACATCAGCAACAGAACATGGAAAATTAATACGTTAGAAAATACAATATGTAGAGCAATAACAATAAATGGTAAACAATAACATAATAGCATAATAACATCGTAAACGTTTTTGCATGTTATACAGTAGTAAGTATTGTAAAAAAAAAAAATGAGAGCACTGAAATTCTTTAACATTGCAGAAAAAATGTAAGGTGAGGATCGTTTGGTGAGGATCGCTAATGCCGCGGGAGAGATGTTCCCCTTGCGGTTTTCAAGATCTGTCTTTTTAAATTTTACAGTTATCACGCGCATTCACGCGTGGGCGACAATTGAGGCCTGCGATGATGCGATAAGATATCGGACTACTTCAGGCACACGTGTTAGTTATCACAGTCATCACGCGCGTGTCCGTTTTCCACCGGGCTGATATCATTCCACAAGCTCAAAAATAAATAAATAAATAAATAAATAAATAAATAAATAAATAAATAAATAAATAAATAAATAAATAAATAAATAAATATGCAGTCGATCCAACTTGCCCTTTTGGAATCTATATACAGAAAGATTACGCGGCAGTTTCACGAGCACTTTCTCATTTGGTTCAAGGATGCCCCGAATGAGGAGCTCTGCAATGCATGCACCTTTGAACACAACCAACGTTACAAGGGTTGAAAGAAAGAGGCCAGCTGGCTTTCAGCGCCATTTGCTTGTGGTACCCGACCTCCCTTTGGAGGCGCAGATGCGACCGTCTACGCGTTCACCCGGCGGCGCAACGGCCACCTCCTGTGGTGCCCTCTCTCTCTCTCTCTCTCTCTCTCTATATATATATATATATATATATATATATATATATATATATATATATATATACATATAGGTACGATATAAAGAGGTACGACATAATGCTCACGCATTTCTCTCGCAGTTACCAGTAAATCGTCGCTGAATTCTTATTTTTCCTTATTTTGTTCTATCATCATCCTCATCCTCATCTTCAGCCTATCTTTATGTCTAACCCCTGTCCTGCGCCAAATGATTCCAGCTTGTGCCTGCAAATTTCTAAATTTCATCACCCCACCTAGTTCTCCGCCGTCCTCGACTGCGCTTTCCTTCTCTTGGCACCCATTCTGTAACTCTAATGGTCCACCGGTTATCCATCCTACGCATTACATGTCTTGCCCAGATCCATTTTTGTTCTCTTAATGACAATTAGAAGATCGGCTATCCCCGTTTGCCTTCTGATCCACCCCGCTCTCTTATTGTCTCTTAAACTTAAGCCTAACAATTTTCGTTCCATCGCTCTTTACGTGGTCCTTAAGTTGTTCTCGAGCTTCTTTGTCAACCTCCATATTTCTGCCCCATATGTTAGTACCGGTATAAGGCAGTGACTGTACACGTTTCTTTTCAATGATAATGGTAAGCTCCCACTCAGGATCCGGCAATCAGAGCCGTACACACTCCAACCCATTTTTATTCTTCTGTAAATTTCCTTCTGATGATCAGGGTCACCTGTAAGTAATTGACCTAGACAAACGTACTCCTTCGCGGACTCTGCAGGCTGACTGGTAATCCTGAACTCTTGTTCCCTTGCCAGGCTATTGAACATTCTCTTTGTCTTCTGAATCTTAATATTCAACCCCACTCATACACTTTATCTGTCAAGGCCCTCGATCATTTGTTGTAATTGGTCCCCAGTGGTGCTGAACAGGACTATGTCATCTGCAAACCGAAGGTTGCTGAGATACTCGCCGTTGGTCGTCCCTCCTAAGCCTTCCCAGTTTAATAGCTTGAATACTTCTTTCAAGCATGCAGTGAATAGCATAGGACAGATTGTGTCTCCTTGCCTGACTTCTTCCTTGATAGGTAACTTTCTACTTTTGTTGTGAAGAATCAAGGTAGCTTCGGAATATTCCTATATATTGCCCAAGATATTCAAGTACTACTGTATACTACCTACAGAAGGCCTGCCCCAAGTAGCCAAACAGTACCTGACCTAGTTAACGTATCTCTCTTCCCTGTACTTTATCATGGATCCGCCCGATAAATTGTCTTCCTTTACAGCGAACAGTTGTTAGTGCCGCACCCAATACCACAGATGTTCAACCATTTCCCACCGGCAGAAAAAAATAAAGAAAAGAAAGAATATTTTGTTGTCAACGTGAATATACGTTAATACATGAGTTAGGGGTTGAATTCACAACACTTTGCTTTCGAAAGTTGTCTTTGCCATTTGCTAATGATATATTTGCCTTCCCGATTGGCTGGAATTTGCATTGACAAACATTTCTAGCGTAGGAAGCTTTTGTCAATACGGGTACAGAAGAAAAGAAAGAACCACAATCAGTACGGAACTGAAGAACTTCCCTTCTTTTGATTGAGGCTGTAGCCATCTGCGCCCTTGAAGGCACTGAGAGAAACACTGCCTCATGGAGGAGAACTGGAATGAAAATCAGAATCTACTAGCTCGTATGCGCAAAAGTGTTCTCATTGTTCGTAAGAGCTGGTGCCATCCACTCGCGACGTTGCAAACACTAGTAAAGGCGGCAAGTGGCAAAGAGCACTTACGAACTAAATGTTTTGAGAATTAGGACGCTAGTTTATAGGGGCCGCGCCCCTCATAAAGATTAACAGAAGAGCGATATGGAAATGAATAAAGTGAATGGGTTGTGACAGCGTAAGAAACAAAATCCACAGTTTCTATCTTCCTGCAGCGCAAGGCACAGACCAAGATAGAAAATGACAAAAGTGACGCGACAGACAGAATAAGCGAAATGTAACCATCGGGCTTGTGCATCTCTATTGCGCATCCACGGAAAAAAAAGTGTACTAAGGATACGGCATAAGAAACTCTACATACGGCATCTTGCCACGTCATATCGTCGCACCGGGCATGTAACGTTGTCGGCCCAGGGTCATTTCGATGTCGACGCAATCTCTAATGTATCGTCACTGCAGCTCCCGGCATAACAACGCTTCGCCGTCTGCAATGCGCAACTTCTCTGTGTTTCGCAGATCTCCCCGAATTCTCTTTTTCATGGTTTGTTGAGTCCATTCGTTCGCGGATCCAAGGAACAAAATGGAAACAAATAGAGACACACATGACCTTCCCAGCCTTTTATCTCTCAATGTGCCGTTGAATACTTACGCGATTCACGTGTTTAGGCAACAACAGCTTCCACAATGCAGGTAAGCAATACCATTGCGAAACCCTAATTAAGACACTTTAAGGTCATGGCTAGAGCTTGACGTGGTGCAATCAATCACGCGTATGTGTCATGAATACCTGTATATTAGTGGCAAACGAGAAAAGCCAGCTTCCTCTAGCCCCAATGTTTACCTGCATCTTCACGTTTTCCCGAGTTTCGTGAGGGATGGCAAAAGTCTTTTGCGGTTTACAGTCTCCCGGCAGCAAGGAAACAACTCCCTGAACGTTACATAAAAAATATGTATAAGTAAAAAAATTAGGAAAAAAAAGAGATTAGGGTCGTGCGATGCTAGAACGAACGCGACCGATAGAGCCCTAGCACGGTCGCTATGCCGCATACTCTGCGTGTATACGGAGAAGTAAATTACAGAGCGTGCACCATGTTTTCCCCTTCCAAATTACGGCGCTGAAAACCTCCCCGCCTTGTGACACACACACAAAAAAGAACAAATAACGGTATAGTGAGGGAGGCATGTTTCGAGGGAACGTATGAAGTACGCCCATGGGACAGCAGCTCGGAAAAATACGGAAAAGCGAAATAAATAAGCAACACGATGACAACAAACAACGTGCCGTGCATTCAGTGTCATCAAGAACAGGCAGAAAGGAAGCAAAAAAAGGTATAGGGAGGAATGAGGGAAGAATGGGAAAAACAGGGGACGCAGGGAAACGAGGAAGAGAATACTCCGCGATCCACCGCGAATCATTGAGCCGCGAGTCTTCAGGTGATGCAACTATAAATCATTGGGGAGGAGAAGGACGGAGGGAGAGAGGGTCCTTGCACGGGGGGGAACATCATCTAGGGAAGCGAGGTGGCGGGGGTGCGGCCAGGAGAAAGATTGATCGGGCTCAGACGTATCGCCCGTACGATCTCCCGTGTCTTTCGCTCTTTCTTCTCTCATCATACGTTTCCCTCATTTTTCCACGTTCTCAGTTACTCCTTTCGCACTTTTATTTTTCTCTATCTTTCTCCAGGCCTTCTCCGCCCCTCCATCCCTTTATGTTCCTCTCCACCCCCTCTCATTTCCTACATCCTATTCGCCATTTTCCTTTTTTTTTCCATAGAAATGAAAAGGAGGCAAGAAAGGTTCCAGTTAATTATGTTATACACTCAGAAGATATGTCTCTCTCCTTCCAAAATCGGCCTGTTCGATTGTGGCATTGTTGTTTAATCCGTGGGCACCTACGTTTCACTCTTTCTCAAGTGCCCCCAGCGTAGTCCCCCCCCCTTTCTTTTTTTTTTTTTGAAGTTTCCTTCCTACCGCGTAATTAGGGTGGCTCGCTTTAATGGCTCTCCGTCGTGTTACCGCTTTCTTTCTTTCATTCTTTCTTTTTGTTTCTTAAATCTTTTTTCTTTACGTTTTGTTTCCCGAACGTATATGTCTTTGCGGCACTCACTCCATCTCTGCCGTATATAACACGAAACTCTATATACGCTAAAGCACAGTGGTGACGAGTATGAAATGTGCTTCGCAGCGACTCCCCTTTCCTCCCCTTTGCTCCGGAGCTCTAGAGAGAAATGCTTTATACGAAACGTTGTACGAGAGAGTAGGAAAATTGAGAACGACTCGGCGGGCCGTACGGGACAGCAGGCGTGCGATGCGAGATGGAAGGCGGCCATGTTGAAGGAGGATCGGTCCCTTGAGGCAATTACCGCGGGAGTTCTTTCGTTCTGGAGAGATTCTGAGTGACTCTCTATAAATTACTTGCTTCAGTGCGTATAGCTCGTCGCCTTCCCTAATTTTGTTTCCCCATCTGTCCGTTAGAACGAATTGCCGTGGCTGTTTCACGACGCGGCCGAAAGGGATTCTGAGGTATAGAAAAAGTGTACTCATAGTGATTATAATTATCGGATTTCGGTTTCACCGGCAGGGGTGGAATTCAAAGAGCTCGGGCTAGAATACGGAAAGGCGAGGTACTCTCTGGTCACTTACATATGAGGTCTATTCGGCAGGCTGTTTAAACTTTGTAAAATAGACTTTTTTTTTCTCGAGACACGTCTTAAACTGCTTCGCATACTTGTGGAAGCTTTTGTATCACGGCGAATAAGGTACTGTGATACCAGAGGTAATATTAGATTGCAAGTGTAAGGCTACATGTCCATGGACCGTTTGTAGCTCCGTTATTGAGTATACAGCACCTATATAGAGTTTTTCTACAGTGGAGACTTGTCTATAGTAGGTCTATAGACCTATAGACCTATAGTAGGTCTATAGACCTCCTCGCGTGTCATGCATTTTGCGAGCATGTCTCCGTACACCGAATGTGGTGGCAGCAATACCATGCGAACACTCACCTCATTGCTTTGGTCTACGTTCTGCCTGCGAACATCACCTCCCAAGTTGGGGAGGTATCCAGCATCACAGGGCCAGGGTTTGGACCTGTCGAAATTGGCGTATGTTGAATTCGTTGGTACTCCACGTCGACCAAAATGCACCAGCACTACGCAAGACAGTTCATCTCAGATACACTGCACGGCTGACATAGATTATGATAGGCTACGCGCAATCCGCCGCTGGCTCAAGAGGCGTCCTCAAAGTAGGCTATCTGCTGACGACATTCATTCCGGCGGGCTACCGCAAAGGCGAGCCCACTGGCTCCCTGACAAGCTCGCCAGAAGGCAGTGGTTGTCGTTCTGCTACAAACCCGATCCCGTAAACCAGCTCACAAGAATGGCGAGCACAATGCGTAGCCTGAGCATGCCGTCGATTCAGCGGCATCCTTTCAGGTCTACCGCACTGTTCCTCAACACCAGTGATTTATACACGACGACAGTAATTTCTTATTTAAAATCACTGTCTGAGTCTCGCCCGCAAATGTGCCACGACCAGATCAGAGGCGGATTGCATCGCTATGCACTATACATGACAAGTTTGCTTGGGCTTATCAGCATCGACGAGCAAGGCGCCGCCATCCAGGCGTGGACGGCATCGGTTAGATCGAACCGTATGTTAACGCGTTTAGACTACCATACAAGCACATCGTTTGAAACTGGCTAGGTACGTGCTGGTATGATTCCTGCGTTGAACAGTTGCAAATATTCTACACATTTAGGCTCATTACCGATAGCGTCTCTCTGTTGTATCGGAAAGCACGTAGAAAAGATGGAAGTGATGCTCTCAGACGACTATAGGCCCGAGTGTCTGTCCTGAGCGAATTTTGGGTTTTAGAAACAGGCGTAGCAAAATGGGCAACGTCAGTTACTCATTGAGTAAAATAAAAGACAATTGTGCAGATCCAACGTACATATTTTTTTTTTATTCTGTGTGAAGCGAAGGTTGTGTGAAGCGGTGGATCAGAGGCTGCAATAAATGTGCCCATTTCATTCCCGCGAATTTTTGGCGTAAAGGAAACTGACACGCGCGCATGCGCTCTCGTGTTCCCATGATACGCAATGAGACTCACGCGGCTACCATCTCAAGGAGCTGGCTAGTTGGCGCTGGCCCGATAGAAGTAGGCGCGCGATTGCGACCCAGTGGTTAGAGCATCAGGCTGCTGTGCTGCGGGAAAAAGGTTCGATGCCGCCATCGGGAAGGTGATTGAATGCTTTTTTGTAAGTGTCAGCTAGTCGGCCAGATACCCGCAGCACCCTGCAGCAGCCAGGGTCAGCAAAATCCGGTAGGGGTTCGCATGGAAACAAGCTTCGTTTCGAAAACGACGTCGTGTTGTGCTACCTTCGTTTTCTTCGACATTAAGGAAGGTTTCGATAGATTTTCTTCATCATCATCATCATCATCAGCCTGATTACGCCCACTGCAGGGCAAAGGCCTCTCCCATACTTCTCCAACTACCCCGGTCATGTACTAATTGTGGCCATGTTGACCCTCCAAACTTCCTAATCTCATCTGCCCACCTAACTTTCTGTCGCCCCCTGCTACGCTTCCCTTCCCTCGGAATCCAGTCCGTAACCCTTAATGACCATCGGTTATCTTCCCTCCTCATTACATGTCCTGCCCATGCCCATTTCTTTTTCTTGATTTCAACTAAGATGTTCACTAACTAACTTCACGAGACTACTACTAAAGAAATGGCAAAAGCAGCACGAAAGGCATGGCACGAAAGGAAGACGTCAGACAGACAGAACTCCTGTGTGTGCGTCTCAAGTCTTCCTTTTTGTCCGTGTCTTTCGCGCTGCTGTACCGTTCCTAACGTCGTGCCAACTATGGCTAAAACATGCAACCTGGTACACTCTGCAGTCCGCGACAGTTTGTGGCACCATCAGATTTCAGACTTTGTCAGTAACCGTTCGGACAACGTGACGACAAAAGCACTTTGACGAAAGCTGTGCATCAGTGTTTTGCGGGGACACGCGTAACACAGGTAGCGTGGTGTGGAGGTTCAGTGGCGGTTCAGTGGCGGCTGCGGCGATGGCAGAACAGACGTGCGGGTGACGTGGTAAATATACGACGCTCGCAGAAGGAGTACGTTTATATTCTGGTTCAGTTTATAAACCTATTTGCAATTACAGCTTCTTCCAATCGATACGAACGTGTATAGTGTGTGTATATCTGATAGTTGTGAGAAGGCGAACAGCAATCACACTTAGCTGATGGTCGTAGAATGGTGGGACTAACTGCAGGAGATGTATTGTAAAGGTACATAGATGCAGGAGAAAGTTCTCGGCAAGTCGTCCTAAGTCGAACTGCATGTTTCGTGCGGAGGTCGGCGATCGGCAATGAAATGTTAGGGAGGTAAATGCTAACAGCCTCTCGAGTGTGCCATCAAGATTTGTCAGCGTTTTGTGGAACGCAAACTAAAACCATGATTTTCATGAAGGAGAGGTATAGATAACAAGTACATGCACCATACATCTTTATCGTGATGCTAAACAACCAAAGCTGTGGCTAACAGGCTAACATATACTACACTAGCGCCTGATTTCACCCCTGGTGACCTTTGTATGAAACTCTAATGAGGTCACAGAAAGCTCCGTACAGCACGAATGAAAGCGTGACCAGTGCAGTCAATGTATGCACAAATGGCTTGGGAGTTAGCCATTAAACTCGATACATTGTTCAATAAATCAGTAAACAAATAAATATATTGGTATAGTTGTTTGTTGCTCGGGCGTGTAATCAAGGGTGTGAGCGAGCAGCTGATTCATTGATTGAACGAACGAGAGGAGTGGTAAAGTCTGCGCCGGCTGAGACAACTCGGCAGCCCCGACTCGTACAACAGAGCATGTATCATTGTGGAATGCTCTTAATTCCGCGCAATCTCGAAAGAGATAATTAAGCGAGGGACACCAGAGCCAAGCAGCCGTCTGCCGAATAAGAGAAGCGTGAGGCCTCCCCCTCTAGTTAAGCGTTCGGCGTTCGCGAGCGCGCCATTTTAATCTGGTTGAAGTCCATGCGACTCGAGCGTTTACTCGTGCAAGCCGCGTGCACGCGCTTTCAAACTGCAGACGCCTGAAGAATCTGATCTTCCGCTCGACAGGAACAAATCGGAGGGCACGTCTTATAGAAGAGCCCAGCTCTCCGCGTCGCAGCGCCCTGGAGAGGGCTCTTCCGAGCACGAACCCCCTCCCCTCCGTCCCTTCCTTTGAAACGTCGCAGCAATACGACCGGCGCTCGTCGTCTAATGCCCTGCAGCAAGGGTCTGGCAACTTTATAATCCACGCCCAGATCCTCTCGACGGGCGTCAATCGGAACGCCGCGTCGCATAGTCCTCGGAGGAAAGAACTGGTTAGCTTGATTGGGGAGGGGATTAGTCGGCAGCACAAACGCGATCACGGCCCAGTAGTCCCTCCGCTACCACCCCCACCCCCTCGGGATTAGCGATTGGAGTCTAACCGTGAATGACACCTCGCTGCGAGCGCGGAGCAACACCTCTCTCCTCGGAAAGCAGCGAGCTCGGGCGAGTCGCGTTAGGCACCGGTGAAGACGACGACGCAGGGGGGGTGTGGAAGCGTGCGCGCCCGACCGATATTTGGGGGGGGGGGGGCACTACCAGGTCTAAGCGTGGCCTCAATGAATGCTAGGCCACTCGTACGCCGTCTCTGAGTGCCTGCACTGGTGACCGAAGAACTATCCGGACCAGGCCGGTCGCCTCTATAACCTCTCTCGTTTCTCAACTGCACCGTTACGTCGCGCCGGCGTTGCCGCGATCACTAGAGATAGAAAGCGGGCCGAGTCAATTAGATTGCCCTGGCTCCACTCTAAGCCCGTTCGCCGAACGACGTGAGGCTCGCGTTCGGCGCCGGCTAGTCACCTTCCCTTCTTCCCCATCAGCCAACCTCGATTCAAACTCCTGCTGCCAAAGACACCCACCCCTTCACCCCCTCTATCCTCTATTCCCGCCGTCGGTCCCTTCTACCGCCTCCCTTGCGGATTTCCCATTAGAGCGGCCGCATCAGTATTTTAATGAGCTTGTTGCCAGGGGTTCGAGAAAGCACCCTGACGGCCGTTCGGGTGAAACCACTTCTCGGCGGGAGGTTCATCGGTCAAAAGCCTCCGACGCCACGAACCACCTCCTCCCCTTGGTCGAGTCCTATTTGCGAGTATCTCTTTAATGAGTACGTGTATGTTTTTTTTTTTGTTGTTGTTGTTGTTGTTGACTTGCCTGTAAGGGGCGAAAAGCGCTGGTGGCAATCAAGTTAAAATCCGTACTTTTCGTTCGCTTTCAGTGAAACCGAGCTCCAAGTGAAACGAAAAAAGCGAAATATTCCCGAACGACGCATTCAAAGAGTCAAACTATGTTTTAACTCCCTTCTGCAGAGTCGTTCTCTATTCGTCTTACGAGAGAGGGAGTAAAAAAGAACGAAAATAACAAATCAACGAGAACACGAGCAAATACCGAGATAAAGTTCTTGAACCACGCCCCATTCTTCTTTCCTTTCGTTTTCTTTCGTATATGTTTTACGTGCAAAAGAAAAAAAAAGAAGCAAGGTGAAGCGGACAACGAATTCAACTGTATACGCTCGGTCGATTCCCGCATGCGACAACTCTCAATCCGTTTTTCAAATTGAGATTAGCCTGGCCGCCCGACCGCCACTCTTTTCTGCAGTGTCCCTCTTCCCTCCCCGCTCTCCCTCGCTTGACTTCTGTCGCGCCTGTAAGGTAGCAGCACCGACGCTGCCGCAGCAGACGGGAACAAGGTGTCGGGATTAGGGAATGAGCTTCCCCTGCAACGGGCTACGCAATCTCACGCCCTCTAGTTGTTCCTTTCATCGAAGCGCGCACGGCTTCAAATTAGCTTCCTGTCGAAACGGAAGACCGATCGACCGTTGTACACGTTGACAGGGTGCGAGGGAGATAGCAAAAGAAAAAGAAAAGGGAGGGGGGAAGGGACTAAAGAAGTCGAGGGAAAATTCGCAATCTCGTCTTGCCGGGACCGCAGCGCTAACTAGGGAGGTTGTTGTAAAGTCGATCCGAGCTAAGAAAACGAATGGTACCGGCTAAACAAGATAGAGCTTTCGAATTGAGCTGCAGCTACAGAGGAGACAACTTAATGACGTCATCAGCCGCGTGAAAGACCCGGAGCCCTATGCAAGTGGGAAGTGCAGGAACTGGCGGACAACTAACAAGTTAGTCTCGAGTTGTTGGCGGTGTCGCAACAGGCCTAGATAACAGGAAAAAGTGTTTCTTTTTTTTTTTTCGCCTTTTATGGCACGTGTAGTTCGTTTGCCAGCTGCGCAACAGAACAAGTACTCGCAAAACTCGCAACATTCCTGGCCAACACCACGGACGTGCTTTGAGTTTATCCTTTGGTGTCGTCGTCATCATAATTATTATCATCATTCTAATTTATTTTTCGCTGCGGGATCAAACAGCCAATTATCTTCCCTACGCATTACGTGGCCTGCCTAATTACATGTGTTCTTCTTAATCTCAACTAGAACATCAGCTACCCTTGTTTGCTTTCTAATTCACACCACTGTCTTCCTGGCTCTTGAAGGTTGCGCCTATCATTTTGGCCACATAGCTCATTGCATGCTCCTTCACTTCTTGTTATTATTCTTTGTTATCCTCTAAGTACTCGTCTTGCCATTATCGCTAGAAGATAATGACTGTAAAATACTATTTTCAAGGATAACGGCAAGAGGTCCCTCATGAGTTGGGACTACGTGCCTCTACATGACGTGTCCTTAGCTGCTATGGCTTTGTACTGTGGACGTGATGTTCGCACATGTGCTTCAAGGTAATCAAATAAACGCAGTCATAAAAGGATCATACAATAAATTACAATAATTTCTTTCATTATACAGTACATCTCGTTCTCATGATCAGGGTCCCATGCGACCAATTAGAATGAGAAAGCATAGGCCTACTCTTGCACAGCTTCCAGAGGCTGACTGCCGATCACAACATCGTATTTTCTTGCCAGCCTGTTGAAGATTACGTGTCCTATTGATTTTTGTTACCTAATAATTCTCAAACCCACCCTACGGTTTTCCTGGTTAAGATCGTTAGAGCAACAGTCATTATTAACGTGGCCCTCACACTCATTATAGAGGCACTCTAAATAGTTCAGAGGGGTCCCAGGGAACACCATGCATACGCACCATTCCCAAGCATCGTCAACGGATATAACATGTGAATATTTCTAACCACTTGTAACGAGGCAGGGATTTCTTCAAAAATGGATACAAGCACAACAACAAGCAAGAAAAATTCAGCGTGTAAAAGGCAAGTTCGTCCCCCGGATAACGTGGTTAGCAGCTGCGCGGGTAAGAGGTACTGAACTTGTGAGGTTTTGGAGGCATTGGATAGCATTAGTAAGACATGTGTCGCTGTTAGCATGCCCTTCATGCAAATATTGGATCAATGGCGTGTATTTCTCGCGCAGCGAGCAACGATTTGCTTTGTTTCTTCTTTTTCGATGTCATACCGCAGAACACCAGATGTCCCGTTAAGAAATAACAAAGCCGGTGTTTGTTGTCAGAGCTGTGTGCGTGTGTTCTTGATGGTGGGCCCCGTCCTGAGCGCTGCCATCTTCTACATCTTAAAGCACAGAATGAATCGAGAACGAAAAACGAAGTTCACGTTGTACTTCAGTAGAGAGCTCCGCTCCTTTTAGTACAAGCTGCTGTCGGCAGCCTGATCGTTCGTTTCTGGCATTCAGCCTCGCCTTTCACCTGCACTCTTCGAATGACGGATAAAAAAAAAGTAACTTCAATCTTGATAGCTTGAAATGTTGACGGTACGTCTTTACCTGCAATCGCTTTGTGCTATGGACGTGATCTGTTTCACTTGTGTTTCAAGGTGATAAAATAAACGCACTCATGAAAGGGTCGCACAATACCTTTCGAGCGCGTTAAGATGTTTCTCAGAGCAGTGAGCGTCAAGACTCTGCATTGCCTTAAGCGTAACCACGTTGTTTTCCAACGTCGTTGTACGACGCTAATGAAGACTGCTATGGCGCTCTACTGAGATAAAAATTTCCGGGAAGTTTAGCCTAGAGTATCTTTTTTAGCGTTAGCCTCACATTGCGGGTGAAAAAGGAAGGCAGTGCATTTATATACTGCGCCGCAATCCCTAACCCATGCCAACCGCAGGGAACCCAAATCATTTAAATAATAAACTACGCTTCCTGGAGAAGCAAAACTGAGAGTCATGGCTCGTAATGTCACCACGTTCGTATTTCGTGGACGATTTCGCGCATAACAGACTAAGTCTGCAGCAGTGTAATTCAGCTGTTAAAGTTGAAGCTTAAAGGAATGACACAGGAAACTATTATGTTAGCAAGATTCAAAGATTAGGCTACTGTAATAACGAATTCTTTATTTGAAATGAGAACATAGTTCTTTTAGGCAAAAAAAGAATGATGCAAATGTAAAAACGAATTGGCGCCACCCACATAAAAATTAAATTATGTGATTTTACGGGCCAAAACCATGATTTGATTCTGACAAACGCCGTAGTGGGGGACTCCGGATTAATTTTGACCACTTGGGACTCTTTAGCGTGTCCCTAAATCTAGGTACACGGGTGTCTTTGCATTTCGCCCCCATCGAAATGCGGCCGTCGTGGTCGGGATTTGATCCCGCGACCTCGTGCTTAGCAGCGCAAACCCCCCATTTTGGACTATGGTTGCTCTCATATGGCGTTAGCACTGGTTGAGTCACAGAGTATGGCAGAGAGAGGGGAGGGGAGGTCACACGGAGATTACATTAACTCGTCGCTTCTTGCGCGGGAGATTCAAATGCACAAGCAGTAGTGGGACCTTCGGTGGCAATTTTCACGCCAGAATTGCTTATAATGGCAAACACAAAATCACAATAGGCCTCTAAACCACTAATATTTTGATTTTACTTGGTCTACTATACTGTGTAGTGTCCCTCTAAGGACAAGCGCCGTTGAGATGCCTAACCTCAGAAAATCCGGGACAGAATTGAGGTTTCTGTTTCGGAGAAGATCTTTCCTTATTTATCTTTCGAGCCATGGATAAGCACTCGTTAAACGAGAGCAAATATTCGCAACTTTCCCGGTTTGGTGACGAACTCCCCCCCCCCGCGTCTGATGCGAACACGGACCTCCATGCCCACGTTAGACGCGAACGCACCACCGCGCCTAGAGGCAGCTGTGATTTGGGAGAGAAGGAAAGAAGGAAGAGCTAACGCTTCTGCAAATAGTCGTCACCAAGTCGACGCACTTGTGTAATGAGACACCTTCTGGCGAAGACACGAGAAGAAAAGTAACTCTTTCCCAAGTTCGCAACGAGCCAAGACGAGAGCGGAGACAACGCGTTCCCGTGCTATCTGTACCATCGTTTCCCTTAAAGTGAAGCTTGTTTGCGTGAGGGAAGCACATAGAACGGAGTAGGCTGTTGGATCTCGGAAGCACCTAGCAGCTTCGACTCTTTGAAAGCGCCGCGGTTCGGATTCGCGAAGCTATCAAGCCTCATTGGTTGACTTTCGACCCCCGTCTTCAAAGCGGGGAACTAGATTCAAAGCCCCCTCATCCGCGGCTTCTTCTAGCTATCATTTACGTCCTTTCGATTCCTTTCTGCGTTTTGTTTTTTTCCCAAGTCAGATTGTTTCAGTTGTTGGTATACCGCAGCGGAAGCAAGGCATGCCCTAGGTGAAATCAACGAGCTGCTTCGCGTAGAGGGAGAGCATCCAGACGAGTGTACTATCTTCAAACGAAACTCCGCGTAGTCACACACACACACAAAAGAAAAGCAGAAGAAATAAAATCACGTTGTTTCTTTCTGATTCTTTAGCTTCTGTTTTCTCGGACTCCCCAAAACGTGTAGCGGATCAGGTCTAAGAAAGTGGTGAAAATCTTTTTTTGCAGCTATACGGGGACGCTCCGCTGCCGACCTCTAGAGCGAGACCAATCAAAGGGGGGTGTGCACACACTTTCGGTGCCGTTTGTTTACACGTGAAATTAGGTTTTGGGTAACCCAGCATCGCATCCCGTGCTTTAAGCGCGCCGCGGCAACGAATAAAATAAACCCACCGTCGTTCTCAAAACGTGTAGGTGGGGAGTCTATAGTTTAGGGCGCTGCTCTCGCGCGATAAAGAGCGAATGAAAATATAACCAGAGCTGCGCTGCCCTTTCCCCAACTGCCTTTGTGAAAGTCGGGATGAAAAGGCCCCGGAAGAACAGCTTTGGGCCGCATCCTCGACTTTTTCGTCTTGCGTAAGGCAGCACTTGAATAAAAGTTCGTGGAAACGCTTAGAAACATTCTCTGTCTCTTTCGTTATTGGGTGTAGGCACACGGTAACGGGAGACGCTCATAAAGTGATCCGCCACAGGGGTTCAGTAGCCATGGTGTTGCGACTAATCAGCACGACGTCGACGAGGTGATTCTATTCGTGGATCTCGTCCGTATTTCAGCCTGGACGTGGAATTCCAAAAACTCTAATGTTCCTAATATGGTCATCCTAACTAATCCCGAGCCACTCCCTCCAGAGCGCTCCCCCTGATAGTTTCTGTGCTCTAAGGTAGGTGTGATAAGTGTTGTTTCGAATTTTCAGAGGTTAAATCTTAAGAAGCAATCAAACTCAGGAACATAAGTGAAATAAGTAAAAGCAAGGTGCATATACAGCATTATATGTAGTCATTAGATGAAGCCTGTATAGCTTGTTTCAACTTGACATCAGCGTTCCCGACTCAAACATCCTCAATGTGCATGCCACACGTCTGTCTGAAGAAAATGCCTACATAATTTCGAATACGAACAACAGGAAGCAAAGAAATCACCTCGGTCTCCGGCGCAGTGAACCATTCAGCACTTATGTTATCTATAGCAATGATGCTGGTTGTCCGTAGCTGCCTGTGAGCAGCCAACTTGTCCGACCCCTCTACATGCACTTTGCCGGGCTGGTTGGGATAAGCGTATTCGCAGCTTTCTGCATATAAGTTTGACTTGAGTAGGTTGAATCGGGCTTACTCAGCCTGACACGACCGCGTTAACATGCATCTTGCCAAGTGGGTGGGGCCAATCGAGCCCAATCACCTCGAAGGGAGGGTGGACTACACTCACCTCGGCAATCGCTCAGGCCAACCCCGCTAGCGTTTGCATGAACCCAACGACCGTATGTCGGTCCGCAAACCCACCCAACCCGATTTTACAGGGTTCATGTGACTTTAGATAATATTCCCGCAGTGATCGGCTCGCCCAGCCAGTTATTTCATTGCGAAACGAATTCCAGCTCTATAGAGCCGAACTCGACTCACTTTTGTCGCGTTCATGCAAAAGCCCCGTACATTTTCCAGTGCAAGAGCCTATATACACCATACCTAACACCATACGTCTTCAAGCTCTTCTATCCCGACAACGCCGGAAAAAAAGCGCAGGCACTGAGAAAATGCTCGTTAAGGGGAGTTTCACAATTCCTTATGTGAGTAAGCGCAAAGCCTTCGTGCATGCGCCAACGTCACGTGTTCAACATCACGTGAACGCCTAACACACTCAATACATTGCACTTTTTATCGTAAGTACGCGGATGGTCCATTGCTTTACTAGTGCGCGCCCGCTGCAAAACGCTACAGGGCCTTACACGCACCTCAGTTGTCCTTTGTGCTAAAATCGCTGCGGCGTATTCTGAAGCATTCAAGTAAGCACTCGCATGCTTCATGCGTAGCTCTTATACGCCTTTCTTTTCTCCTCATCATTTAGCACTACTTTCAACTTGCAAAAATAAGGCCCGGGCGGAGTTGTGGGGTGAGAGCATACTGTACGTAGCGTAGGTTACTTTGACAAATAGTGACCGCAGTGTTGTGACCTAGGAGAACGACTTTAACTGTGAACGACTTTAACTGGAACGCCTTTTGTGTGTGTGTGTCTCCATCTGTGCGTGTTTCTTTTTTTTCCTTTTTTTTTTAGCGTTTTCCTCTCTGTCATCTTTCTAACCCCTATCCCCCATCCCCAGTGTAGGGTAGCAAACCGGAGACTCATATCGGGTTAACCTCCCTGCTTTCCTCTTTATTCTCTCTCTCTCTCGCTCTCTCTCTACTGTGTCGGTATCCCGCAGCCAATACTAACGTAGACACTGCACAATCATCTAGGTATCAGCCCACCGCACTTTACCGGAATTCGCAGCATTCTTTCCATCCGGGAATCATCAATATTTGCGCGCCATCTTTCTTTCTTGATCATGTTTCGCGTCTTGTAGCGCAGTCGTGGGGTTGTGCAGGCGATACGAGAACTGCGGGCGCCCCCTGGTGTTGACGAGCTTGTTACCGGGAGGCCTTAAAAAACGCCCCGTAAGCGGAGCCACGAATCGACGGATTGAAACGACCCACAAAACACGCCCGCACCTGCGCTGCGCCTCGCGAACTGAACGATGCCGAGCGTAAAACTTCCTCGGTGAGCAAGTACGGCCTCGGGCTCTAGGGGAACACTCCTACGCGTTGCAAAGAAACAGAATGCACAGGGAAAAGCCGACTGGAGCTTAAAAGCCAGCGTATAGGGCAAATACAAACAGTGTTTGCACTTCGAATCAGGAGTGGAGTCGGCTGCAGGTATGTGCGACTTGCTGGTTTTGTAAACCGGAGTCGGTTGCCACGTACGTACCCCGGTGTGGAAAGGTTATACGGGCACATTTCTACTTTCTAAAACTGCACCTTCGAGTCAGCTAGCAAAGCCGTATTTGTTGTTTTTGTTTCATGTTAATCCGTAGCTTCTATATACTTTCCGTATCCGTGCAATCGTTCCGGCACCACCGTTACACCTTCTCTCCTTCCGTTCTGGGTTAACAGCGCCCTCTCCAGGGGCGCTATCAAAGGGTCTGCAATGGCGCGGCCAGCATACGAAGAAGGAGCAAGGTTAGCGTGTGCGCGTGTGGAAATCTACTAAAGTGTGACGAAATCTGTTTGCCTCAATAAAGTAGCGGTTGAGGACAGAGGTTAAATGAGCGTAAAGCAGTGGCTGTTGTACCTAAAGCCCCCAAAAATGGCGCGTTCATCTGCGAAGTTGACTATGGGCATATTCTTCCCGCAAAAAAGCGCAGATGAGCTCGTACTAGGAAATGTGTCATGTTCTGTACTAAACGGACTCTCAGTACGCTTTCAAATTTCGGTAACATACTTTTGTGCAAGAAACTGCTTGGTCGAGATTACATACCATCATTCACCGCGTGCTAAAGTAATCTGAATCGGTTGGCTTTGTCGTGCTGCTCATCGTAACCGACAGACACAAGATTAATGTGGCCGCGTATCAACGTGCAGTGGAAACATCGTGGACTACATACCGCATCTTGAAAGCTCACACTGCTGGTTTATTGGTGTTCAATCAGGGTCATTTGACTCCGAACGCGAGATCGCAATGTTGGGCGCGTGATCTCGGCAAAAACAGGGCTAGAGTGCTGCGACATCGTGAAATCTTTATGTATGCAGGCCGCAACCACCACGAGAAGAACATCGAGACGATAATGAACAAATCTTTCTGCCGTCTGCTCGCCAACTTTTGCCTTGGAGGTAACCGACATGGACTACATCGCCAAAATGCTTGTACAGAAGCCGCTGTCACGGATGGCCTACAAGAAGTAGCTGCAAATTGCAGCAATATTTGTGTTTGTGTTGCATTTTTCAAACTTCAAACTGCTTCTCAACTCGATCAACGCAATTGGCTTCAATATGTGATAGGGCAAGGAATCATATTAGGGATAATTAAAGCAATCTCTAATGCCCACTCGTTACTCGTACACGTGATTTTTTCAGCAGACACGATAAGCCGCAGACTGTTTGTTCGTGGTAGTGTGGGTGATACTGGCGCTTACTCCCGTATTCAGAAATGCATCTTAACTTGAATCCCACGCTTGACTTGATCTAAACAACGCATGTCGGTAACATGCCGAAAGAAACGCAATGAGCGTTTTAGGCGCGTTTGCACCGAGTGTCTACTAGATCACGTCAAACATGGACTTCAAGTTAAGGCGCATTTCCGACTATGCGGTTTACATTAAGTAAAGCAATAGTTCGAAGAAAAAGGGAGGACAGCACTAGCGGGCGCTGCGCTGTAGCATCGTCTGCTTTATTCTAGGCTTGCACTGCCGACTGGCGGCGAGCGCCAGAACTTGGCGCGATGGCCGGCACCTCGAGCCTTTCGCGCCGATGGGCGGGAATGAAAGCATATATATATGGCTATGGTAAAGCAGATACAGAAGAAATTATACAGAGGTTTATTCACAGAAAGGTAGATAGATCGACCTGAGCTATAGGCTGCTGCGTAACTGGCTCATATACACTGAGGAAAATAAGGAGGATAAAAAGAGAGAACTGAGTGATGATTATGACGAGGAAAAGAATGCCTGTGCATTCAAGTCCACTACTGCGCGGCATCTCTTAAGCATTTCTGCAAGCTTCCTGCAAACAGCAAGGAGCGTCGACTCCACTTCAAGCGCAACCAGAGATATCGGTGCTAAGGTTGGTGGGATGTCGGTTAGATTTGCAGCTTGCTGTCCATACCGGCGTCGTTCGGTTATAGGGCGTTATTATTCAGGCATTATAGCTCTTGATTCTTGTGCGCTTCGGAGAACCTGAGGTCACGGAAGTCTCTATGTAGATTCATTTATGCAGCGATTGCTGGAAGGAGGGAGTACTGAAAAGAACCGAAAAGCAGTGACGCATTGCGACAGCCGCTGAGACGATGACTGTAGGAATGCTAAATAAAGTTCAGCTCGGCGAACTCAAAGACGATTCAATGGAACCAGATGACTCTTAAACAGTCAGTAATAAGGAATGACAAGGAATTCGCATCACCTCGGAAGACCCCGTCTAAGTACGCAACAATGAAAAGAAAAATCGTTTTGCTCGACAGCAACTGCTACAAATTTGATGGCTCTTGTTGCTCGAGAATATGGTTAGTAGTGTATTGGCATTTTTTTGTGCTCTATAATACAAAAGTCTGAATACTGCAGATGATATATGCCTCATGCAAGTTTACGTTAGTTATACAGCGTGTCCCAACTTTCATGCATCAAGATTTAAAAATGCGCAAATGTCACCTAGCTGGACAGAACCTAGGTAACGTTGTTTGCCGTCGTTTGGAGATACTCGGATTATTTCTTGCATTCCGGCTAATTATATAATCCGCCTTAATTAATTAATCAACTTTTCAAATAATATATTTAGATGCAAATTGTCAATGAGAAAATTGTAGAGCTACATAAAAAACTCTCCGTACAGTTTTCTGTTGCTCAATGCGTGCTGCACAAAAGTGTTTTTCCTAGTGTGAAAGAAGCCCGCGAATACACACAAACTTGCCGCACGGCTGGCCGCTCGAGGCACTTGCTGGAATGAGGGACTCTGGGTCAACTTTGACCACCTGGAGGTCTTTAGCGTGCCCAAGAAAATTAAGCACGCGATCGCTTTCGGATTTTGCTCCCATCGGAACTGTCGCGATCCAACTACCGACAATTTAGAGCTCAACAGCGCAGTGCCATATCCACCGGGCTACCACGGCGGCTTGCATTGCTGCACGCGTTGCGTATGCAATATCCTGTACTGTCCTGTACTATGCTCCTGATGTTCACCAACTGACTGCACAAGTGTGGAACGCAGTAACTCCACTCTTTTGGAGCTATTCGGGGCGCCTAGTGTTAACGAAGACGCAGTACAAAGTCCCGTGCATCGCCCATGAGAAAGAGCAAAGCTTCCGCTGTCAAACCTTCCGCTTAGCGAAAACAGATCTTACGAAATTTCGGAAGCGAGTTTGATCCCCCTGCTCATATACTTAGAAGCTAACGCCTTCAAACTCACGACACGACGTAGTGAACTGAATGATTCCCCAGATTTTGCCATAGGTCTTGGGAGGAAAACATACGCCAAATGTGGGCATGCTCTGTTCAACTTCGGGTAAGGAAGGCCCACTGACCAGTTCAGAAAGCTTTGCCGCTAGCATGATTGAGCACAAGACGATCTTAACGGGCGTTCTGTCTACGCAAAGTGCGTACACAGGCAAACATCACATTCTTTGTTACTTTGTTGTTTAAATAAACGTTATGGAATTTGCATTGCATTTTTCTTTAGGTAATTTCAATTTAACCAAGTTCTCGATTCAACAAGATAATGGTCAGGCTTTACCGACTTCGTTAAATCAAACTTAAACTTAAGACACCTACTAGAGTTCCGTCAGACTGGCTGCACAGAGCACAGACTGCGTCAGACCACACGCTTTAAAGCGCTTACACAGTATGCGCACTGAACTCGTTTTTAGCGCCTCAAAGTCAAACATTACATGTCGCAACCCCCTTCCCCCGCACACCTCCCCTCGCCGCCTCGTCATCCTACCACCTCCCCCGCTCTTATCTTAAGTTTGGTACAGCCCAGGACCTAGGACTGCGCAACGACATAGCGAGTCGTTAAAGTCTGGAGTGTACAAGCAACGAGAAAGAAAGCAAATAAAACGCAAAGGGAAGCGACGGGTGGGCATTCACGCGCAAGTGTCGAAACTTTCCCGCGCGCGTACTGCAGCAAAAAGTTGGTACTCTTAACTTGACGCATGCATGTGCGCGTGTGCGTGCTTGCTTTTTCTTTTTCTTTTTTTCTGTATTGCTTCACGTTATTTGGCAGAGGTCGATACACGACTGCGCTGCTTGTCTGAGTCCTTAAGCGCGCCGGGCACCGACCAAGTATATTGACTCTTTGCAACGGAATCTTCAATCAATGTTGGATTAAGGCCGCCCCGGAGGTTGCAGGAACGTGCCCTGCGAGCGAAGAAAGAAAAAAAAGGCAAGAGAGAGAGAGAGAGAGAGAGAGAGAGAAGTGCTTGCCCGCTTTGCGACGACTGCAGTTCATTTGGTGCGCGAGCTTGAAGTGGGAGGGCGCCGATCGAAAGCTCCCGCAGGAACTCCCCATTCCCCTCCTTCACCCATTTCTTATACTGCTGCCGACCACCGAGCGTGTGCGCATTATATGGTCCATCTTCCGTATGAGTATAAAGTTTACTACAGAGATTACCATAAGGGACTCGATCTAGAGCTGTACTGCAAGTACAGGGTGCTGCAATTGTGTCGATTCAGCGTGCGTCATGAAAAAAAAAAAATGATGAGCAGTGCATGGATTCGCCATTGCTTTGCACTTCTGGCTTCTAACGGTCCTTGCGACTTTGCAAATTGGCCGCTTCTTTCTACGAAATGCTGCGCTATAAATGGAACAGTTCGCAATGAATATGCTTGTACACGTATAGTATTATGGCCTTATATATATACGCTTAGGAAACAATACATTATCGGCCAGATATATATATATATATATATATATATATATAGAGCGAGAAGACAGAAAAGATGGGAAGATTACCTACGTGCGGTTTGCTACCCTGGACAGGAAAAATGAGTTATAGGGATGAAGAGAGAGAGAGAGAACGTGGGAGAGAGGATGATCACTAGTTGAGCGCACACGTGAAGATGCGCAGCAAGCATATAGACGGTCGCAGACGCCTGTCGACTTGAGGTATACTGCAGTAACAATTTTGTTGCTTCCCGTGCCACCGGCGCGCGGAGCCACGGTCAGGACCTTCGTTCCCGAAAGTGGTCTTGACTCCAGCCGGTTTAATGCCGTCCGGAGAGGCTCACGCTCGACATCGTATATGCCGGGAAGAAGGGTACAAAAGGTGCTCTAGGATATTCAGGTAGAATTAATGTGGATGAACGTCTCGAGTCACGAGCGCAAATATTAAACAAATAAATGTAGTAACCCCATCATTCCCATGCCAGCTCTACGATCGCAGAGCCAGGGTTAATTAACTCTAGTAATTTTGATAAGAAAGTTTCGCCTTAAAACATCCCTTCTAAAAACTCGCAGGAAGCGAGAAGAACGCACTTTCTATTGCACACTGTAGGCTATAACGTTTCTTCGTGCCCGTGGTAAGATGGCGGCAGTCTGCCATCGCTTTAGGGACGCCACCTCTCGAATGTCGTCAACGCGTCGTTATGGAAACACGCTAAAGACGAACGTAAAGTTGCACCCCGGAGTGGCAAGTTAGTGGGGCGAGGTCGCGCAAGCGTCTTTCTTAGCGAACATTCGCTAGCGCTCTCGTGTGGTTCGTCGGTGCCGTGCTTTCGTCAGAGATCGCGAGCCCGGTGAGGCGGCGGCGCAAATTGAACACAGCCTGCTCAGTGACGAGGAGAAACGAACGTTTGGAAAGCGAAGTGCCTGCGCGAGCTGGCCGCCTCGTCGGGATGCGAACATCATCAGTTTAACCACGAGGCATACGTCGGTATGGAGTCATGAGAGGCGCCTGACAGCACCAGTTGAAGAAAACTGCCTAGAGCTAGTGGAGCTACACTGGGTCCAGGTACAACCAAATGAGAAATGTTCACTAAGCTTCAACAAAGACATCCTTAACCAGAACAGGAATTGTCCTCCCTAGTGCAGTATTCGGACCTCCTTTATGATTCCTGCAATTAACCCGCGGCTCACAGGGTGGTGGTCGGAACGGCGACGCGGCAGAGGGTGCTAAGAATCACTGGACCAGGACAGGCCGCCACTGGATGCTGAACGTGGCAAAGTTCTACACCGAACCCTCTCGAGTGAAGCTAGCTTAGCAGGACTCTTTGGAGAATTATCAGGTATTGTGTGGGATACTATTGGCCTTAGTGAGGTTGGAAGAACTGGAAAGACTTATACAGTGCTGACTAGCGGCCACGTCCTCTGCTACAGAGGACTTCCAGATACGAGACAATACGTGGTAGGATTCCTAATCCATAAGGCTAAAACAGGCAACATTGACAAATTCTACAACAATGAGCATAGGGTAGCAGTAGTCGTAATAAAGCTGTATAGGAGGTATAGAATAAACGTAGTACAAGCCTACTTTTCAACTTCCAGTCACGATGATGGAGTTTTATGAAGATGTTGAATTAGCGATGAGAAATGTGCCAACTCATTCTACTGCAATCATGGGTGAATTCAATGCAAAAGTGCGGGAAAAGCAGGCTGGAGAACAAACAATTTGCAACTACGGCATCGATTTTAGGAATAGTAGAGGAGAGATGGCTAAATTCAGAGCGGGAACTACTGGGACACAAGCTAAAGAACAAGAAAAGACAGGGCAGCAGAGGAGAGATGTTGGCAGAAATTGGGAAAGAAATACACTCCAAGTAATGAATATCTTCTTCACAAGCGCAGTAAGAGGAAGTGGACCTGGAAAGACCCTAATGGAGAAACAATTAATAAGATTGATTTCAAATTATCTGCCAATCACATCATAATGGAGGGTGTAGAAGTGTTAGTTAGGGTAAAGGGCAGTGACCATAGGTTAGTGAGATCTAGGATTGCTCACAAATTGAAGAATAGAACAAAATTAGTCAAGAAGAAACAGATCAACCTAGATGCGACCAGGAAACAAAGCCGGCGAATTCAGGCTGCTGCTCGCAAACAAATATGCTGCTTCAGAACAGGAAGATGAAGAAAATGTAGAGGTAATGAATTAAACCGTAACGAAGTTGATTTCGGAAGCATCAATTGTAGCAGTAGGTAAAGCATCGCGGCCGCGAGTAGGTAAACTCTGCCAAGTAACAAAATACCTAATAAAGAAACGACAAAGCATGAAAGTGTGTAACTCAAGAGATATGCTAGAATTCATTCAACTGTCAAAGCTGATAAAAAGAAGAAAGTTAGCGATATTCTAAAGTATAACGCTGGAAAAGTGGGGAAGCAGTAAAGTATGGTCCCTGCAATAAACCAGTGAGAAGAAAGGTTGGTATAGGAGAGGGCAAGATGCATGCAGTAAAATATGACCACGGTAATGCCATCAGCAATTTTGATGATATAGTAAAAGCAGCAGAATAATTATGTACTGACATGAACACTGCCCAGAGCGGTCACGCACCCTTCATTGGAAGTAGTGATTAATAGGACACAGAATCTCCTCCTATAACCTCCTCTTATGAAGTTAGAAGGGCCTTGCAAGACATGTCCCGGGCAAAAGCGGCAGGAAAAGATAGAATAACAGTCGATTTAATCAAAGACGGAGGAGATATTTTACTTGAAAGCTTGCAGCCCTTTATATGCAACACACCACGAATTCAAGAGTACCAGAGAGCTGGAAGGATGCCAACATAATACTAATCCGTAAGAAGGGAGACGTTAAAGAATTGAACAACTATAGGCCCATTAGCTTGCATTCAGTATTGTATAAAATGTTAACCAAGATAATTTCGAATACAATAAGTGCAACACTTGACTTCAATCAACCAAGAGAACAGACTGGCTTCAGGAAGCGATATTCTACGATGGATCAAGTCCACGTCACCAATCAGGTAATTGAAAAATATGCTAAATACGATCAAACTCTCTCTATGGCTTTCATAGATTATGAGAAGGCACTTGATTCAGCAGAGATAGCAGCAGTCATGGAGGCATTGCGTAATCGAAGAATACAGAAGGCATACGTTAATATCTTGGGGAAACATCTACCAACACTCAACAGTTGCGTTGTTTCTCGACAAGAAAAGAAGTAAATTACAAGAAAGGGGTCACGAAAGGAGACACATTGTCTTCAATGCTATTAACTGCATCCCTAAGAAAAAGTATTCAAGCTATTAGAATGGGACGGCTTAGGTGAGAGATCAACGGTGAGTATCTCAACAATGTTAGGGTAGCAGGTGACATTGTCCTGTTCAGCAACACTGGTGATAAATTGGAACAAATGATCAAGGACCTTAAAGAAGTAAGAGTTGCATTAAATATTAGTATGCAGAAGACAAAGATAGTGTTCTATAGCCTGGCAAGGGACCAAGAATTCATGATCGCCAGTCGACCTCTACAGTCTGCGCAGAAGTACGTTTATCTTGGTCAATTACTCACAGGGGACTCCGATTTTAAAAAGGTATAATTCACAGAAGAATAAAAACGGAATAAAAAATATTGGAAGAGAAAACGACATAGAGAACGTCGGAGATAATTCACAGGAGAATAAAAACGGAATAAAACATATGGAAAGAGAAAACGAAATAGAGAACGTCCGAGATAGTTTGAAGCCACAAGCACGGAGATTAGACAAAGCTATGTATACTAACCACCATTTCCACAGTATCGCTTAACAAGGGCAGCGTCGGAGTTCCCTCCTAGTGTATGTTTGTAGTAAACTCCGGTGTATCCCTCTAGCCCTCTTCTCGAGCGCTGCAACGCGACCGCACTCACAGGCATGTCCACCCGAACAATCGGTTTCGAAATGAAATGAATTCACCGCGAAAAAGGATTTCACAACTTCCTCTACCTCGATGCACAGCGACGGCATTCGAATTCCGCCAGCCTACGTCTCTCTCTCTCTCTCTCTCTCTCTCTCTCAGTTTTTTTTTCTTCTCGCACACACACTGGCCGCCTTCGCACTGCCTGTCCGCTCGTCGGAACATCGCGCGGACGCTGGTGCTCCGGTCCGTTCTTGACGTGCGTCTATTAGCGGAAGGGCGCCCGGTTGTGCGGCGGGGTACTCACTCGACTGTCAATCGATAGCGACGCGGAGAGGGCGCTTGCGTAAGGCGGCTGCTGTTCCGCCACGGCCTCATCTGTATGATAAGCGGGGACAACCCGACCAGCACGCGTCCCGCGTCGCCAAACTTTGGGGCCGCTAGAGTTACCGCGTGGACTAAGTCGGGTTATATATCACTTTTACTGGGCTCGCTCGTGCGTTGTCTTTCTTGCTCCCCTTCGCCGTGTGCCTGTACACAACGCGCAAAAACAGATATATAAATAAATAAATACGTTGTCTAGGCTACCATAGTGCTAACTATATGCATTGACTGGTAGCATTCAGCAACTGAAAACAAGGTCTTCAGTTCGATTGCTGATCCAGACAGCCGTGTTCAAAATGGCGGCGGAGTGACAAAATTGCGTGCGCTGGACGGGAAAGAAACGCAGGCGGTGAAATTTGAGCTGTGACACTGCACTTTGGTGTCTCCCATAGTCAGTGCGTATACTTATACTAGGCTAGTCTGCCGCAAGCTGGAGACAGCATGTGATGTGCGTCTGTGCGCAATGGGCGCGGTGTGTATAGTGTATAGCGCACATTGACTTGATCAATAAAGTTCGCTGTAGCTTTGCGTGGCCAGCTCATTTCTCTCTTTCTTTCCCCGTCTCCCGCTGACTCTACCCCAATTATGCAGTAGCGACACAAAGATAAGCTCCTCCTTAGACCAATTTCTCCACATTTACAATTTTCCTCTCTCTGGAGGCTACCAGCAAACTGGGAGCCGTAAGAGTCAGGAGGAACTTATTCTTTCTCGCCAATTACGAGCTGTCGGAGCTTTTGCGGCGACCTAACATCAAGTTATCCGTTGAATTGACTGGCGTATCTTCTTATGTGGACCACCGACTACGCGTGTTAAACAGTACATTATGAGCGTGCCTTTCAAACAAAATTATCTGGTACAAGAACCAGCCCTCGGCACCTTTGTGCGAAGCTGCGATCGCATCGCGCTGCTTTCGCCGTCAAGTAAATATATTAAACCAAGTGTCTGTAATATCACTGCCGATTCAAATTTCAGAACGCTGCTCTTGCACGCCCGTGCCTGCATTGCGCATCGGCCTCGGCGTTGGCGTAACCGGCAGAACGAACGAACCCCACCGAAGGATGAAAAATAAAAGGGAGCTAACGCGGAGCGCCGCGGAGGATGAAAGACGGCGATAACGAGGAGAGAGCGAGGAGGAAAGCGGAGGAAGAGGGTACAGCTGAAGCACGAGGAGGAAAGCGCAGTGCCACACGAAACGTGCTCCACGGCGGCGACCCGCTACGAGATGGCGCCACAGTATAGCGTGCACCGTCAGCCGGTCGCCGATGACGTCATTATGCGGCAAGCACGGTCACCGATACCATATATGGAAACAAAGAGCTGGCGCGGGCTTCGGACACAATGCGCATGCGCCACTTCGCCTACGCCGCTAGAGAATGCGTGGTTAGCTTACACATCAAGAAATGCATCAATGTTTGCAATGTGTTCCTTGTTTCTACGAGAGGCACTTTAGAGGGCAGCTGCGAATTATTCTCGACCAGCCGGCTTTGTTCAATGTGTGTTCATCGCACGGTACACGAGAGTCGGGACTTAATCCTGCGATCTCTTATAGCAACAAAACCCTATATTTAGTGAGCCACTGCTTCTGGTATACACCCCAGAAAAAAAGATACGGATATAAAAAGATACCGATATAAAAAGATACGAACAGAGGGCGCAACGACTGCCAGGTTATACGCTCTGCTTTCCTTATGCACCTATAAAGAGTTCAGCTGTACCAACCGCAACAAACTGCAATGTTTCAGTAAGCTCTCGCAAAGACACTCTTACAATTCTCTTTTACCGCCGATCGGTTCCGCAACAACTAGTTCTTGTTTTCCCCTTTTTTCGCCGTCTTTTCATATCCCTGGCGTTGACAGAACTCGAGTAAAAGGGCACCCCTTTTTTTTGGCTCTACACAACACCCCGCGCAAGCAGTCAGCTTCAGTATAGCGAAAACGGTGCAGCATTGCACAAAGTACAGCAGGCGCCAACCAACGAGGATATGAATTCACGAACCCGGTCGCTCGCTATTGGCCGGCGTATTATTGGCTGTTGCGTAATTGGCCATCGTGACTCGGCAAACGGGGCCCAATGACGAAGTTTTCTTATTCGCGAGCGCAAGAAAGAGGGCGCATGATAACGCGGGGCACAGTGGAGGCGTTGAGCAACGTTCGCGAAACGTGTCCACCAAGCGCTGCACGCATCTTAGTCAAACTGCAGATAGGCAGCAATTTGCTTCTCGACAGCACTCCGGTGCACTGCGGGCGAAACAAACTCGCGGCCGCAGCGCCACGCGCCGGGCCTTTCGAAGGAAGGGCGCGTTGCGCGGTCGTTTTTTAATGAGCGACGCTTGCATCCGCGTTATTCCTCCCCCTCCTCCTCCTTCGTGCACCCAGAGAACCTGGGCTGCGGCGTAGCCTAAATTAATCACTGATTCTGGCCTGGCGACGCCAGCGGCACGCTCGCCGTCCGCTCTCCGAACGACCACACCACCACGGCCGTGCATGCGCGATCGGGCGCCTTTTCCGCATCGGAGACGCCCGTCGCAAACGCACCCCGTTCGAGTATCGGCGCCGCGAGCAGTACGCGCCCAGCGTCACGCGCATTAGAGAGAGGTCCCGGTCGAGAGAGGCTGTGCGCATGCGCTTCTTATGTGTGCGTGTGTGTGTGTGTGTGTGTGTGTGTTTGCGTTTGTGTCTGCGCCTGCGTGCCGCTGGAAACGTTCGGATACGCGTGTATGCCTGCGTCTCTCACTCCTTGCTTGCGTGCGTGTCTCTGTGTGTGTGTACGCGTTGCGGTATGTTTTGTGTGCTTGTACCTGCACAGTGATTTCGCCAGACTGATTCACACCGCAGATGCTTTCGTCCCCCCCTTCGCCCCCCCCCCCAATTCCTCTCTTATTTTTTATTTTTCCTTCTGCCGTGCATGCGGTGTGTAAAGCGGCGAATTTCGCTTAATGAAGGGTTGGGAGGTGGGCGGGAAATTACGCGCAGCTGATCCGATTCGCGCGGCGTTAGGGGTAAAATGGGTAGTCGTGAGAAGCAGGCTGTGTCGTTTGGAGAGGCTCACCCGCTCGGGCGCACGCATTGATTATTAAAAGCGGGGAGAACACGCCGCGTCGACCTGCGAGAGGAGGCCATTGTGCTGTCGGTGTCGTAGAGAGCAGCTTTTGAGGCACTTCTCGTGATTGATGCCGAACAGACCGCGTAGGTAAAATTTTGGCGTAATATTGCAGCAGCAAAATCAAATCATAGAACTCGTTTGAGGAAAAACAAACAACAGAAAGCGAGCTTTACAAATGCTAATCCTCAAATCATCTTCAGCTTTACAGCAGAGAGAGAGAAAAGAAAGGCTTTATCGAATGAGGAAAAATTTGAAGGACGATTTTTTTGTACCCTCTCCGCAATTAGCGATCAGATATACATAAGAGGAGGGGGCGTTCGAAAAGCGATATTCTTTCAATCGAATCGGTACTAATATTGACTAACGCAAGTTCCGAATGTCATCGTTTGATGGCTGTACGTGACCTCAGCGCGAGAGCCACGCCGAGCCATTTCTCGTGCTGTGGGGCAGACGAGAAAGGCACTTATACGACGCTTCAGATAATCCTCTGTACCGCCGTTAGCGTTGAGGAGGCTATGCCGCGGGGAAACTGCTTTTCCCAATTTGCGACATCGCTGCGTGACCATACGAGGAGATATGCTCAAGTAAAACTCTTGCTTGCATGGGCTAGTTGGTTCAGGCTTGAATTAGTAAAGGCAAGGCGCAGAAGACCAGGACTCAAGAAGAAGAACACAAACGATAGGACCAGCGCCGGTCCTGTCGTTTGTGTTCTTATTGAGTCCTCTGGTCTTCTGCGCCTTGCCTTTACTAATTCAAGCATACGAAGAGACGCGGCTCGACCGGTGAACGCCCTCTGTAGGTGGACAGAGAAGACTGGTAAAGAAACGCAACGAAATGGGCCAGGGAACGTAACAGATTCATCTCCTCCCCGAATCGTCATGCTGCCAGCGTGCGTAAGCCATCGTCGAATGTGCGGTGCCCACCCGCGTTTATCTCCGCGAGCAGACTGAGAGGGACACTCGGCTGGTTTCGCCGCGCAACTGCGAATTAATTGTTCGCTGAGGACTGACGTACGCTGCGTGTTAGGTAGGCCAGTGTGAATTGCACGCCCGGCGATTTCGAACATTGCCCCCCTACGAGCATCTGTAGGAGTTCACGGCCATTCTCTAGCGCAACTCGATGGGGTGGCATTAAAAAAGAAAAAAAACATGGTATTTCAAAAGGTCACCCAAATTTTAACAATTTTCAGTTAGAAACGTCGAGCGGGTACACACCCCTCTAATACCATGTGTATTTAAGCCACTTATGCGTAACTTCCCTGCTGCGTTGTAGGTGTGCTTCACTCTTGACCGAAATTCTGCTATAACGCAGCAAGGGCGTTACGATAAACTGGCCTAAATACGCGTGTTATTAAAAGGACACCATCTCTGCACGTTACGAACTGAAAGTTTCTGAACTTCGGGTTAATTGACGAAAAATGCTTTTTTTAAAATGCTGCTTATTACGTTACACCGATACACAGTGGTGAAATTCAATAGATAACCAAAAGGACAAAGAACTGTCCACAATTCTCGCACATGTCCATCTATTGCATTTTTTTTTTTGTGATGGAAACTTCATGTTATTCGAATAACTCCATTTTATATGAAGATATTCTTACTTCTAATGTTCCACTGCGATGATGAATTTGGACATTTTATTGTAGTACCTGTATTTCATTTTGTATTACAAACCTTCCCTACATGCATCTATATGCTGGTGTACTTGCACTTCGTCGAAGAGGCAGGACGTGAGTCGAATGAGCTCCCGTACAACGCTTTGTAATGTGCTGAGCGCGGTTCCAATCGTGGATCCGGGACCTCAAAGAAGCGCGACGCAATGATAACGCCTTTCTGTCTTATTCACGCTTAATCGGCACCAAATTTTTTTTTTTTTGTTTCAGAATTGGGAGCAGAGGAAATAGAAATGATAAAATAGGGTTTTACATCCCAAAACCACTATATGATATTGAGGCATGCCGTAAGGAGGGGGGGGGGGGGGGGAAGGGGACTTCGGAACAATTTTGACTGACTGTCTCTGGTTCTTTAATTTGCACCCAAGTACGCTAGCGTTTTTCTTGTCTTTTTTTTGCATTTCGCCCTCGAAATGCGACCGCCGCGGCCGGAAACGAACCCATGACCTCGAGCTCAGATGCACAAACGCCATAGCCACTAAGCTAACGCGGTGAGTCGCTGCGGAACCGAAGGCTAAACGGATAGCATTTACCAGGCGCTGGCATATGCAATGGGAGAAAGCAGCACATAGAGTTGAAACACTCCGGCGCGAGCCCCTCCAAAATAAAACGAAAATAAATAAAATAAAATAAACTCGATTGAGTGCCTTCACAGGGGAAAAGGTATCGGTACTCACCTCTCTTGCTTGCCACGCTCCTCCGTGCAGGTTGTAAGCGAAGAGCTACTGCCAGCTTCGCCTTGCGTCCTGCACAGAAAACGAAAGAAATGCCATTGGGTATAATAAGAAAGCAGTCGCAGGGCAAAACGAGCTTTGGCGAGATTATGTAACGTCTCTCGAAGTGGACGGGTCTCGCTATTGCTAACATCACCAGAAAGGGGGGGGAGGATATCTTTTATCCCGAAAATCCCCAGGGAAATCACTTCCCCACAGCTTCGCATCAGCTAGCCATGAATGACAATGCTACGCGTAAATGCTTAAGAAAGAATGGCTATGCAGTGAAAATGACGCGTAGCCATGCGTTCGAGATTAACGTAATCCCCTGATAATTTTCGTTTTCTTTTCCTGAACGGATGAGATAACGAAGCTCGTTGATATTCGTACACATGAGAAGCTTCGTAACTTTTGAAATGGTCAGTGCGATTTCTGAGAACTTCTTTGTTTATAAAAAGAAATTCGGTTAAATCGAACTGCACTACATTCTAACGCGCGCGACCTCGCGGTAGGTATAGCTCAGTTGACTATAGCTTTGCCAGCTTAAAAGGTGTGCGAAATTTTTCTGACCAATATGGGCAAGAAGGTTACCATAGAAGCTGAACAGAGCAGTACGGAAATGCCGCCAAGCCTACCGTTTCCATTACATTCTGGGCTTCAGAGAGCCGGAAATACGGATTTATACGGACCATCCGGATTGCTTTCTGTTTCATACGCAGCATACAGATATTCGCCCAACTACTCTTTTCTACCATATCCTTCACTTCTTTTCGCCGTCTTCGCCTAAATGCTTTCATTTCTGCGCTGGCGCATTATTGCTCAATTCGCCGTACCTCAAATAATGTCTCGTGGCGCAACACTTCCTTTCTCAAGCATTTTTTTTTCTTCCTTTCAAGTTCTTTCTTTATTAACTTCCATCCGCTTATTTAACTGATGCAAGAGCCGGCCGCATGTACATTAAAGGAGCAATGGAACATCCCTGCCCCTTTCCATACTCATGGTTTCCCGACCACCGTAATATTATCGCCTTATTCGTTGTCATCCGAGATTAGGTTCTCGCGCGAGGACGTCACGTCGAACTCATTTTCATCATATATGCAAACCGGCTTTGACTTGATAAAGCGTTCTATATGAAGAGGGGCTGCTTCCAGTTTCCTCATACAATATACTGTGAACTTTATCTGTTTGCGCGGTTATTGCACTGCAGTAACACTCCTTCAAGATTCCTTTGATTAGAAGTGACTTGGGAAAGACCTCGCCATTGCAGCATCACCGAGCAAACTCCTCAGGCATTGCATCGTGAAGAGTGGCGCAACCGTCTACAGTTTCAGAAATCTGAGAGAAGCTTCAGGCGTAGAAGCGTTTCTTGTGAGGCGGAATTCTGCTTTCTTAGGGCGTGAGTGCTGGAACCTCGTGAGACAGTAGTACGTTAAATGCTAGTGCGTTCAGCGATGGCAGATACTGTAAGGATAGCACGAGGTAGCAGTATCGAAACCCTTTAACAAAGGTACTCGAGAAAAAAATATTCATTTTCCGTCTAAATATACAAGGCATCACGCGGAGAATGAGCACAATCAACAAAAAGAACAGTATGCATACTTGGCCGAAACTTTTTCAGTAGTAGCGGGGAACCACCAGGCAGAAAAGTGGAAGTGGGCTTCAACCCGAGCAACCTAATATCTTCGTTTGGAATTTGTACTAGCAGCTCTCGTCGCATGCCAACCAAAAGTGTATATTATTATTATTATTATTATTATTATTATTATTATTATTATTATTATTATTATTATTATTATTATTATTATTATTATTATTATTAGCTTTACGTCACGTGTGAGGCAACACTACAGCCGAAGATCGCGCATGGGTCTGTCTCCTCTGACCGTGCTTTCACGTGTCACATGTCAAATCGAGTCACGTGTCAAACTTATTCCTCAAATGACGCTTGCTAGCTGTCCTTCAGTGTTAGCCGCAGACATTTAGCCAGACACTTCGTATTCAAAACAGAAACTCGGCAAGAAAATAATTTATTTTTCTGCTATGTTGCCTGTAGGCAACACTTATCAATAAAAAGTTAAGGTAAGGTCTCTATACTCAACTAATCTGCATACTGTAGCTGTTTGTAAAAAAATGGTTGCTGGCCAATCGCGATAACGAAAATATTCTCAGCGAAGCAAGCTGCACAATGACGAGCTGTTCTTACGAACGGAGAGTTATGGGAATTCGGCCACAAGAATTTAGGATGTAAGTAATCCGAAGCGATAGGAAATGGTAGGAATGTAAGAAAGCCTATAAATAATATATATAATGTATTTAAAAAAAAGCCTATTGGGAGACATGCCATAATCGAGTGCTTTCTTCGTAAGGTCTACACAGTAAATTCACCGGCAAGGAGCTCTTAAATACGGAGTCCGTCACTTAGGCGGACACGTCCCCAAAACAAACACCGATAATTTGGTTTAGCTATGAAACACCGCTATATATAATACAGAGAACGGCTCCAAAAAAGAAAAAAAAGAAGGAAAGGAAGAAAAGAAGACGCGTAATTTTCAACGCCTCACTGAAAACCCATCGAAATCCGCCAGGCCACGAAAGGCTGCACCTACACCGCTTTCAGGTCCTAATTTCTCGCGAGAGAAGCAACGCTTGCCCACGATTTGAGAAGAGTTGAGGAAATTCGAAGAGGCATGGCGTGCAAGTTTCTATAGCTCTACTGGGTCGTTCACACCGCGTCGATTCCAGCTTCTCTCGATACGATCGTTCCGCCAAGCAGCGAAGAAACGTTGGACCAACGGCGCCAAAAAAAAAAACAAAAAACAAAAAAAAACACGCACACACATGAGTGACTTTACAGGGAGATACAACTAAGAGGAAGTGCACATAAACATTCATTATAAAACATAAAAGACTGAACAGCGGTGAACACAGTTCATTCAGCAAGACTGCGCCAACAGTTCGAACAATGAGCGCGATGTTGGTACAACGTGCGGCTGAGAGTTTCTGCAGTTCAGATGCTTCATGCCTTTCGGGAACGCTCTAGAACATAAAGTACTGAAGAAAAAGAAATATACCGAGAGAGAGAGAGAGAGAAAGAGAGAGAAATACTTCTACTTCAAGTATCCTCATTCTCAGCTCGTTTTTGTTTTTTTTAGAACAGATGCTGTTACGAAACGTTTTTTTTTTTTTTAAAGAACTTCTACGGCCTCACATTTTGTCGTTTACCAAATCAACTAAAACTTAAGCGAAAAAAAAATGATGTGAGCGCCGTTAGCGGTCGCTTCACAAAACAC
Source organism: Dermacentor andersoni (assembly GCF_023375885.2). Lineage (NCBI taxonomy): Eukaryota > Metazoa > Arthropoda > Arachnida > Ixodida > Ixodidae > Dermacentor > Dermacentor andersoni. Next base: position 55,537,409 of record NC_092822.1, read on the forward strand.
AACGCGCCAGGACAGGCGACAGCTATACGCCTAGATATGATGGAGAGAGTGTATTATGGGCCGTCCTTGTTCGACCGTCTCTATAGCGTGCCCAAATTTTGTGGCGATTTCTTTCGGCGTCTTCGTCCAGACGTCTCGTCCTGTCCGCACTCTTGTTATTTCGCTTACCTGGGCTCCCAAAAAAGTGTGTAGGAGGGCGGTGGCGGACAACTCAGTGACGCGCGAGCAGACAGAGGCCCAGTTTGTCGTTCAAGTATTTCGTTTTCTTCTTTTTTTTTTTCTCTCAGATATGCTGTGTTTGCGGCTGTGCCACGCGTTGTTTGCTGGAGCGCTGTGTTAGCAACGAAAGTTGCGCTCGAGACGTGTTCTCGTGTCTTTTCTAGTGTTTACGCCTGATTTTTTTCTTCCTCCAATAAGTTCACCAGACTGGTCTAGACCATGTATCACGCTATTCGGGTTTGTTTGTGACACTTCCTGTTTTTCTCTTCAACCTGTCGATCGTACTTAGTTACTTAAAGTGCACTCCGTTTCATGCCACAGTATCATTTTTTTTTTACATTTCTTTTTCAATCGCCATTTCGCTCGCCTTTCGGTCTAGAAATGAAAAAAAAAAAGAAATTGCTACAAAGGCAAAATGGGAAGAAACATGTTTCGATGTGTTCTGTTTTCTTTAGTTACCAAGATAGACTGCATGATCATATGTTTTCTCCCCTCTTATTCTCTCCCTCCACCCCCCACCCCACCCCTTAGACTGGGACCCCATTTTACTGGCACAAGAATTTGTCCACCGATGACATTATTGATGACGCCGGAAGACGGTAGCCTTCGAGGCGTTCCCGACGTTTCTCCTAGACGGTCGTTTAATGTAAACCTGCTTACAATACAAAGCGCCCCAGGATCTTTGGGAGACGTTGAAAGAAGAAAAAAAAAAACAGAATTAGAGCTCAAGTTCAGGTACAGGCGTAGTCGCGGATGTGCATGAAATATTGGGCTTCAGTGCGACGTGTTGAGGCGTTAAGAAAATGTCATCGAAAGAAAGCACGTTGAAGGCTCAAGGTAAATTATTTTTTCAGGACCAAACCCTCACGTGTGGGAACCCATATCGCCCTTTTAAGCGACGTGAGAAGCAAGCGTATCCATTACTCGATATACCCGTGTCCTCGTGAGCGCCTGTCAACTTTAATGCCCGAGCCGATACGGACCTATATGTATCCCGATACCCACACTACAAAGGTTAAAATTTTTTAAAAAATCGAGGGAGGCAAGTAAAAAAATGACACGCAGCTGACGACACCTCTAAGGCAAATGCAGCCAAAAGTTGTTTTCATATTAACAAAATACCTGCCCTGTGTTATCTCCTCTAATTTATGCCTACACGTTGTGAGCATACGGGAGTAGACGCCTTCCAAGTGCTGATAACAATGGTTCCTGCTCGCTAACAGCCCGTGTCGTATACGTGTCTACATTCGCCTTGCTCGCGCGGTCGGTTGCGTGATCTTCCTCCTGCCTTGGATTGGATTGGATTTGCTTGCCCTGTGTCGCACGCCGGTCTTGGTTGTCGCAATCGTTGTCTTTCGCACCGCAAGTGATCTTAGTTGAACGACTCGCCTCCCGGTGGTTGCTTTTCGTCGTCCGAAAGATTTCCTCGCATCCCGACGTGCTCGAAATCAACTAGCTTCAGTATAAGGATATGTTCAAATTCAAAAGCGAGCCCTCTTTTGCAATGGCCGAGAACCAGTTACCCCGTAGATTATGTCTAAGAGCGCTCGCTTTTTCAGCGGGCGAACGGGGACATTTGTAACGGCTCCAAAATAGCTTTCACCAAGGCTTCTTCCAGTGGCTCATACGAGAGCAATTTCGAAGCAGCATTGCCTCCGAGATTCACGCGGGGAAAAAAGTTACGAAGCCCCTTGCGACTGCTCATCCGCTTTTGAGATGACTTCTAGATGTTTTACACCTCCGACCGCAACTGCTCGAGCTACACCAGCAATTTAAAGGATTTTTTTCTTCTTTTCATGTTATTTCGTGTTATCGCGAGTCCATTACTGACAATTCACCTAATAAATTTCTCTTCCACAATAAGCCATTGAGAATTGTTTTGGTGGTTGTGGAACCTATCCATGACTTCACTATTGACTTCCGTAAAATTATTTGGCGCGTAGGTTTTCGTGAGAGAATTGCTCTGAGGACTTCACAGATGCTTTTAGACTTGTTTTTCTCGGGAAAAACTCAGTCAGTATTTTTTTTATCGTGAACAGAATCCTGCAGTTCTTAGGTCAGAGCTGGAAGAGAGAATTGGTTCTGACCAGTTGCGATAGCAATCATAAGGACAGTGGAGGCGACCCTCCAACCACGAACAGTTTTTACAAATAAAAAGATGCGTCAGTTAGGCCCCTGATTTTTGACTGAGAAGAAAAAAAAAAGAATTCTACTGACATGTGCATTCACTGCAATGCACGTTGCGCGACGGACCGTTTGTAATATACAGTGTGTTTCACATAATTATAACAAAACTATAACGGGGTACACCTTGAACGAATGAGACCAACAGCACATTACTTGTCATCATCTTGATTTACTCAAACTATTTCTTCGTTTTTTTGTTGTCGTTGATTTGTTTCCTTGCTTTTTTGAAAAACAATTGAAAGCTATTCGAATGCGCAAGCACGTGGTGTGGTCATTTTTTAAAATTTACTTAGCAGACTTTCGTGAGAGCCCATAACAGAAGCATCTACACGATAACGTCGTGAACACAAATTTATTAGGTGTTTCTGAGCTCTTGGAGTTTACAAATACAACTCATGCTCTAAAACGACCATTATAATTTCGCGTAAATACACGTAACTAATGAGCTTATTACAATCGCCATTCAAGAATTATCCTGAATAACTCAAGCCGACTACGCAAAATACCTCGTTGGTCTCACTCACTTAACGTGCGCCACGCTATCTTTAAAGTTGGGTTATATTGACATGAAACATGCGGTAGGCATAATGCTGAAAAGGCGCCCAACGTCATCCGCGTATATCACAGGCAAACTTCAGCCGTTTTACGCTCAAAGTCTACCCGCCCTCACGCTGCGTTCTGTATTCGCGTGTTTGCACGAGTTCAAGCTGGCTTGGGATCGATGCTTGCTCAGCCCATATATTCTGCAGACAAGAACAGTTCCACACAATCATTTTACAAAAGATTTTAGGACCAGAACTCCGCCGCATTAAGTAGCGCGCTGATCGACTTTGCCTTATCTCATCTGACCGAGACGCTCGCTCTCATACGTCGAGGACAACACCCGCTTGCCCGTCGAGAGGACAGTGCCCGCTGACAGCGCTCCCAGACGTCTCATCGCCGCACCGGCTCAATGCAGGGGCATCCGTCCCGGCGTTTCCAATAACCGTCCGTATTGATGGCGTCTGCCTCCGCGGCAAACAGAGGGAAAAAAGGTTCGTGCGGTTTCGACGCACTTTCGGCTCCGCGTGCGGTATTTCGAGCGTGTATGTACATGACAAAGCCAGAGGTATACCAGCGGTCTGTCTCCTTCCTACGTGCCTCTTTTTTTCCCTTCACTCCCTAACCTTTCGTATACGTCTCGGGAATCCCGGATTTTTTTGGTCATTTCCCTTCTGTCGCATCGTTCCATCGCCCGATCCTTGTTTTCGATTTCAAACGAGCTGCTTGTTCTTGCAGTTCTTTGTGTCTACTTGTTTTCGTTGTATTCTTTTTTTTTATGGATCAATCGACAGCAGTCATTCGACGCGGTTAGAATCACTCCTTATCCTAAAGGGATCCCCCTTTTCTGTCTCTCCCTAAATCCCCTCTCCCTTCTGTGTCCTCCCACTCGCCCACACCACCCGAGCTTTCTTTTCATCCCCCGCAGTCGTCGTTCCCTCTTTGCAGCTGCCATCCCTACAAGGACTCTACGGTTATCAAAAAAGAAAAAAAGAAATAAATGAAAGGGAACAAAGAAAGAAAGAAAGAGAGGAAAATAAAACAAGCTGAAAGGAATTTAGGAACGTACCGGTATGTCCAGCCATCTATAGTTTTTGTTGCGAGACTTGGCAGGAGGCATAACAACGTCGTCCCCTTTCTCTCTAATGCCCTCTCCCCGCCTGCTCAATTTCACTTTTATTTTCCTTAGCAGTCTTTTTTTGTATTTTCTTGCCTGTCTGTGGTGCGCATTCGTGCCTTCGCCTGCAAGCGGATTTTCACTTTGATGGCAAGTATGGATCTGCAGTTGTTGCGGCCGCGCGCGGTATATCGAGCACTCATGCTTACGCGGTGAGCTTGTTCGGCGAAAGAGATGCGACGTGGGAAAAAAAAAAAAAAGAAGTTTCAGGTGAAGCTCTCTACGCGCGCTACGCGCCCTATTTCGAACAAACTGCGCGGTCTCCCCCCCCCCCCCCTCCCTCGTTCCTTCTTTTTTTTTTTACTGGTCCTTATGTAGCTCCTCTGCGTGGTAGTTGGAAGAGGAGTGCTGCTGACAGCGAGGAAGGGGCTTACATAAATGTAAATAACGGCCCCTGCACGCTCCCCTTAGACGGCATGTTATGAATGATTTGTGGAAATGATGTACTTTGACAGGTGTCAAATTTGGCGCCATAATGGGGTAACGAAAAGGCCTCGAATAGGCCGATGGTTACGCAGAAGTTCTTGGAATCGGAAGTCATATGAACGAGGGGCCAGCAAAAAAATAAAAAATAAAAAGAAATAAACAAGAAAAAAGAGAGAAAGCTACTAATGCACTTCTAAAGTAAACGTCTTTTCAAGCATTTAATATACCGGGCAATCTATTGCCAAAATCAACATAGCTTCAATATCACAAGGGACAGGGGGTTGGGGGTGAGGGGAGAAGAGATGAAGGGCACATTGCCAATACAATACAGTTTCTTTAGCATTCGACAAGGCCTGCTTTCAAAAGCTACTGAATTTCAGCCTAAACTTTTCGAAGGGTACAGTTGATGCTGTAGAATCTTCGAGGGCGCACTAGAAGACCACGATCGCCTGCCCGCAAATAAACTGCAAGCATGGAAACAGACTGTTAGTGGCAAATGGACCGTCAGTGTGTAGTAGGGGAACAAGGGATGAGACAGTACACAAACAAATAGAGTAAGCCCAGCCAGTGCGAGAAACGAGCCGACAGGAATTCGGGAATATGGACGCCGCGCTCTGATATCCGAGAGTGTCTGTCCGTCGCCACCCCCTATCCCGGTTTGCGGTATCACGCCTGCTTGCCCTACGCGAGTCGTAAAACTTGGGGCGTCCCCTGCGACATGGACAACGTCGCGCTGTCCTAATATCTTCTTTTCCCCTCTCCTTTGGACATCCGGGCAATGCTTTCTCTCGATCGTATTTCGTCTTCCGGTTGTAAGACTCGAATATCGCTAGCAACTTTCACTCGCGTAGGAGTCGGTATACACGAGCGAGGCAGATTTCGCGAAGCTCGGGAGCATCGCAAGAAACGGGATAAAACGGAAGCGCGCGTTGATGGGCATAGTCGAGTGAGCACTTGTTTCTTCCAGGCCAACGGCCCCTCCCGCTCCCTCCCCCACCCTCTTGCTTTCGTTCTCAACCATCGTTTCTCAATTCAGCATCACTTCTTCGTCGCTGCAGTGACGCTCGACACGCCCGACTAACTCGGCCCAGAGAGCGCCAGCTGCGCGGGCAGGCCGCAGACAAGCGAAAGCAATTTGCGATCGAAGAGGGCCTTGTTATCGTCCCGCCTCACTTGCGACGCGTCCCGCGCGATACATAGCAAGGTCCAGAACGGCCTTGCCCGTCGAACACGTCTCCCTTTCAAGTGTGTCCGATGACGGATAGCGACAGGGCTGTGCGTATCGGAAAGTTTCGGCAGTTATCCTACGCTGCACGTTATCTTCGTTTAGGTAAGGCGGACGGAATGGTTCTGTGTAACGGACAGAAGCAGTCACTGTACCGTTGTTTTTCACCTCCATGCTGCGCTATGCGAAGGCCTCCTGCGATACTCGCTTCCTGCACTGCAAGTCGTCTCGCCGAAAGTGAACGCCGAAGTCAAGTTCGCTAGTCAGCGAAGGCAAAACTTCCCGCAAGAATGGACGGTCAAGCAACTCGATATGCCTTAAACGTGTCTCAGACTAGTCGGACTAGTTTCTTCGACATCAGGTGCGACGCGCCGGCAGATCATCCACTGGTGACCATAATTGATGCCAGCCAACAGGTTTTACTGGACGCATAACATGCGCCCCCCCCCCCTCCCCCCCGCCAAAGAAAAAGAAAATCCACGATGCCACGAGTACACAGCCCAGAGTTCAAACTCTGCACTAGTTTAAGTGAACTACACGGTGGCGGTTATAAATTTTAAGCGCCACGCCCTATAAGAGCAGACATTCATAATTGTCGGTGAAGTCGCGCCCCGTAAATTCTCGTGGCCGTCTGTAAAAGGGAACGCGATAAGGGTACAACATTGCTGCATCCCTAGTAAAAAAGAAGCCCCTTTCTTAAAGAAACGTGGTTGAACGCGAAGCTTTCCCCCAATGCAAACTGAATCAGAGCCCCAAGCCAACGACCACGCAACGAACCCAAGAAATGCTGAGCGACCTGATGCTATGCATATGTGACTTGATTGCTTGTTTAGAATAGTGTGTTTTGAACGTTGAACTTGAACGAAGACACATTTCGTTAGGTTGCATAGCTGTTATTTTAGATCATGTATCCTTTGATTACACGCACGCACCAACACTTTCGTCGACGACTCTACACTTGCACAGTATTGCCTTGTGAACGCTGTGGTAGACTGTCAGAGGCTGTGCCATCGTAACGTGACACAGCCTGCTTGCAAACGGGAGATGAATGCAGGAACGGTGCTGCGTTGCGGGTCTCTGTAGCGTCTTCAGTTTCAACGAGTAGCGATCTAGCATGAAACTCTCGATCTATTTGCCGTGCTCTTTCACCACATGGATATTAAAGACACCGCTCGCGAGGATCGGCGTACTATGTGGTTTTAAGGATTTCATCGTTTCTGCCAGGAACGTTTTCACGTCATAACGAGGCGTCTTTGGTCGGATGTACATGCTGACGATCACTAGACCAGTAGGCATCTCGACTGCACAAGCGTCTCCCACATGGCTTTTGCATGCCGTTGCCGATACATGGGATCGGCCTTACGTCCACGATCGCGCTAGCGCTTGCGTACGACAGCCTCTTCTGCCATGCGCTGCAGTCGCGGCCTACCCATGGTAACGGCCGGGAATGCATTGCGTGACGCGCGCAATGCAATGCAGATATATACAGTTCGTCTGGGCAGCGTGGTGTTCAACCATCTCTATTTAAGAAGGGGCTCTGATTTTTTTTTCCCGATCTTCTAAGACGAGCCCGCGTTCATGCGTACTTACTGTCCCCGACAAGCAGGGAAGTTCAATTAATCGCGATAGTGGTGGTGTCCTGCCTAACAGACGCAACTTGCGCTTCCAGTGAACTTTGTGCGCATGCGCTGCTCTTGCTGAGCTCGTCGCTTCGCGCTGGTATCAGGCACTACACGGTCGGCCTGCAGTTGACGCTGGCGCGCTCCTACGAATGTAAACTTTACTGCCCTACGCCGATGTGTAAGTTGGATTTCCTGCAGCGCGTTTTCGGCGCCCACAGACGAATCGGTGAGACATAGAAAGCTTCGCTTTAAACACGCAAAGAAAAAAAACGAGGGCGTTCATTCTAGTTTTGATATCGAGTCAGCTGGAAGGTAGGAATCCCGCCTTAAAGAACAACCCTAACTTTTATTGACACGCCGAGCGAGTACGCGCTTATTCCCACGCCCCCTAGCGTCACGACTCGCCCACACCACGTTCTCAGATGAGTAGTAGTCGCACGAAGCCAAGCCGAGTCCCGCAGAGAGACATGCAATAAAACGAAAGCGACGGAAACTTTCCCAGCTTTGCTCGCCGGCGCAATTCGTGCCCTGGGGCCACACCAGGGCCGTAGTAAAGTTGTATGTACGGATATAATATGGGAACCGACGACGCCGGGCGTGAACCCACCGAAACGAGCCCGGGACGGCCGAAGAAAACGAAATAATGATGAGCCTTTTCACTGGAAGGCGTGACAACCGCCGGCGGAATATTCATGAGGATTACATTATTCAACACCAGCGGGCGACCGCCGTCTTTCACTGCTGGGAAGGACGGGCTTCCTCCTCGGGAGAATTCGATTCCTTGGAGCTTGAACCGGGGAATAATACTTGGCTGAGTTGTGATGCGAATAGACGAGCTGAAGGAGTGACAAAGTTCTAGCGGCGGATCGACATTTTATTCTCCGCGCTCGCGTATACTAAAGCGAGTGTTCATTTTCTTTTTACTTCTCTGCAGTTTTTCACACGCCCGAAAAACTAGGGAGACCGGGAAACCCTGCCAGAGAGGACGTGTAACTCTTTTCCGGGGACTTCATCTGCCAACGCGCAAGCGTCACACCGCGCCCGCTGAAATATTTTAGCTCCAAAGCATCGAGGAACTCCTCACCGCAAAGTATACGTCGTGGGATGGTATATGAAGACTATAATGAAGTCTCCTCCCGCTGAATTGCAAGAAAATGCCTGAACTTAGGCTATACTCGAAACTTACTTTGCAGCTCATTTTTGGCACCGCTACTGCGCAAAGATTTACGTAAGCGATTGGCAGTAGTTTACCATCAGTACGCTGTCGCCAACGAAAAATCGGCTTTTTCTGTCATCCATCAATTGTGATATCTAACTACGTCTAACGAATAGGAATTAGACGAAATTACGGTCTCTTCGGGCAACCTGACCTGTCGCTTTCAAGCCTCAGTTTCCAAACTTGCAACAGAACTCGGTAGCCCGCTCCGGTATCGCAGTGGCTATGGGCGTTGCGCTGCTGAAAACAAGGTCGTGGGTTCGACCCCGACCTCAGCGGCCGCATTCAGAATCAAGTAGGGTGCAAAAAACGATCGTGTACTATGCATTGAGTGGATGGTAAAGAAGCCCAGCTAGGCGGACAAAAATGATCCAGAGTCCCAACTACGATGTGTCTTATAATGAGATATTGGTTTTGACAAGGTAATACCCTCAGAGTTAACTTCGTTAAACAGTGTTAAGAAAATGGGATGCATCGAAGTTGTATTTTGTGTGTGCCTCATTCCTGTTCCGTTCTGTTTTAAGCACGCTGGTGCGAACTTTGCATAGAATTCCCAGCCCTCTCGGATGCACGCTCTATTAAGCCAGGACCCCGCCTGACTCTCATTATATCAGCATCATAAGCAGAGCACAGTTGCAGTTAACGCTACGCCTTTGTGCTAAAGTCTTCATTGATGAAGATACAAGCAACCAACCTGCCCACACGTGGTTGCTCCTTTTAAGTGGGCAATTTCATTCGACCAATGGAGCGGGATTATCGTGAGATTGAGATGAAGCAGTCGACTCTGTCGAAACGTTTCCATAAGCAGTTGAATAGTGGCATGCGGATTCCGCGTGACTGCACGATTGTGGTCCCCATGAACATCTAAGGAATTATTAGAGTGAGTACCCAGCCACTTTAGCCAGTTCCTCGGCCATTCCTGCTCTAAGCCATTGCTTGAGAAATAACACCTCACAGTTGCCATCCCAGTCGACATTGAAAGCATTTAGTAGCAAAATTCACATTCCCTACGCGCGATAGGGAACTTCACCGAGAACGTTAACGAACCGCAGTGCGTGCTTTCGTCGAAAGGTAGCACTGCCTTCGAGACCTAGAAGTCTATTTGACGCACTCTAGTTGAAGGGCGTCTAGCAATACAAATAGGAGGCTAGTGTATCAATACGGTTGTCAGCTTCCCCTACGCGGCCCAAGAAAGCGGTTGAAATCCATCGAGGACCTTCACCCAAGCTAGAGAAATGGAAATGAGTGCTAGAGCAGTCAAGATTGCGCAGTACTTATGAGCGTCCGCCAGCTTAGCGATAGGTATGTGAAATTCGAAACGTGGGCTAAGAACATTACAAACGACTAGAAGATGTGGTAACCTTGCGAATGACGTTCAATTCCAACGGATTCAGCAACTAGCGCACCGCCCAGTTATAGGACATTGCGGAGTAGGCAGAAAGCACAGAACAGCGGTGGTCGCGAGACGCCGCAAGTTGGAGATTAGACAAAACAAGAGAGAGAAAAGAAAAATGGCGGGAATGAATTGAAGAAAGCGACCAGGACATCGCCTTATATATACGGCTCGACAGACGGCGTCAGGGGAAGAAGGAGATAACAAAGAGGGAGAAAAAACGCTGACGCCTTCGGAATAGCAATTCCTCTTCCCTTCTCTCCCTTATTCACCTCGGTGTCCCCTATACACGAGATCTCTCGCCCCCGCGAACTTTTGTCGTTGTTGCCGTCGGGTCGGCGAGTTGAACAACCCGAAGCAAAAAAAAGGAATTCGTTTCGCGCCAGCCAAGCACTCGTATTGCCCTTTTATTTCCTTTCTTTATTTCCTTCTTTCTTGAAACTATCCTTGAGGCCAGGTCGCATTCCTTCCCGCCTCCGCGCCGTGGCATGAAAGAAGCAAGCAGTTTTGTCACCGAGGCAAACAGCGTCTCTTCATTTTTCTGCATCGTTTCTCCTCTCTTTCCCGGCTCCCTACCCAAACTGCGGCCCGCCTCTCCCCACCGCAATCTCTACGCCGACGCTCTTTTCGCTTCTTTATTTCTTCTTGCATCCTCAATTTACTCCCTTCTTAGGCTGCAGCGCAGGTTCCTCGAGCAACACTTCTTAGCCCCCCCCCCCCCCCCTTCCCCCCCAAAAATTCCCCTTCCCCGTCCCCCGTTTCCCTCACCGCGTTCTCCTCACAAACCTCCGTATAACCTGCCCTTTCCCCAATTCCTTCCTGCGGCGGGAACTTTGCCCCCGTGTTGCCGCTTGTAACATTATTTTTCTACTCCCTCCTGGATTCTGCCTTCTCGCTCACGGCTTGCCGCACTCCATACTCGCGACCTCTAGACGACAATAAATCAGCGGGCCGCCACTCTACCCGTCTTTTTTTTTTATTTCTTCCTGTTTTATTTGCTCATATGTGTCTCTTTACGAGCGTGCGCTACACTCTGAGTTCTGTGCAGTTAAGCTGGTGAGTGTCGCTGCAGCGGTGATGCCAGACATGGGTCGAAATACTGTCCTGTTGAGAAGACGTCGTCGCAGGTTTATGGAGCTATGAAACAGCGACGGGCATGGAGACCAGTAGCAGAAGGCTGGCTTTTAAGGAATGATTTATGCGAAAGCTAGAAAGACAAGTGCATATCGTCAGTTTCGAAAGAGCGTCGCCAACTGCGACGGCTCAACTGGCGTTGAGGAAACTGGCGTGGGGCGTTGTGGCGGCGCTGCGGTCGGCAACACTATTTTTAATTGAGAGCATGGATAGATGGATGGATGTTATGAGCATTCCCTTGGGAACGGGGTGGCGGATTGCGCCACCAAGCTTTTGCTATTATACTGCCGAATGTACAACCTAGGTTCAAAAAATGAAAAAAAAAAACACTATAACTTCCACAACCAAATTTTCTGACCCCCTATTGCGAACTACATTTTTTGTCCTTTCCATACTTTTCTTCCAACAATCTTCCAATCGCATCTTACTAATCTCCCCCCTACTGCGGACTTGTTTACTTTTCCACTGCTTTCGCTAAACCAAAGGGCTTCAAGGAGGCCAGTGGTGCCTTAATCGACCGCTGGGCAGACGTCTTCACATTCTATTAAAACGTGCTCCATCGTTTCCCTAGCTTTACCGCAGCAAGCACATGCTTCTTCTTCCTTCTTATATCTCGCTTTATGGAAGACGCCACCCCAGCGCCCTCTGGTCCTTCTATGCTGCCCGAACAAGACAGTGGCCATAATGGTAGCGGAACCACCAGGTCTTACGTCGACCGACTCCGGCAGTAATCAAAGCTAAATGTTCAGCTTCTTGTGATTATTTTTGAACAGACAGTACATTCACGACTCTCGAATAGAATGATTTCACACCTCACGTACGAAAAGATGTCACATCTGGAATGTTTACCCAAGCTCGCTCGAGACAAAACATGCAAGGAACGCGGAAAACAGATCACATTTGAAAACTGTAGTTAATCTTCAGACGGGCTCTTGAATAGAGTGCACGATTGAGAATATGTAATTTCTTGAGATTTAGCTTGCGTCTGATGTTCAGACATAGCTGTAAAGCTGTAATACTCCGCCTTTTGTGTCTGTACATATAATTAGGCAGTTACTTGAGGAACGAGACCTTGTGGCCGTTATAGCGATGAATCATCGCTATATTACATGCCCCACCACATTGCAGATGTGTTTATTCACACTTCATGGCGATGGCATGGCGCGCAAGCATGAAGCCAAACTACGCAATACTCAAGAATAGCACAGTCGGAGAAATTATTATTTGCTTCGTGATCGGAATCGACTAGCTTACTTTTTGCCTCATCAAATGGTTCAGGCCGTGAAGACAGGATATGGGCAATGGCCATACATTTGTTACAAGATATATCTACAAATTAAACAGAAGCTGTCTCTCGATATTTTATCTGGTGTTGACTAAACAATTAAGAATGCATACATTTCACGTTTCCCTCGCATTTCACAAGAGCGTAATTGGCGAACACTCCGAATCGCTCGGCATAGGTTTCCCCCCGCGCAGCACAAACGTGACGCATGGTTTCTTACCTTGACGCATGGTTTCTTACCTGAACTACGACTCAAGTATCCGGCATCCCGTCAAAGAACCTGTGGTATCCGACTTGTCAAGTAAGCCAACTCCTAATGCCACCATCTACAGTCTCCCCACACAGCACTGACATGGGTGGTTGACTCAGAGACAAGGGTACGAGTCGATCGTTATCCAGTAGATCTGCAGCGTCCGTCGACATTGCCAGTCGCCGAAAAGAAGCCCGTCTTCAGCTATACTACCGCGTACTATAACATGCTCTAGCATTCTGCTACCCATTTCTATCCAGTGATACCAGCGCAGCAGTCAAACACGCATCCTCTCAGACACAGCAGCAAGGTTAATCAACCCTTCGCCGCTTTCCCATATAGCAACGTCATCCGCTTCGTATCTTTGATGTCTTTTGTCTCACGTCCTGGTCCTCTTCTTCGCGTCCATCGTCTTGTCCTCGCACAACGTAATTCCTACGCAGTGCGCAAGCTGCATATACCGTTAGCGAAACCTAATATTTCACCGTTTGGCACGAAAACGGGAAAAGCCAGCACGTAACGATAAATCTGCGACGACATCGCACGCACGTACGCACACGCGCAGAAGCACTAGAAGAACGGGTGCTCGCCGAGAAAAATAAAAAATGAGGGAACCATCCATCTTTCGGCGCTCCGTTAACGTCGGTCGAATCGCGATTCTCATCGGAAGCGAGAATCATGCCGGCTTCATCCAGTCTCTTCTCCCCTTTAGCGAGCTGCGACGCTGACTGCGTCGGCCTTAAGCACCGATCACAGCCTCGGTTGTCTCCGTGCAGTCGTCCGCTCCGTGGCGCCGCAGTTCCCGCCATCGAACCACCAACGGCCGAATTCGACACACGCAGACACACACACACACAGCCGCTCACTCAAGCTATACGTGTACCCCAATGGTTCCCCGGAGAGGCATTCCGGTCGCACTGCCGCCCGACCAACGACTGAACCCGGGTGTTGTATGTGGACACGTGAGACTCGAGCGGAAGGGAGGGGACGGGGAAGGGGGGGGGGGGGGGGCGTTGAAATCGGGCCCGAATTCCTTTAAGAGAGCGAGGGGGGTGGGGAGGGGCTTCGCATTGCGCGAGAAAGGGCGCTACGACTCCGGACAAGAGATGGTCGCTCCGTCTTTGGGTTCCTTTCAACCACCTGGCAGCCGCTTCTCTTGTGTTGTCGGTTGCTGGCGATTGTCGGTGCTGAAAGACGCCGAGGTGGCTGCGGGCCCTGCTGGGAAGCCAGGACGTTGGGTCGCAAAGAGGGTTCGACGACGGTCGCTTTACATGCATGTCCGGCAGCTGAAAACGGCGCCCGTCCGTGCCCTGTCCGGTTCTTGTGGGAACCACGTGCGACGCTGCTTCGACCAAGCTCTCTGCTTTTCGTATCGTTAAGCCTTCTCGCACATGCAAAGATCGTCGTAAAGTAACCTAAAGCAGTCATAATTAAACTGAAAGAGCGTGCAGATCTAAGGCACTAGTTGGAATCTACGTGAACCGAATCGTTAGTAAAGCGGATAATGAAATGCTAAGCAACTAATGACAATGCGTACACAATTGATCCTGCGCAACGTTCAATTTCTTGCAATGCTCATGTCCATCCAATATGTTCGCCACCGTGGCGTAATGCAATATTTGTGCTTATGCAACAGGCCATTCACGAGTTATGCCGCAATACATACCAAATCAGATGGATGCACAATGCATGGCGAACGAATGCCCGTGCACTAGTGTCAGTCATGACGTTGGTTGTGCGGGCGCGAAAAGAGAACGACGCATCGCACTAGTCAGGGCCAGGAGAGCTGCGTAGCCGCGCGATAGAACGAGCGTCAGGATCTCGAACGGGAGTTCACCCATCGGTGGTTTCCGAGCTCACGGCCAGGGACCTTGTGGCCTGCAGCTGTCACAGCGGCCTTGCGTTCTGTCTTACGCGCAATGTTGGTGGTTCTACGTGCTACCGGCCTGTTGTACGTACCCAGCGACCATGGGTGGGTGGCCCTCTTACGCCTTGTTATAGCTGAGATCGGCGGCCTGGTATCCTGCGAGCCTCGGTCTAAGGGCAGCCCGTGCGGCACGGACTGCCCTTGGAGAAGAGGTGAGAGCCCGAGACCACGTGACCCAGACGTGGATACGGACCACGGCGACTATCGGTACAACCAGCCACGCCTCCTCAACGGCCACTTCGACTATCCGGGTTCGACAGTGGGCGAATAGGATGGATGGTGCATACATGAACGAGCGCCTGACTGTTTAGTCATGGAAATGTAGTTCTCTATAGTTTCGTCTCTATGTTGTGCCATCGGAAAGTCACCCTGAATGCAGTGAGTGTTGCGCGTGCGAGTTCTTTGGCTGCCAAGTCGTTTTCTTTTTTTTTTTTTCACGATCCTAGGTCACATACCACGTCAGTATCTCTGAGCAGCTCGAAATGTAACAACATGTAACAATATGTACAATATGTCTCTCCCCCCTATTAGCACAATCCACAATCTTCTCTTGCACTTTCTCTTTCATTGAGACGGATCTTCTCGTTTTAACAAGAGGTGTCGACGTCACAGACGGAAGTTATGTACTCCTCCAAAAGTAGCTTACGCCGCAGTTTACGCCCCGATTGGAATGCACGGCAAATCTACCGCACAATAGGACTTGCGCGTGTGTTTCGTACGTCGAAAGCCTTTTATCCTATATGACAGGTTTCTGCAGAACGCTCTCCTCGGTATTCCCTGGCATGTTGCGTGATCACGATGAACCACTACCACCACGTGAGGCCGGCGGTTGAGAATGCTCCAAATCTGCCGCCATGGCCATGAGTGACGCTGGGATAATCTGGCCATCCCAGGGGTAATCTTTTATGCGTACACAAATACCCAAGAAAGTGAAGGAGATGATAGCCGCCTTCGTAGCCTAATTCGTAAGGCACCTCGCGTGTAACGCGGTAGATGTGCGCGGGTCCGACTACCGCAGAAGAACGATCACGTACTGTGCGAAATATAATAAGCGGGAAGAAAGATAGGACGGAGCTATCGCGTATTTCTTTCCATCCTCGTCACTGTATCTTGCGCAGCACGCTATTAGAACAGTATGAACAGACTACTACACGACAGACTACATCTCCTACCACCTGCGGCTAGGTCTCCTTTAGTACACGCTGACTTCCGTTTTCCCCATTATTTCTGCACTTTAATTAAACGCGGCAGTTTGTGCCACTGGCAGCAATTCAGCCGGTAGCACAAACTGATGATTACGAGAAAGATGACGATGATGTGGCGCGCAGTGTTAAACGCCCCGTGCATTGTCGTATATAAGCAATGCACATATACAAATAGAAAAACAACAACAACGACATCAAAAAAAGAAAGAAACTGGCGCCTCTCAAACCGCACAATGTCGGGGTCTGCCGGACGGACCTGCGCGCAACATATCGTTCTCCGTTGTCTGCGCGCAAGGCCGGTGTGCAAGGCGCGCACTGCGGGAGATCGCTGATGCGACGTCATTGTTGGGCCGGGTTAGACGGGCCGCGAGGGAAGGAACAGGGAGGCCGTAGGTACACGGTCGTCCCTATTGCAAACACACACAAACACATATTGCATACACACGCAGACTGAGACTGCGCGCCAGTTGTAGGCTATATATATATACGTATGCGCATATATCCCCTGTCGAAGATACGCCGCGCTGTCCCGTTTCACCACATGCGGCCCGGAGAAGGGACTTATAGGGGAAGAAACGAAGAAGTAGAAAAAGGGTAACCGAAGAAAATGAGGAACAATGCGAACAAGAAAAAAAAAAAAAGAAAACGAAAGAAACGTGGGGTGAGGGGGGGGCTTCGGTTTCACTCCCCTGCGCTCGACAACGGGGATGAACGCGCGCATTGTCCGGCGCAGGCCGGCGGTCACCAATGCCGGGTATTCTCAATGGAGAACGCTGAGCGCGGCTGCCGTGAACACGAGGCCGGAGGGGCAAGAGTGCAAAGGGAGGCGACAGGAGGGACCTGCGGATTCATATATCGTACGCACTCGCGCATTAGACGCGTTCCTAGAGTTACATTGTAATAAGACATAGCAAGTTAAGCCATATATATAGCTTAACTTGCTAACTAGCGTGCCGTTACCAGCGTGCCCTAGCGGCTACAATGCAGCCGCTAGGTCACGGGCCTCTTCTAAGCTTTCCTTCCTCCATGTAAGGAGGTTAGCCGCGGCAGTGAACATGCTGCCCTGACGTCATTCTAGGCGCCATATTGGAGAACCGTTACGCTGAGAAGCTGAGTCCGTAACGTCCCGCGCAAAGTATGTATTGGTGGATTACATCCCTGAAGTATTAGAACCGTCACACTTAAAAGTGAGATGAGCACCTGTACATGGAAGGGCTGTACGTTTTAGGAATCGCATTCTTGAAGCCTGCGCGTTTTGTACTCGCTGGGGTTATCGGTCTGGCTTGTCACTTTCTCGCATGCTGTGGGAGTAAGACAAGTAGGTTGTGTTGGGTGAATAGATGTTAAATGCTAAATAGAAAAAGAAGAAAAAAAGAAAACACCATGGCTTCGCGTTTTTATTTAAGCCCAATACTGCGTGGGCATTTTCGGCTCAAACACCGAAACAAACTTGAAAAAAAAAGAAATGTGGAGGGACTGCTCTAAGCTTCATCCAAAGCGGAAGTAGCTATGGATGACTACGACAACAACGACGTCGAAAATGACGACGGCAACAACACAGAGTTAACGGCACGACGACGGTGACAACTGACGACGTCTCAAACATCGCCTCATCGCCAGACATCGACATCATCCTCGGCAACAACGCGTAGCTCTTTTTTCTTTTCTCGTACCTTGTGCCAGGTAAAGCATCGTGACCATAGACACTACGACGAAACCTAACGCAGTAACTACTCAATTTGCTTGAAAGAAGGAAAGAAAGAAAGAAAGAAAGAAAGAAAGAAAGAAAGGAAGGAAGAAAGGAAGGAAGGAAGGAAGGAAGGAAGGAAGGAATGAAGATAGCGATGGGGATACGGCTACTGCGCGAATCCATACGGTACGTCGCATTGCCGCCGCGTCCCCCGCATTTCGCGAGAGATTCGCCACAAAAGCTGCGCGGCCCGCCGGTCTGCTCCTCGTCCATTCGTTGGCCTTGCCGGCCGATCACTGGGCAGCACAGACGCGCAGAAACGACAACAGAGAGCACGCGCGGAGGAGAGCTGCTGCTGCGCTGCAAGGAACCGAGACGAGAGCTGGAGAAAATGAGGTTTGATAACGTATAGGGCCGGTTAGGTGGGCGGATGAATAGCGCGACGCGTATGAAAAGGTATATATGCTCCGAGAACGGTACGCGGGAATCCGGCGGAGGGACCGCCGATGCTCCGCGCTAGGGTTAGCGAGCAAACTTAACCGAGTTACGTACGCCCTATAGCGAAAGTATTCGCGGACCACTGGTTGGGGCGAAAAAAATAGAAGGAAAACGAATTGCTTCGCAATACGGAGACGCGCCAGCTGAAATTGACGAGTGCGGTCAGAAAAGTTCGCAACGCTAAGCTTAGATTGCAGTACACAAGTGCAGTCCTCAATTTGAATTCAAAGCTGGAGCATGAGATCGGCTTTGTCGTCCAATCGCCGGTTCGCGAAATTATAAGGGGGGGGGGGGGGGGGATTAGGTAAGGGAATAGCGCTACCCTCACGACGCATGCTCTACACGCGGTTGATTTTCTGTGGGTGAGTCTTGCTACATTAACGCATGTTATCTGGCGAGTTTAAAGGGACACTAAGGAGAAACACTAAATGCAACCCAGCCAGTATTCTTTCAAAACTATACTTTCTTTCATTTTAAGGACAGCACATTGATAGTCAGAAGAAAAAATGAGCGCCGAACTTCCATTCCTTAAGCTTTCCGCCAGAATACAAGCGCCGGTGTGCTCCAGTGTGACGTCATATGCGCGCGCCTCATAATCATATCGTGGTTCTGGCCCGTAAAACCCCGGAATGTATTTTAATTTAACGTCGCAGATTTGAAAGTAAGTTTTCGTATTTGGGCCAACTGTGATTCAGTGAAAGTTCTTGAAGTTTCCTAAATTCCATATTTTGGTTATCTTATAGGAAACGGAGTATTCCATCTTAAGCAGATAAAAAAAAAAAAGTCAAAATACAGGCCCTAGCAGATACTGTCACAATCCTTCACGCCAAGGCGAGCTGGTTCGAGAACTTCACGGTGGCGTCGCTACTTGCGTTTCCTTCTTACACTATTTGCTGGCCTACCGAACCTCAAATAACAATAATAGTGGCTTCTATCGGTATAAGAGAACGATAATTTACTAATACTTCATAAATATTTAGACGACATTAGTGTCGCTTTAGCATGCGTATATTGTTTGTTTACGCTACACGGTCAGCAAAGCCCGAGAAGGCTCGCGAAAAAGAAAAAAGAAAAGAAAGGCCTGGCTTTATAGAGGGAGGGGTCTTATGCGATGCGGCAAGCGTGGTATGCGGTGCACCCTGCGGCATGTCCGGAGCGTGGTTTTGACCGGCTGTCACGCCCTGTGAAAGCACGCGATTACGCAACCTACGCTGCAGCTGCCACCGTCGACGTTGCCCGTACAGTGAGAGAGATCGCTAATCTCCCAAACGCCACCCACGCTGAAAATAAAAAAAAGAGAGAGGGGCTGGGGGGCTCGCCTAATCCTCGGAGCGCATACCGAAATCCTGAGCACTCTATAAGCGAGCATCGCGAGGAACGCGTTCAGAGACGCGTCTATGGCGCAAACGCTTGCAGAGAGACAGAGCTTTAATCCATCGCGTTTAGTTTGACGCGAAGTTCACCGGCAGATGCCCAGCCAAGCACACGCACAAGTTTTGTTCTGATTTCGACTTAAAGATACAGACTAGGAAATAACCAATAACAAGTAAATAAGAGGGCCCAAGTTCACAAAAACGGTCTCCGGTCCACGCAGCGAAGGTGAACGGACAGCGAAGCTGCAAACGACCCTTGAAAGATTACCCATTGCGACGTACGTTGAAATTATTCAAGTGGCGACACTCATATACACCTAACCTAATTATTAGCCTAACAAGTTTCGACGGCCTGCGACTCGGCTTGCGTCGCTACTTCGTGCACCTACAAAGAGTGGACCAGGGAGAAGAGTAATTCGCCGTGCGTCGTATGCACGCTGCTCTTCAGGAGTCCTCATTATGCGTGGCCCTCCCAGGGCACTGTCGCAACGCAAATCAATTGCTATAGGCAGGTCCTTCTTTTACGTGCGAAAGTGTCGTGACGTCACTCCTTGCTTCGTATGCTGCTGCAGTCAAGCTGCCATCGCCGCGGCAGCTAGCGCAGCCTTTACCGGGAAACTTCTGCGGGGAGCGCTACGTGCTTCGCATTGCACGTAGGCGCAGGAGCGCCTCATCATCGATTATGTGCTTCGGATATGCTTGTTTTGAGCTCGCTCTTTATTGAAGCGTACGCTGTTCTAGCTGTATGTTGTGCGCATGATTCCAAAGAATGTACAGACTGTTCGCTTCACTTTGCTGAGTGCTTGTATAGCCTCTCCCTTACGGGGATATGAGCGATTGCATTTAGAGGAATGAGCCATAGATGATGATAGTTTTCTGTTGACGTTACGCCACGGAGAAATGCCGGGATCCTAGCCATAGACAGCGTAGCTGTAAGATCTCTTACGATAGAATGGTTCCTAGGAGAAAATTTCAGATAATCCTGCTGCTGCACTTACGATTAACGAAGGCGGCCTGGCAGTAGCAAAGAACACTTACAAACGTAAATCTTTGTCAATTTGGCTTCAGCGCAATTATTCAGTAGCGCTGTAGTTAATACAGTAGCGCTGCTTACCACATTTACGCGAACGGTCTTGTTTGCTTTTCTCGATGCCTGACACTTCCTGCGAAACCCTACTGGAAGCATTGTGCCAGAAGGCTTTATCTCTGTGACGGCCGAACGTTTCATCCCTTACATAGAAGCCTCTTCATGTTTTTTTCTTTGCCCGCGAGTCTAACCGGCATAAGTATTGAAAAGAGGCTTTCAGCAGGAACTAATATTTCTTTATATAAAGTCAGGATGGAGGCTTCCCCCGTAGAAACACTAAAGTATGCCGTGTGTGTGAGCGCTCAGAATCGGATTTCGTTATTTTAACTCTCTTCAAGGAAATCTTCAGCGCTTCCGAAAGGCTGCGTAAGCGTGTTGTACTCGAATGTGTTATACCCTCGCCGTCGCCATTCCACGACAACTACGTGTATTGAATCCGGCATCCTTGAGACACATGGCGTCAACACCATTTCTCATTTCTTCTTTGTGATAAGAACACTAAATTTTTTAGCAAAGTGCTAAACAATGTAAAAGTGCTGATTTACACGTACTGTTGCTGCCCTTTGGAAGCAATAGACACCAAGAGGGTTAAAGATTTGAATTCGACCAAGAATTGAAATGAATGAATGAATGAATGAATGAATGAGAACTACGAAACAAGAAATTGAATGCAACAGAACAAAAATGACTTAGGCTGCATCGGAATGTCGTACGTCGGTGCAAAGAAGCTCGCCAGAGAAGTACTAGGAATTAAAAAAAGAAATTACAGAATGGCGCAAAAAAGATATCGGGCATGACGCGGTCCACCTGAACACCGCTCGACATGCTGGAAAGCACTAAACAATGTAGAAAATAAAAATAAAAGATAAGCCGACCGAACAAAAGAGAACGCTCACGGACCCTTAAAAAGCAGCCCAGGGGGAATTTTCTCGGCAGAGAATAATGAATAAAGCAAGAACGAGAAGAGAGCAGCAGCAGCAAGAAAACATCGTCATCCGTGTCCCGCCAGAGAAGAAGCTCCTGCTCGTGACTCGGTATTAATTACGCAACCATCATACGCATAGTCTCTAATTACCGGCTCCCTCCAGGGTTCGTAGCGTTTCGTGCTTCCGACGCGATCAGCAGAACCAAACCTCCGGGAAGGTTAAAGTCCGCGAGTATGTGTGCGGGAGGGGTTGGGTGAGGGGACAGGGGGCGACGGAGAGACGTACGGAGAGCTAGAAAGGAACGGGAGGAAAAAAGAGAAAGAAAGGTTGAGGGGAAAGTCTTTATGAAGACGTCAGAAACAAAACCCGCTGTCGGGCATTACTTCCCGATTTTCTCCGTTTCTTCCTTTCCTTTCTTTCCTCCTTTTTCCCTTTCTTATTTTCCATCTGTTCTCGCGGGCGCGCACGAGGGTCTTTCCTAATGAAAGAATAACACACCGGCGCTGTGAACAGAGCATATAGTACAGAGAGGCAGCGAATACGGCGAGTGAATGGACAAATAATGCACAGGCAAAACGAAAGAACGGAATGGAAACGAAGAAACCCGCTCTCATTGCGCGGAAAGACAGCCACTATCTCGCAACTCTCTCTTCCCCGGCTCTTGTATGGAACGTGCATACGCCATTATATATATATATATATATATATATATATATATATATATATATATATATATATATATATATATATATATATATATATATACATATATATATAGAAAGAGAGAGAGAGACAGAGAGAGAGAGAGAGTATCCGGACTTACGCGGCGACGACGACTATAGCGTGTTGTACACGCCACTTCTCGGCCGGTCATAGAAAGACAGAAACAAAAGAAGAAAGATTTATTCGCTCTTTCCAGCGTGTTTTCCTTTCATTAGCAGAGGTGGTTCCGTGCGCGGCCCGGGCTGGCGTCTCCGCTAGAGCTCCGAGAAGATGTCACTGCTCACCCGTCGTGTGCGAAAAAACAAACAAAAAAGTGCCATGAAACAATCCCCGACCGACTCCGCTCGCACGTACGTCGACTTTGTCGTCTTCTGCGCCCACGCGACTCTTTAGTACACGCACCCCCCGCGACTCATCGACGTAAGTATACAGGCTAGCGTACAACGGAGGAAGTAGAGAGGAGAAAGAAGAAAAGGAAAACGTTCGGAACGGGGCACCACCTGGGGGTCGTTCAACTGGGCGAGAAGCGTTCGAAAAGGATACGTTCGCGGCATAAGTCGATCTCTGCTGCCGAGAGTGAGTGGTACTGGGACGCTTTGCGCGGATGCTGGTTCGAAAGACTGCCGTCGGCAGCTCAAACTACTTCATTTTGCGGGGCGTTCATATCTACTTCGGGTAAACGATTGCTTCACTCGCATTCCGGCTCTGCGTTCGATGCGTAATGTTACAACCAGAGCAGCTGTCATGCAAGCAAAGCGAAAGCGAAAAGAAAACCCTTCCTGTGAATGCTTAGAATGGTTAATCGCATATGGATCGATAGAATAAAAAACAAAAACAAAAGAATATGCGCATCCCACGCCCTGTGGGAATCGATGTAGGCAAAGCTTTGTATGCTGTTTGCTTTGATTGACGATAATTAGCAGTGACGCCGGTGGCAATTGTGTAATCTCTTCAGCGTGTAGTCAAATACGAGAGTGGTGAGTTGATGTTACACGTTACCTAGCGTGCACCACTACTGTTTGTCTGCGTATTCCACAGAACACAGACGGAGACGTGTTTGCTTGATGCATTATTGTGTCTTATTGTTCATAATGTCTGAGAGGGTTGAGCATTATCATTGCTTCACATGGCGCATCGACATCGTGGCAGAAGCGTCGCGCGCAACCCCCTTGGCTGCCCACGACTGATCTGTCACCGGCTGACAAGGCCTCCCACTCCGGCCGGTCCCACTGAGCTCCAGCCTACAGGTTTGCTTCGACATCAGCATGGCGACATCTTCTTCTCCCTCTCCTATCTTCTTTACCCCCCCTCTCCCCATCTCAGATGGCGCTGAGCCGTGCTCCCTCAAGGGCTGCAGAAAATAATAGTAACCTTTTCCCCCCTTCATAAAGAACCACTTCTCCCTCTCGTGGCAGAAGTGTAAACCTTTAATTGAAATATGGGAATCTACGTAATTCAATTATTGTTATAAAACTGTTCGTCTACATCGTCTAGATACATTCGCGGTCGGCATCAAGCTTATGCGTAGCGAAGACGCTCCTGTTCCGCGCGACGCTTCTTTCAGGCCTGGGCGTCCTCGACGCTGCGTGCACGTTTTGGAGCCGTTTTGCTGGCGCGTGTTTACGGGCTCCTTCTGCATGAGTGAACTGACTCAAGACCGGCCTCCAGGCGCTTATTCAACCTGATTGGGCAGGCATCACAGCGGCCCAGGTACTAGCCAAACAGACAGCCATCAGGGAGAGGGGCGTCTCCCTGTCCCTGCACTGGTTGTCATCCCATAGAGGGATAGCAGGCAATGAGGAGACAGATGCAGCTGCTGCACATCACGGTGCTGTGTCAGTCACTACGGCAGTGGCAGCGTGCGACTAGTTTCGGCAGCGACTACTGCAATTGCTGAAATGGCTCACCCAGATCGACAGGCGACTAATGGTCCCCCCTCCCCCCCCGCCTGCGGTTAGGCCCGGAGAGGAGTTTTGGCAGGCAGGACATGACACTGCTACTACGCCTCCGGACAGGCAGCCTTTGGCTTGCCGCACGAAAGTTTAAGGTAGGTCGATGCCTTTCACCAGCCTGCAGTAGATGCGGGTCGCGTGAGACGCTGGAGCACATCATGTGCTTCTGCCCCACAGTTGCGCAGCAGCGACAAACCATGGCGAGCATCTACCACTGACTAGGCCTTCCGGCTTCAACGGTGGAGGACCCCCTATTCCCAAGACAGTCAGCAGCCCAGGCTCTGCAGGCTCTCCTGGAGTTTGCTGACCCGGCTGGACTTCTCATGCTTTAGCCACGCGTCACGGACATGCTGACGCGTGCCTACTACCCCTCTCTCGCACCTCTTAACCTTATACCCCCTATCACCTGCTCCCTAGTCATTGAGCCGTGTCCCCACATAGGAAGCAGACGCTAGTGACTTTTTCCATTCCATCGAAATCACTATATATATATATATATATATATATATATATATATATGTCTGTATGTATGTATGTATGTATGTATACGTGACCAGTACGTTGTTGAGAAGCCAGCTCCAAGCGCCCTCTTCAGGCTATAGAGGATTGTAATGATTACGCTATCACAAGCCAGCACGCGACCTCCACAGCCCAGCACCTACATTTTTGTCCTATAGGAAAGCAAGCACAGCACGTACCAGACGCACAAACTACGCATCCCAGCCGAAGGCGGCGCTGGCCGGGATGGATGGATGGATGGATGTTATGAGCGTCCCCTTTGGAACGGGGCGGTGGGTTGCGCCACCAAGCTCTGGCTACTATGCTGCCTAATATCCTACCTAGGTTAACCAATGAAAAAAGAAAAAAAAACTCTATGAACTACCGCGTCCAAACTTTCTGATCCCCTATTGCGAATTGTGCTTTTGTACGTCTCCGTCTTTTGTTGTTTCCCTACTTTTCTTCCACCAATCCTCCAATCGCCTCTTACTAATGTCTATTGCGGACCTGTTTGCTTTACCACTGCTCCCGCTGAACCCAACGGCTTCAAGGAGGCCAGTGGTGCCTAAATCGACCGCTGGGTAGACGTCTTCACATTCTAATAAAATATGCTCCGTCGTTTCCCTACCTTTACTGCAGCAAGCACATGCTCCTTCTTCCTTCTTATATCTCGCTTTAAAGGTGCGTGTTCTAAGGCATCCCGATCTCGCTTTGAAAAGTATGAGCTTCCCTTTGAATTATCATAAATGGTTTCTTTCCTGATTTTGTTTTTTCCTCTTAAGTAGTTACTCATGGCAGGTTTCTTTTCCATTGCCGCCACCCATGAGATTATTTCAGCCTCTCTGACTTCTCGCTTGACCTTCTTTGTTGCTGTATTGCCCACCCTACAGGCCGCATACTTGCTGGTAAGCTTCCTAGTTCTTTTCCTCCACTGTGAATCAATGTTTTTCCTGTACAGATACCTGAACACTCTCCCAGCCCATTTACTTTCTTACATATTCCTCAGCCGTTCTTCATACTCAATTTTACTGCGAGCTTCCCTCACTTCAAAACTAGTCCAGCCCATATCCCCCTGCACAGCTTCATTTGTAGTCTTCCCGTGAGCTCCCAATGCGAGGCGACCCACTGACCTTTGGTTCCCGTCGAGTCCTGACTGTACCCCTGATTTAAAGCAAACAACCGCATTTCCAAAAGTAAGTCCTGGAACCATTACCCCTTTCCACATACCTCGGAGGACCTCGTACCTATTGTATCCCCATAGCGCTCTGTGCTTCATTATGGCTGCATTTCTCTTCCCCTTGACTGTTATGGTTTTTTCCTGTGTTTCCACAGGATTCCGGGATTCGTGGAGGCGAGCGCCCTCTGGTAGTGTTGCAAGAAACCCAGCATAATGCGTGAGCATGACCAGGAGGCGAGCGCCATGCGGTGATGTTTTAAGAATCCCAGCCGCACGCACGGCAAGACCCTAACAGCAGCAGCAGCGCCCATAAAGTCTGGAGAAAAGGCAAAGAAAGCTGCCCTTTAAAAAAAAAACGCAAAGAATTGTTACAAAGGAGGACTCAAAGCCGTTTTATTCGACTGAGCTCCTCAGACGTGACCACGTACGTAGTTGCAGGCCCATCACGACACCGCGTGACCGCTTTCTTTCTTTCGGAAAAGAAAATTATCTATGCACCAGCCTTACCGGCTCTCACTGAATTAGTGACGACGGCTTTCACCTAGCCCTATCGTCAGAACGCGCTGCATCTTTAAACTAGCACAGCCACTCCATGAGAGAACACGCGGTGTTTTTCATTTCTACAACGTGTACAATTTCTGGTGGTTATACTTAACGCTCCACACTATGCAGATAGTTAAGAAGAACTCGCAATGAAGCACCCATTTCTCTTGATACCCCGCATCCCGTAACTATAAGCTAATGAAAAGAAAAGTCGTACTGGTTACCACCTACAAGTTAGCAAGTGCTTCTCACATATGTTACCAACATATCAGTAACAGCTTCAGTAAAGGTAGTGTTAGTAGCGGTTACTACCTAGAAAATATCATGACCATTGCCAGCGGGGCTCAATAATGAACTATACTCCAAAACAGAATGACCACAACTAACGCTGCTAAAATATTATCAACACTCTACGTAAGAGTATACTAGACTCGCGGAGGTGCCTAGAGCCACATCATCTTCGCACTACGGAGTTGCGTTTTCTTTCCTGAGGGCAAGGTGGCGCAAAGGGGGGAGGGTTAATAATACTGTGGTAATACGCATTTACATCCCTTATAATTATCGTTCCCACAATAAAGACCGAACAAAGCACTTTCAGTTAAAGCGAATGCCTCCTGTGTTGCCTGCGGGACTCAGGAGACCAGAAAATATAATCTAACAGCACTCGTTCGATATCGGATGGCCTTTGAGAAACCTTTGTTTAGGCCGCTCGTCTAGATTTTGCTGCTCTACAATAAGTTTGCGTCCACGAATAATGAACAAGAAGTAACCACTTCAGCCTTCGTTAATATAGTAGCTTCTACGAAAGTACTTATATAAAGGGCCTTGCATTGTGCATGCCTTACCCCCCACAATCAGAAAAAGAAAGGAAAACCAAGTAACGCGGGATACTGACAGCAGACTCCACTTTCGAGAGGCGTCTCTTGAATGTAAAATACCAAGCCGACAGTGCGAAAAATAATTATAAGCATCGAAAAAAATAAATAAATAGATATGTACATATATATAAAGTGGGCTAGGAGTTCGCTAGGAGACGCGGGAAATCGATAATTAAGGGGCTCCGGACGAGTTAGTTATGCACTCCTATTTGGCTTGTATATCGAACCTCATCAGCCAACACACACACACACACACACACACACACACACACACACACACACACACACACACACACACACACACACACACACACACACGCACATATATATATATATATGCATGCATGTGCCGGTTTTCGTTTATTTTTCTGAGTAAATCGTTATGTCCCGATTTCGCCGTGTATGGCATCGAAAATACATGAACGGTTTTCCTAACAAGCGTGGCGCACGTCGAACCATACTGCGGCAGGGGCGTATAATAAGCGTAAACACGATGGAAAAGCCAACGGAATGAGATACCAACAACAAAGAGAGAGGAAAAAAAAAAGAAAGTGAGAGAAAGAAAGTGAAAGAAATAAAAAAAAAAAAGAAGGGGGGGGGGGGCACGGACCGAGGGGCGGGGAAAATGAGCGACAAACGAAGCGGCTAATTACTCGGGCGCTTATGGCCCCGATTCACCAACCGCAGCCTCTCAGTTCTCTTTGATCTTATTTAATTTTTTCTTTGTTTATTTTGCTTTCTTTCATTATTATTCTCTTTTCTATGCGAGTACGTGCGCATCATTTTTTTTGTGTGTGTGTCTGGTGTCTTTGGGTGCGTGCGGCAATCAGAGGGAGAACCCACTGTTGACGGCGAAGCGGGCTGCCTCTCAACCGCCGAGCGCGTGCAATCCTGCACAGCGCCCCAAGAGGGGGGCGCCAAACGAGGTGGTACTACAGCCGTATTAAGGCTCCAAACAATGACCAAATAAAATAGTGATTACGGGCGTGGCAAGAGCGAGAGAGAGAGAGTGAGAGAGAGAGAGAGAGAGAGAGAGAGAGAGAGAGAGAGAGAGAGAGAGAGAGAGAGAGAGAGAGAGAGAGAGGCGAAGAAGGAAAAGCAGGGAGGTTAACCAGAATGAGTCCAGTTTGCTACCCTACACGTGCGTAGGGGAACGAGGAGTGAAAGAAAGAGAGAGAAAACATGAGTCTATACCCCACTTGCACACGCACTAAGTTAGGTGTAGGATGTGTATAGTCGGGCACTCAAGTCTGTTGCCTTCAGGTAGTGAAGAAGCGCTCGAACTGCTTTCTGGGCTAATGAACTGTGAGGCCAGGCTTCCAAGATCTTTGCTTCTGTAAATGGCCTGTCATCCAGTCTATTCAAGGCGGACTGGAGAGCCTGACGTTGGTTGTCAAAGCGAGAACAGTGGCACAGAAGATGACTGATGGTCTCTTCACACTTGCACATAGCGTACATTGGTGAGTTAAGGTATAAGGGAAGAAGGTTTCACTATAGAAGCCGCTCTATAAGTGCCCCTATAGAAGCGAGCCAGAGCCTTAATGCCTTTATTGTTTTGGCCTGAACGCTCCGTGCTCTTTTAGGCTTATAACGTTCCTAAGCAATATTTTTCATGGGTATTGCACGCACTTCGCTTGTTTAGCACTGCTGGCTCGATGCTGTCGTGCCAGAAACGCCGCGTCACATATGGTACGTGCGTGCCGTTCGTAATCTGAAAGTCCTTGCAGCGCAACGATAAAGCAATGAAATGCACGCGAGATAGACGGTGATTGTCGGTCGGGGGACAAGACAAAAAAAAATGCTGCAACACTCTTTTAGCATTTTTATGCGCTCCGTTCCATCCGGAGAACAAGGACTGACGATACGTAGAAGTAGGCAGGGTGGATGCTGGAAAACAGATTTATTTTCAGAGTCCGCCCTGCCCGGTGTGCCGTCTTGATGATTAATTATCACGTGGTACATATACCGATGCACGTTCGAGAAAGGTCCAACATCGAGAAATGAAATGACTTTCACAAAATGTAAACAGCTTCAAAAAGGCCGGCGCAAGAAAGGAAGGAAGAAAAAATAACAGATGAATTAATGAATGTAGAGATCTAGGAAAACTTACAAAGTAAGCAACGAATCAGCAACCGTAACCCGCCTGATGCTTCACGGGAATGCAAAGTGCAGTGCAAACATCGCTTTGACTGCGGCCAAACCGAGCAGTTGTAAGCGATAAATTAAAGGTAGCCATTCGAGAAAAAAATTGCGCAAGAAGGTGCATTGGTGGCGAGAAGGAAATGGTCACCACTGTGCTCTGTCGTGACGGTTTCTCCACTTCGTCAATGTCCTTTTTTCACACTGAATCGCTGTGCACATTGCACGTAACTGTAGAAAAGCTCGCTGAAGTGACGCTGGATATGTCGTTCTGGCCGGCGCAACCTTCAGTACATGTTGCCACCACTCAACGCGGGAGGGCTTGTCGATATGAATACCTGCCAAATAGACTGAAGCAACTGGGGCATAAACGTTTACGAGGTGCAAAATACCACTCATCGGTGCGCGTGTCCACGGATCGCGAAAGGAGGGTCGGAGAAGAGCGCCCTTACTTCAAGATGGCGGCGAATGCAATGTTTCTTTGGCACTGGTTGCGCCGCTTCGAGAAAGAATCCGCTCCAAGCCATTTTCGTTGTTGTGATGTCATCATGCTGAAAATTCCGCTAAGATTTACGCGGTACCAATTTAGTGCTCTTGACAGTATTGCTTTATGGGTGTGCTGCAGCTTTGGGTAAATATTCGCGAGAGCTGTGGTTCTTGTTTCTACTGCAGCGGTAGTCGAGATTCGTGAACTGAGACTTGCGCTCTAGTGCAGTTTAACCGCATTTTTTTGTGTGATTTGTACCGTTTAGGGTGTACAAAATTCATTAGTAAGGAGAAAGTAACTGAGCCATTTTTATTTACGCCAACGAATGCGTCGTATGCAGCACGAGTTAACAGATAAAGAAAGAAGAAAAAGGAAAGAAAGAAAACAAGGCTCAGTATGCATGGTTTACAATCTAACCATAACTTTAATCTAGGATATAACAGCATTGCAGTATTTCTTCTTTAGTTCATCAGTATATGTGTATGCAGGATTGTAGCAGGCGTTCCCTTTCCAAGGCCCCAAGGACCACGCGCATTCTACTTCTTTTTCAAGTTTTGGTCTCCTCTCAAGCGTTGTTCAAGCGCCTAAACGAAAAGTGTTCAGTAGCGTCACGCCAAGAATCTCAGTTATCCTTTGTTGCGACACAACGGTGTAAGCGTGCTCGCGATAGCTATAATATCGAACCTTTACACAGTGAAAAAAGAATAAAGAAAGAAAAGAAAACGCTGCAGCTAGGCGCTCTACTCCGAATCTTAAGCGCCTGCGCAAGAAATCTCCCCTCGGTTTGCTCCCGGTCTTCTGTTCCGGGCAATAAAATTAGGGATTCACTGAAGGCGCCTCTTATATCGGCTCCTTGACAGCTCTTCCCGCTTCTCTCGCTCCTGTGCTCCCCAATTGTTTCTCGGGCCGCCGTTGACGTCGAAGCACAGGCGGCAACCTCGTTCGCCCTCCACCCTTCTCCACCCGGCCCCTCCCCGGTCTTTTCTTTCGTGGGAAGAAGCCATCTCCGGGCGCAAAAACCCGGCCTCTCCACAAGGCTCAAATAGAAATACCTCTACTCCCGCGTGCAGGTGACATCGGTGTAGCGAGAACCCCAAAAGCAAAAAAGAAAAGGACTCGATGGTGCCGGGACTGACGGTCGTGTGTGTAGCCAAGGTTGGGGAGCGGTAAGAGTCCTGAGGGAGAGGTTGGGGAGCGCGCCAAGGTCCATAATAGACGCCGCCAAGAGCACCGGCCTTTCCTTCTCTCCGCCGAAGATAACAAGCAAAATACAACACGATAGGTCAGCGAGCGAAATAGTGCAGACGCCATAGGTGCCCTTTCTGCGGCGCTGGGGGCCGCGGGGCTAACTACCTCGTCCGGCTGCTGGCCAGTTGGGTGCTGCGCAAATGAACCTTCGCCACCGTTGGACTGTTCGGTCAACGGAGAGAGGGGAACGCGTTAAAAGAGAACCAACGTTGTATTACAGCTGCCCTGCCGCATCGTGGCCCTGCCCTCGTTTCTTCACCTCCTCCTCCCCTTCCCCTTCCTTCCCCACCCCCGGTTTTGCGAACGCTCGATCCCCTCGTTTCGCAAGTGTCGGGAAAGGTTAAGCAACACGCGAGTAATGGAAGTTCATTTACCACCCAGTTAACTGGCGGTTTTCTGCGGATATATTATTATAACGGCGCCCAAGTAGAGGTAACCTTAATGATGAAGCCTCTTATCCCGTACTCGCCACTGGCGCCCGCTGTTCTAATTCATTTTTCTTGCTTGTCAATTTACGCCCTCGTTCCGCTTCGGCCTGATTAATGCATACGGAGATGTTTGTTGGAGGATGGTCTGCACGTCATTATCTTGTTCTTCCTTTCCCCGCTCCCCTCCCCGCGAACTGCTGACAGTGGTCTTTGTACTAAAAAAAATTACAAGTATTCGTTTCAAAGATGCCTAAGGAGAGGTGATGAAAAGACACCCTAATCGGTAAAAAGGAGTCATTACATTAGAATTGTTTGTGAGAGCAGACCACACTCAGTATTGGCTTTAGACACATAAGCAAGGCAGCCGGCCAACGAGCAAACGGAACTTACTAAAGACAGCTTTGGTGAATTCGTCTCCCTGAGATGCGTGTCGCGACAACCGAAACCTCGACGAGAAATCGCCTACTTCATTCGAAAGCTTGGCATATTTACTCCTCCCAGCTCCGGCGCGCACCCGATAACCGCGTCTCTTTTCACCGAATCGCCCGAGGCCAGCTTTCCGGCTAAGCCCCGTGCACTGCGCCGAACTATGCATTCGGGGCACGGTAAGCGTTAGCGGCGGGTCGCAAAAGCAGGCGTACCGGCGATAAAACGGAAGCCCGAGCGACGGGTAGGGAAAGAAGGAGTGGGGGAACAGCCGTCAACCCTTACACCTGGTCCCTCGCTCTTCCGTCTCGGAACTGGCCGAAGAGGTGTGCGGCACCGAGGTTGCCAGCGGTCTTCTCGACGAGGAAGGCGGAGGTAGGCAGAGGAGGGCGGGAGAGGAGGTGTTCCGAGGCACTGCTTCTTCGAAGGAAACGGCTTTACGAGGCACTGTTTCGCAGCAGGTAGCCCTAAGGTGTAGAGCGAAAAGGGCCTCGCCACCGGCGGCGCCACCTCGAGGCGAAGCAGCACCCGAACAGAAAGAAGCTGGCAGGGAGCCCATAAGGAACGACACGGCTGCCGCAGCCGGGAGACTACGTCGGCGACCCCTATCGGAAGGGGGGGACAATTTATTGCCCGCCAGGCCGGGCTCGGTCGCCCCGTTCTTCTGTTTTGTTCCTCGCCTGCCGGTGCGTGCCGTCGCAGCAGTTTCTTCTCGACGCTGCCACCCTCCTCTGAACGACGTCCGTGGCCCGTAAAAGAGCTGCGGTGCAGTACCCCCCCTCCCCCCCCCCCCCCTTCCCGCTCTCCCGCATAGTCTCCGGACTGCTCCGGCGTTCTTAGCAGTGCGGCTACCGATGTCGTAATGCCGCGCTCGACAGAACGACGCAGTCTCGCATTCCTAGTAGCGCCGTAATGACAGTCTCGCCTTCCCGCTCCGCCAGGCCAAGCCGAGCGCGAACGAGCACGCCGGGTTTTTGCTGCAGCCCGGTACACCCGAGCCCAAGGAGCCTGACGGAGCCCGGTCCGAGACGTGTAAAAAAGGTGTTATGGCTATCGGCCAGGCATTGCTTGGCGAAGTCAGAGGGCTGGAGGGGGGACTTCCAGTCGCTATATACGCCCCGTTGCTGCGCGCTGTTTACTGACCTGCCCGATCGCCTGCAGTATCGCGGATGGTATTTATACGCCCGGTAAAGCCGGTAGTTCCATTCTGTTGGCGCCCGCGCCTTTGCCGAGAGATCAGGCACGTCGACTGCGAGGAAGCTTCCCCATTGGTGGTGTGGCGAAGACATGTAGGCCCTACTCGTTGCTAGACACGTGCTTCGCCAGGTTGCTCAGAGTTCTGGAGGATGGGAACGGGGAAGTAGAGAGCAGCGAATTGGGCCCTCGTGCGACTCTCGTAGTGATGCCGTAGAATGCAACGATGAAGTCGTTATGCTAGCCGCATCAGAAGTCCCGGTGCGCTCATGAAACCCCAGAGGCGTCGCATGACATCCGAGAAGTTTCTCTTCACAATTTGAATCCAGCGGGAAAAAGTGTATCCAAAACATATTGCCATGACCATCAGAGTATCACATCCCCGTGCTGCTTATGACAGAATAATAAACACAGCAATTTTCCTTGGCGTTCCCCCCCCTTTTTTATTGCGTGTGCGTTAGAAACTACTAGGAGGCCAACAGTTGCAGACTTTCTGACTGTAGCGAAATCGGTCGAAACTGTCCTCTCCTAACGAATGACTCGTTCAAGGACATACGAACCCCTAAAGCTCATTTCACTCGATGACCAGCAAGTAAGTACGGCAGTCCAGTACCAGCAACTAAGCAGTTGCGCACGGTGGGTGCGACAGAGCACTGTAGTAAAGATCTGGTATACGCTTCAGAGCACTAAGCGCGAGCAATCCACCAAGCGACCACAGTCCATGAATAACGCATAAGCTTAGGCTGCTTTGTATTCGACATTTAACCGATCACTGCGCGAAGTGCGCCAGCGATGAGAAGTTCGCAAGCACAGACACACACAGACCGACAGAGAGAGAGACAAAGACACGCCCTCACATTATGGCCGAACACTTCGCGTGTTGTCTTTTGAATAGGGGTGTGCTTGCGTAAACACACAGCGCTGAAGCTAAGCGACCATAAACCTAACCTGATCGTTGCGCTATGCATAGGGTTTCTCAATGCAGAGAGGGCCACACAGCGTCAAGTTTAAAAGCGAAGTTGTTCCTACCGCGGTGTTTGGAGTAGCTGCTGCTGAGTTGATATAGATACCGCGGCGGATATATTTGTGGACACAAATAAATGAATACTGCGGGTTCTGCAGCGTCGAGTTATCTTTTCATCGACTTTGATTTCCTTTTTCGGTATTAGTTTCTACATTACGACCTCAACCACCGCTAATTTCCCCCATGTGCTCTATCGGGCTTCCTTTTGGCTTTATTTGGCCAATATATATATATATATATATATATATGCGACGGTTACATGTGGGCCGAATCATGGGCTTATATACAAAACGTACTTTATGATGCGGACGAAGTCGCTCCAACAAGCGTGCCCCACAAATATGCATAATAAAAAATATTGATTTCTACATAAACGGTGCAAATCTACTGTCGGCTCGTAGGTATCTCTAAAGGAGGGTGACATTTCACCGAAACAGTGTGTCACGTTCAAGGAACCTTTTTTTTTATTGTTCGCTCGATTTCTTTGATGCTTCGGAATACGCGTGCCACCATTCTTCGTCAATCCTCCAGCAGCGGCGCCACTGCGACCCAAGAGGCACGGAATCGCTAACCGTGTGGCTGCACACGTGTCGTGTACCAACTTCTACGGGGCAAGCACCTGTCATGCACCATTCTTGGCTCCACCAATGTCATACAGCGTGATGAAGAAATTGCGGCCACTGACCAAGTCAAGGTGAAAAAACACACAGAGTGTCTGTGTGTTTTTTCACCTTGACTTGGTCAGTGGCCGCAATTTCTTCGTCATCATGTTACCTGACCAGACGAACTTTCGTCGAACTCTTGACTACATTTCATGCAGCGTCTTTAGCCCTGGTGACGTCACGGTGCCGAAGTCTCACGCTACATGTATCCGTGCGATTTGGAGAGAGAGAGATAAAATGATGAATGAAATCCGTGGATTTGGCGTTTGCCCTTCCGCAAGAACGCAAAAGTTACACGAGCAATGTTGTCAACCTTGCGGTGCGTAAATACAGAAATTTTCCCAAGATCACACGCTCCACAGGATAAAAAAAGTAAACACAATTGCGCGCATCGCCGTTAATCGTGAAGCATTTATTCAACCGCTTCACTGAACCTTCACCTCTAATAGATTCGGACATGTGCGTTGGTTCTGCATAATTGTGTTTTCTTTCTTTATTATAATAATAATAATAATTATTATTATTATTTACAGAAAGTAGCTTAGTTGTAGAGTAGATCTGAATATAACACGGGAAGACTCAACTGATAACCGAAGCGGATAAAGTTAAATTATCTAAATTCTGGGGCATTGCGTGTCAAAAATAAAAATAAAGGTTAGATTATGACGCACGCCGACGTAAGGAGAGTCCTGATTACATTTGGCTACCTGGGGTTCCTTGAAAGATCGTGCTTCATAGTATCACACCATAGCTGGGGTTCCTTGACGTGCGTCCAATGGAAGGTGCACAAGCGTTTTTGAATTCCGCCTCCATCAGAACGCGGCGACCGCGACGAGAAACGAACCCACGACCTCGAGCTTAGCAGAGCAACACCATAGCCACTGAGTTACCACGGCTAAGTCAACGGTTATATGCAAAGTAATTTACAGGTCAGCGATGGAATCTCAAGCTGCCAACGAAATAATTTTTTTTAACAAAGGGGCATTTGTAATTCAGCAATCGAAATCGTATCGAGAAAAAAAATTATTTCCGGTAATGCTAAACACGGGGTTGCCTTTTATGAGTTATTTGCGGTAATGCTAAAAGCGATGTAGCCCTTTACGAAAGTCGCATTAAAGCTTCTTCGTATTTTTTGAGAACATTTGTTGCCATCAGTCGATTTTTTTCCTTGCGATACGACTGAATGTGTTGAGTTGTTTTGGGAACAGAAAAACGGAACGATCAGTCAGAACGATAACGTGAATCCTTTTGCGAAATATGCCAATAATACCTATCAAATTAGCTTGAATAGTGTTTCTTGTTCCCAATTTTCATCGTTCTCATTTCGTTTCAAATCACTCTCAATTTCATCTACGTCAACCCTTCTAGCTTACGCACTTTTCGGTTAAGTATGCCGCGTTGTTCCTTTACTCCTCAAGTTTCTTTTTCTTCGCGGGCTTTGTACCTTTTGTGGTCGTTCATTTTTTTGTGTGTGTTTGTTGTCTCTTGATTTTTTACGCAAGCGCTTTACACGTGTTTGTACTGTTACTCCCCGTGGAAGGCCATCGGGGCTTCGAGGCGATAATAAATGAAATTAAGTATACGTGAGCAAGGTACCACCGCGTCACGGGACGTCTCGTTCTGTACAACCGGATTATTATATCACGGAACGTTTTGGAACAAAAGAAAGAAAGAGAGATATATATATAATGAAACAAAGAATAGGAAGCACACAAAACGCTGTCTTCTAGATCCTGTCATCCACACTGTCTATGCGCTGCACTATAGCTCAGTGGTATGGCCTCGCGCTGCTGAGCGCAAGGTCGCCGGCTCGACTCCCGCCTCGACAGCCGCATTCCCATGACCGCGGAATGCCAGATAGTCCTCGTACCGAGCATCGGCTACCCTTTAAAGAAACCCAGGTGGGCAAAATTATTTCGGAGTCCCCCGCTACGGTGAGCCTCATGATCAGATTGTGGTTTTGGCGCGTAAGACTCCAGTTACCTTTTCTTTTTGCTTCCTCAGAATTTGTCCATCTTACAGGAACCGCTCTAGTCGAGGGACTTCTGTGGAAACCAGCCAGGCAGTGCACATCATACGAAAGGGACAGTCGTGGGCGAAGTAACATCTTGCGCTACTACTTGAGCGGTTCCCAAGGCTTTTGTGCTTGGGTTGACATTTCGCCAATGAGGAGCATACTATTCCCTGTTCTCACGCTGTCTGCGAAGCGGTTCGCGTAAGGTAATCGGAACTAAATAATGACACCCACGGAGGTTGGCCCGATGAAGGCATATAAACTAGGACCTGCTACTCTCGCACACCCATTTAGAGCGAAGGAACTTGGTCTTGACTCCATGCTGTCGGCACAGCCCGTGCTGGGCCCGCTGGGCTGCCAAATTGAAGACGGAGCAGCTGACGACGCAGGACACTCAGCCGAAGCGAACACTCGCAGAAAGCATGCGATAAGGACGGGCTCGAGCGTTATCGCGTTTTGTCCTGTCGTTCTTTCCGCCAGTTCCTGCAGTCCTCGGCAAGAGATGGCTGCCTCCTAGAGGCACCGCAAATTAAGGTTACCATATGCGGCGCCAAATGGCCTCTATAGCTGCTTCTATGAATCGTCAACAAAACAGATAATCGGGGTGTTGCTACTTATGTCGATATTGCAATGCTTTTAGTCAGCGCAACCGAAGCTCGTCTGCCTGGTCGCACGCAACAATATACTGCTACCAGTCTCCTTTCCACGCTTCCATTGGAAAGAAGAAAAAAAAGGAGAGAAAACGCGGGGCTAATACAAGTAGATTTAAAGTATCCCTTCCCGTATTTTTTGGTACATTTCTTTCGTATTGTGTCCAGCGGCATTGCAGGTACGTCCCGTCAAAACACTTCACAAAGCGCCTTTGTGAACCAGTGGTGTCGACCTGACGAGAAATGACGGCCACAAGAGCAACGCCTGCGGCCTTTTCGAACCTCGAGTAAACAGTCGGCGAGCTCGCGTCGGAAATCTATGCCACAGGGACAACCTATCGGCGCAGGGAAAGTGCGATACAGCCAGCCCATATTGTCGCCGTCCTTGCGCACTTTCATCGATGGCGGCTACAAAGATCGGTCTAACCACTGCAGCACTGACCGGCCCCACCTTTGATAAAGGGAGAGCCTCGGGAAAAGAAAAGAACGGAAATCAATATAAAGAAAAAAGAGTAGCCATCACAAAACCTGCAACATCACTCGAGTGAGTAGAAGGCAATCGGAAATGGTCTTTGCGCACCATTTGGGAACGAGAAAGAACATATATCGTGTGAAGAGAAATTCGACCACACGTGGCAAACGTCCTAGCGGGAATGAAGTAAAAGTAAGAAGATAAAGCGTAATAGAAGACAGAGAAAGAAAACTGCGGCTAACAACGCCGTACGAGAACATCGAAAACTGAAGTGTTGTGGAAAAAGAAAGGGACTCGCTCCCCATCTTTCCCATCCGTTCATCCCTTACGCAGATCGTGTTTGGAATGGAATCGGGTATTCCTTATCGCGCCGCTTTCCCTTCCTGCAAGTCTCGCCTGTTTTCGCTTTGATTCACACGTCGCCATTTTCTCTTCCTTTCCTCCCCCACCATCTTTCCATTGTGTATCGGGCACGAGCCGTTTCTTATTGCTCTGGTTTCGCGGTATTTCCCTAACGGAGTGAAGAGTGCGCCGGAAAAGGGGGAATGGAGAGAGGGAAATGGGGGACGGCGGGGAGAGTTGGGGGAAAGGGAGAACGAGAAAGGTACAAGTGCGGGGAAGAGATGGGAACACATTTCCTTCTTTCCTTTTTTGCATCTTGTCGCTTTATTCATTTTTTTCTTTTATTTCCTGCAGAAGCGTCGTGAGAGCCATCAGTCCGGCAAGGCGCGCGCTTATCTAGGGAAGCCGGCGCCCACGGTTCTCCACCGGCTCTCGCGCGTTCTCGCGCTGATCTCGCTTTGTCTCAATGAATAACGCAAATTGAGTTGGAGAGCGGTCGACGAGAGCGGGCGTGCACCAAGTGCAGCTCCCTCTTGCCACATTCCCTCGACGCCATTGCTCGCTCTTTTACATTCTATTCTTTTATTCTTTTCTTGTTTCGTTCGACAGGTTGACCGCGGCTGACCGTTCTCTAGGTGCACATACGTTGACGTCCCTTTTGGGGCCCTTCTGTCGTTGTTTGCGAAAGACTCGGCACAAAGAGAAGAACTCCGGAGAGAGCGAGAAGAAAATAAGGAGGGAAGAGCAACGCTAGATTTAAAAAAAAAAAAAGATACACGAGAACTTGGGCTCTGAAGCGAATTGGTTCCCGGCACTGGTCACGTATAGCGCGTAGCATTGGTTTTTGGAATCGCTCTTAAGATATATGTCTCCTCGGGGCGCGGCGGCAATATTGAGGAGCACTGCTCGAGACTCGGCATGGACGATGCGGTTCGGTTCGTGTTCGGATATTTTTTTCGTGCGGTCGATGGGCGGCGCGCAGAGTAAATGCGCCTCGTCGTTTTCATTTGCCGCTGGAAGGTTCCTCACCACTCACGTGGCGCAGTTTCGCAGAAAATGCGGCTCTCTCTGCTTTCTTGCCCATGGGCCGTGGAAGATTAAAAGGAAAAAAAAAAAAAACGTTGCTGTATGCTTGGGTTTTCCTTCCGCTGAGCTTCTCTTTCCAGGCGGCGTGAGTATGCCGCAACGTTGCAGAGACGAGGCTACTTTAAGACATTGACGTCAAATTACCTCCTCTCCCACTCCCCCTCTCTCTCGCTCTCTCTGATTCCCTTGAGGCTAATTTAGGGCCAGCGGTTCTCAAACTTATAAACAGTCACCCATAGCCTGAGAGTAGCCACTTACAGCCAGTAACAGTACTCACGTTCCGAGTTCTGTAACATTGCTAAGGCAGATAGAAGCTTCGACGTTGACGTCACGTTACCTATCCAACCCCCGTGATACCTCTACCTCGACATTCTCGGACAGGTAAACTAAATCAAGTGGTTTCCAAACTTATACTCGTGTAGTATGCCCTTCGACGCACTCGCGGTTAACTTGGAAGCCGCGATATAGGGACAAGTTTAAGAAAGCAAGCCCAAAAATTAAAATAAGAACAAGGACTGAAAAGATCTTATCAGGAAATTCCATAGCTTTTCTAAGGGAAGGTATTGAACGCTGTGGTAACTGAACAGTGATTGTAAGGTAATAAATGCTACTGCAGTTGTAGAGTATAGAAGTGCAAGTTGCCCGTTACTGTCTTATCTTCGTTCTTAGCTTTGTTTTCATGCCCTTTCATGCTTTTTCTTTTGTGAATCTTTATCTCAACGCATAGTCCACACAGGAGAACAGAAGGCGCCAAGATAAATCGGCGAATATTAAACACATACATGGCGCCGACATGACGCGCTCCCCTGCATTCGAATTTATCTGCTGTACATGCACGTCACGGTCATCGATGTATGGCAAATGTGGCATCACCTGTCGTGAACAGTGATATTTCACTGCGCTTATCATATATATATAACAAAACTGGAGCTATATAGCATCTGGATTTGCTGTAAACTGATAAGACTTCAAGAATGCCAGGCTTCAATTCCGCATATATTACGTATGACGTAAACGTGATTATTTACGACGTCAATTGGTGGAACATGCTAAGTAGCCGCCGCCCGTCGTGCATGTAATGTTTCTCTTTTCACGTAATCACCCGGAGAGGGGAATCGGTGATATCGGTCACACATGTCACATCAAAAAGCAATGCGGAAAAAAAAAGGAAAGACGAGGCTATTGCATATTGCTTTAATTCGTAAAACAGATAAGCGGGGGTCTAGTAATTAGAGCTGCACAATGAGCGTCAAGGTAAAGTTAACGCTGCCAAAAAGAGCAGAACGCTATGTGCTACCGTATGGAGCAAAGAGGCAGTAAGGTCAGGGAATGCGGAGGGGAAATTAGTTTATTTTTATATGCGCAAGTAGTAAGCGAAAGGAAAATAAATGTGGACGAATAGACAACTTACCTCAGGTGGGAGTCGAACCCGTGCACATTACGCGTGATGCGAAAGATATGGATTCGGCTCGCACCCGCGGTAAGTAGTCCTTTCATCCACTTTCCGTTTCGGAGAGGGTCCTCATGTTTAACGTCGCCATTATTATAGTCACCATCTTCATCCCAACGCCGCCCGCTCCTGCAACACTCCCGCCACAGAAAAGTATGACGCCGTAAAACGAATCCGATTTAGCGATATGATACCTTGCATGAGTACCATACATGTTAAGCGCCCCCTTTAAGGTCTACTATTGTTCGTGTAAAAAATAATTTATTGAACAGCATCTAGGCTAATGTCAAAATCAGGAACGAATGCGTTAGCAATAATAAAACTTTTTCCCGCACGTGAAGATGCTACACTCGCGGACTGCTTTCTGTGGCAGTGCGGAGCAAAGTACGCACACGTATAAGAGCGCCCCTGAAAATAGTCCTACATTAACGTCCGCGTGAGTCTTAGTTGGGGGAGAGCAAACATGAACATTCAATTTACAACGGGGAAATGAGACAAGCGACCCCACCGTGGGGTAAATTTGACTCCTTTTTCTACTTCTTGTCTTCCGCGTTTGGGCAAATCCGAAGCCGTCTCTGAAGCTACACTGATATAGTATCTGCCCTGGCCAGGAAACCAAAAGCGCTGTCTAACGCTGCCGAACTTCTTGGCGCAGTAACACATCCACATAGGCTCCACCCCTGTATCTTTCCCTTCACTGCCAATACACAGTCAAAACTCGATCTAACGAAATCCCATTTTACGAAGTTCCCGATATAACGAATAAATTTACATTCCCCAGCAGGTACCCATAGGGTCCAATGTTATCATCAACCCGAATTAACGAAACAAACTTGGCCGAACTCGATTTAATGAAGTTTTTCCTGAAATAAATAGGTAAAGAAAGCGTTGATTTCTTTCTAATTTTGACGCTTACAGGTTCTTCTTAGAGCATGCGCTTTAAAGCTATCGCGTTAGGGCGTCTAGGCGCCGTGTTGACATTCGTAGCTTTATTCTGACGAGGCTGCACGCCGCACCCATGCACGGAACAGCCGACTCAACACCACCTGGGTCGGCGCGGTGGTGCTTGCTTTCGTGATTTCACGGTTTATGCGACAGATGGCTGGAATAGCCCTAAATACAATGCCGCGGTAGCCTTTCCGTGTCGCTGCGTTACAATTTTAGATTTCGAAGGTCCGAAAAAAATTTATTGCTCGATTGTACGAATTTCCCGATTTAACGAAATAATTCGATCGTGGTCATCACTTCGTTAAATCGAGCTTCAACTGTAGTTTTTCACACAGCAAAGAATACGTTTGAGAACACTTTAACCGCTCACGAAGCAGCTCACAATGCGGGTACCCGAAGTGATCCTAACGACCTCCCTAAGGACTGTGCCTAAATGAGTGACTTTTAAACGTTTGTTTCCTGAAAATAATCAAACGCTATCGTGAGTATAGTGGCTTTATGTCAGTTCGTTTACCGCACACGCCTTTTAACATACATGCATGCATACATACATACATACATACATACATACATACATACATACATACATACATACATACATACATACATACATACATACATACATACATACATACATACATACATACATACATACATACATACATACATACATACATACATACATACATACATACATACATACATACATACATACATACATACATACATACATACATACATACATGTTTACAGAAAACCAATAGGCACGAAACTTGTGGGAATGCCGTAGCCCTAGCGCATCAACTTTGATAACTCGCCCACAACGCGAGAAGCTCCTTGCGCACGAGAGTTTAACACGCCCACTAACCAGCGAAGCTGAAACGCCACCCAACTATAGTCGAGGCAACTGAGAATGTCAGTTCAATTCTCAGGCCATCTCAATCCATATCATGAAATGACGTACCAGTGAAATTCGACTCTTCACAATTCCATCGAATTTTTGAAAGTCCGATCTAACTCTCATTCCAATAGAGGAACGTCCGCAAATTACCATTCCATTCTTTCAAATACGGCAAGGTGGCACGAAGTAACGGCTCTCTCCCTGCGGAGTTTTGCTGTTGCGGAATGTCTGAACGTATCCGCATGCACGTACGCATGCAAATGCAAATAAACGCACATGCTGACGTAAATCTCCTCCCAACACCCATTCGCTCGCCGCAAAAACAATCCCGTGCTACTACCGTGCTAAAAGCAAAAGTTGCCTCTACGGCTTTTTCAATTTCTTTCTCTTTTCGTTTCTTTTTTGTCTCTGAAAGAGAGACTGCAGTCGACGAGGAGGGGACACGTCGTTCACTGCGAGTTGACTCAAAGCGCCAGCGCTAGGCTAGTGGGCGCACGGCCCACTCATTAGTGGCAAGCGGTAAACACATGTAGCTACACGCACTCCCTACTCGGTCTAAGCGCTGCTCGTCTCGAGTAAAGCGGGGAATCAGAGGGAGAAACGCGGGGCAAAAAAAAAAAAATAGGGAATACAGAAGCACGACAAAACGCATTACCGCCTTCGCAGTGGCTTCTGTCGCAGTATGTCGTCCCCCTTATTCTATACCCATCTGCTGTAAGCGATGGAACTTTAGGAAATAGGGGACCGAATAAGAAAGAACTGA
Source organism: Dermacentor andersoni (assembly GCF_023375885.2). NCBI lineage: Eukaryota > Metazoa > Arthropoda > Arachnida > Ixodida > Ixodidae > Dermacentor > Dermacentor andersoni. The sequence goes on from NC_092822.1 coordinate 55,580,794, forward strand.
GCAAAAACATTCCCATCTCGGGTCCGTCATTTTGCTGCACTCGACTCTTTCGATAAAAACAGATCAATGTTTATGCCAGAACTGTAAATGAATGATGAAAAACGAGAGAACATTGAGAACGCCGAGTTGATTTCGCGTCAAGCATTATATTAGGTCTCTCTATTTGTCTCTCTTTCTTGCCCGTTGAAACATCGGGGCATGGGGAAAGAACAGTGGTCAGAGTGGAAGGCGATACACGTACCACTGATAACGTCATGAATTTCCCCATGCATGTTTCCTTTATCACTTATTATTTTTTTCTCTCTCTTTCTGATTTGCCGAAAGAAATATACGCAAGGTTTTGAAAGGAGAGGCAGATGGTTGTGTCAAAGCGAGAGCCAGATTCGAACCGATGGTTTTCCAATTTACGTTCCCCCCCTTTTTTTCTTCAACGTTCTTATTTTGCTGAAACGGCCCTAATTTTGGGACGTACGTTTGGGCTCTAAGGATGATCGAAAACGTGAGTAAGGACAAATACGGCCCTCGCTGAGTATTGTTATATTACCGTCGCAAAAATATAAAGAAGGTGCGAATTTAAACATAACAAGCGAGAGTGGCAGGACAAATCGGCAAAACACAGACAAGAGCGCGTTATCGGCTCAATTTCTCACTATATCCGCGCATCTTTCCTGAATGTAAAATGTCGCCATCAATAGGCAAGTAAAAAGGATGCGACCAACTGGGAGAGGCATTATTTCCCGATGACATGTCGATCTCTCTGTTTATCGAAGGAACGCACCGGCGTTCGCTCGTATCGTTGAACGAAATACGAAGCCACTGCATAAAGAAAATAAAAAAAAGAAAAACGAAGGCGAACGTTCATATTTGTGTGGGTCGGGGAGAGAAAGAGGAAAGTGGGAAGGAAAAAGAAATGGACGAGAGCCGCGCCGGCGCAAATGGCGTGTTAATGCTTCATGCCTCGCGGAGCCGGTGACTAACAAAGGAGCGCTGTAATTGGGCGCCTCTCAGATGTCACGAGCAGCACCGGTCTGGCTCCATTGACAGCACCGGCGGCCATGGCACCCACAGAAGGTTTTTCGTGCCGCGCACGCGCGAAGAAGCGCGTCGGCCCCCATTCAAATCGCTCGAGCATCTCTTCGCCGCCCAACACAGAGATGCAATGCGACAGGCATGCGCGTATACGGGCGGCCTCGGTCCTGACGCCTGAGGGCCGGCACTCTTGGCTCGCGGTGCCTCCCCTCGCTCTCCTGTCTCGCTGCAACCGGAACACGTGTTCGAGTGCTCGCAGGGTGAACGGTGCTGTCCGGGAGTTAGCGCTGGCACGAGTACGGCCGCGAAGGGCTCCGAGGGCTGCACGAAGACACCCGATCGGGAGAAGGTTTTCGAGTGTGGGCCTGTATGTAGCGCGGCGTTCAAGACCCAATAAGCAGCGCAGGGTGAATCGGTGACTCCCGACTGAGTTACATCGCGCACTAAAGGTGCAGGCGTAAATAAACAGTGCGCCGACGCAAAGTTATGACGTGCTTGCCAGATAGGGAACTTGCTTCACTTTAGGGCCCGCGTGATTGGAGAAGCTAGAAACCTCAATACCTCCCACGAAAAAAAAAAATACAGACAGTAAATAGATAGATAGATAGATAGATAGATAGATAGATAGATAGATAGATAGATAGATAGATAGATAGATAGATAGATAGATAGATAGATAGATAGATAGATAGACAGATAGATAGATAGATAGATAGATAGATAGATAGATAGATAGATAGATAGATAGATAGATAGATAGATAGATAGATAGATAGATAGATAGATAGATAGATAGATAGATAGATAGATACCAAACAAAATAGCCTCCGAGTCGGCTCATCATGCGTAAAATATATATAGTACATTCGCTACAGGCTTAGCTAAGGCCAAACGTAGGTTTCAGCTGAGTCAGTTAAGCAAGCTTGGACTTTGTATAACTGTGGTTGAACCAACAAAAAAGATGCATCACAAGAATACAGCGTTTGCCCCGTGTGGCCGGACTCCTTGCCTTGAGCTTTTGGGCTGTTCCGTCAGAGTTGTGCAGCTTTTATGAAGAGTGCAGTTACAAAAAACAAAACATGCAAACAAAGAAGTCTCAGTTTCGCCCGAAAGGCGAAGCATCGATAACGATAGCAAATTAGTAGACAGCTATACGAAGCAATGATAGTAGCTTTATCGGCCATATATACTCGCAAGCATTCACTTACTAACTAAATTAACAAGCATGGTGCCACGCGCGCCCAGGCATACATAAAGACATCTCACTCCATAAGCGCGGACACGCTGTCAAAACACTAGCGTGAGGAAGAGCGACAGTAGCAGCGAGCGAATTGACCTTCGTGCTGTCTCTCACTTCAACGCGAACTAAGCGGCGAGGACACAGCGTACACGAAGCTATCAGCCACCGGCGCACCTAGACTCTGAACCCATCGCAGACCGCTTTCAAGATAGAACTCGAGCAGCAGCGCGTGGCCGTGCCACACGCAGCAGCCGCCGGTAGCCGCCAAAGTAGATTACCTTTCTCCCTACCTCACTCCCCCTCCCCCGGTGCCTTGAGAGGGTGAGCCGACGATGGCGACTCAATCCCATGCGCGGAAAGGAGGAAAGCGGGGAGGTAGACGGGGCGCGTGCTGCCCACTTTCCTCTCTCTCGCGCGCTAAATTGAATCGCCATCGTCCACTCACCCTCGCACATACAGCCTACGGCACGCGGCAACGATATGATCGCTCTTGGGCTTTGCAGGGAACATGACGACGACGGCGACGGCGGTGGCAAAAATGTGCCTGGAATGTCGAAATATTTGATATCGCAATAATAACCATCTGCAGCGTTCTTTACCACCGCCAAGAGCTGTTAGAGCACTTCCGAGCCTTTGTCTTGCCCTTCTGCGCTTGCGCCGTAGGAAGCCTTACGCAACCGAGTTGCTCGACTTTGGCTGAATACTTTGGCTGAATCAAGCAGAGATACATATTTCCACTGCACTTTGGCCACCAGAAACCTTTGATATAATACGTGACCCTTATGACGTGCACAACACGCAGCATTCTCTTCGAGCCAAATCGATATTTGCCTCACAAACCCCGCTCGACATGGATGCCGCGGCGCGCGCATTATCGAGGGCGAAGCTTACGTCACGTCTGACGTCTGCCATGTGCGCGCGGCGGCCATGTTCACGTGCGGTCCAACGTGACGTGAGGTAATCCGCGAAAGCGATCCAATCCTGTCACCGCCACTTGCACAAGTTTCCAAGCGAGCGGGATGACACCGAACAAAATTCGAATGAGTTTCGAGCTATACCGGCATAGATACGGGACGAAACGAAATCAACAGACGAAAACAGGGCGCGGAGACAGACGTGAGTCGAATAGATTTGTAACGCAGCACCCAAAAGCTGGTTATGTATTCGTCCGTATCGCGCGCGGGTAAAAACGCCGCGTATACTCGGAAACGAGGCACGCGGAGAGATGGAGCCAAACCCCGAACCGCGTCTCGTATTCGATGAAATCAACCTCGACGAATTGTTAGTGCTCAAGGGAAATGGCAGGTACGGTAGAGAAGGAGAGGGAGCGAAAGCGAAGAAAATGTTCCCCATTCGACGGAGGTACATATAGGGCGGAACGAAATCGTTTGGTGCTGTTTGTACTGCCTACCTGGATAGGTGAGCGACAGCAGGGATATGAGGGTTGGAGGAGTTGGCAAGGAATGTATACGGTACGGGCTGGCAAAAAAAAGAAAGAAAGAAAGATAGAAAAAACAAGCTGGTGTTTCTATGGCGACGGCTTTGGTCCGATAGCTAGGAGAATTCCACGAGTATGCACTACGTCGTCGCCGATTTGTTCTCTCGCTTGCTCCAGCTCGTCGGTGCTCCCCGTAAAGCTCTTCGCAAGCCCAAAACACGCTCCTATACTCACGTATACACGATCATGCCCGAAAAAAAAAAAAGGAAAACGAAAGAAAGACGTCACTCGGCCGTAAGTACATGCTCGTTACAAACGCACGACATTCTTTCCTTCCTTCCTTCCTTCCTTCTTTCTTTCTTTGTTTCGTTCCTATTTTTAAAGCCTTGCTATAGATAAGCAGCACATCTAGGATAGGAGCGTGGACTGGAGCGTTCTGCATAAGAGCAAGTACCGCAAATAAAGAAGCTACGACCAAAGCGCAACCCAGTCGGGACGCGGAGTGCATTCTACGTCTAACCTGGCGATTCTATCCAGCAACGGCCTCCAGCGCGCGGACTTACGTGATAAGCCGCGCTGCGTTTTGCCTCCTGCCAATGCTTTGCACTCCGCTACCCAACTGCTGCTTAAACGCACGCTTGCGCGTTCTGTTTGTTTGTTTGCGTTGCTTCTCGTCCAGACCCGCAGCTATAACCTCGCCGTCCGTATACAGCAAGGGATGCGCGGAAACTTTCAATCTCCGGCTTAGAATACAATGGGTCCCGGAGAGCGCGCGCCTGCGCGCCAGCAGATCCACCGATCAAATGCCTCGCTTTTGCTGAGTGCGTGTGCGTGCGACGCACTCCTTCTTTTTCCCTCCTTCTTTCTTTTTTAAGTCCCGATGCCTTCTTTCGTTTCAGCGGTACGCGACGAGCCCTTCCTAGAGCCCGCACTCCGTATATTGTCCACGTCATACCCGGGACTTATCCCCTGTTACTACGCGCATCAAAGCCATCTGCGCATTGTTTGGTGTAGCTTCTTTTATAAGCGAGGTTTTCTTTGCCTACTTTCCTGAATTTGCTGTTGCGTCGGTCGCTATATCGACCGGTGTACTTCCGGATATGCGTACAAAGGTTATACCAAGGAATGCACCGAAGTGACTTATATAAACCTTGTACGTTGACCACGTAAGTCCAGTTCTGTTCCGGGTAACAAGATGTGAACATATAAGGTCGATTTTTTTTCCCCAATTTGCATTGCATTCTTTGATTTCTCCCACGCGGTATATGTGTCACGGTGGGTGCGCCCGTTCTGGCCCAATGTACCGAATCTCTAAATGTTCCTTGATACGTGGCGTGCTTTTCCATTCACACGCCTGTCATCACCAAATTGCACGCATCGCTGTTAAGTGTAAAGCACTTCTTTTGGTCTTTACCTTAAGCTTCTCTTCACAAGGATGTCGGCACGTGCGTTTGGATTTGCGTGTTTCTTATTTATTTTGTTATCCTTCTTTTTTTTCTTTCGGGTGTTAGATACGGCCTGCTTTTTCTTCTTCACGCTCCGTTTAAGGTTTTCCTCATAGTGTAAAAAAAGTGTGCGTGGTCTGGCGCATTGTGTGTAGCATTTTTATTAATGTTGACTTTCTGTGAAACTTTATTTTTTACTTTGTCGTTTCGAACAAGTGCACCAAGTCCGACGGGAGTACTTGACCAGACCACACTTCATACGCAAACTGTAAATTCATACAGACACATATATATATATATATATATATATATATATATATATATATATATATATATATATATATATATATATAGCTCAGCGCACCTGCCTGCAGCCGGCCACACAAACGTGCCGGCCTGCTTGCGTTGACAGCCAGGGTGCGGCGTCGCAAGCATTCGGATGTTGCGTGATACACAGTGAAAAAGGTACATACGAGTAGAGGCGTCACATGGCACAAGTTGCATGTATACTGCTGGATCTTGACGTTGCAGGCACCGGAAAGCTATGAGCGGCAGCGCAAAAATAAATATTTCTTCTTTCCTTTCCTATATGCAGTCTGCGGCCGCATTTTAATTGTGAGGATTGTTTACCCTGGATTCTAATAAATTCTTTAACACACTCCACAGCGAGATGCGGATACTCGCGATACAGCGAAGGATTGGTGAAAGGTTAGCCAATGGCGTAGAATAAGAAGAACAGAAGAAAAAAAAAGGGGGGGGGGGGGCGAAAGAACTTCCGCTCAATGTGGTACCAGATTCCTTTCGCGACGAATAATAAACGTCAACACTGGTCAAAGGGAGTGAAAATTATCGAACAGTCTATACACACTGTAACATAATGTCGGGAGATCGTAAATAGTGCGAAGTCGTTGCGATGTGCCCGTGTGTAAACGCGCATGTTAAAGAAAACGCGGGTCCCCCTCTCGGTTACTGCCAGCACGTGTCTCATTTGCTGTCGAAAGTGACGAGCCTCGTATTTACTTCTGTCGACGCTTACCTGCGGTGTTCCACCGGTTGTCACAACAGACTCACCAGCTGTGCATGGCTTTGATTTAAAGGGATACTAAAAAAAAAGTTGAGCTGCATTAGTAAATTGCCCTTCTGTAACGCACTCACAAAAACAGTAACGCTTACTGTGAGAATGCGCTTGACAAGGTAACAAATACGCAAAAAATTAAGTGCGAACAGCGACACCGTCTTCGAGTTCTCGCACTAGGTCACAGTGACATCACGGATTCTTAAGGTGACTGTTCGAGCCCAGTTATTTTATAAATCGTTAAAAATGGGCTGCATTGTATAACAAAAGAGCCAAAGACACAGCTTGGCAACTTTTCAGAACATTTACTGCGTCGCCTTCACCCAGATACAATGAGATATCTTAACTTCTATGGCGTCACATTGACGTACCAGCGTGGAGGTTTAGGCACGAAATCTATAAAAAATATATACGTATAGCTTTCATTTCTTCATAGTAATTAGTACTACACTGCAAAATTAACTAAAATAGTATTTTGCAAGAAGGATTTGTAAGTTCAGACTGATTTAGTGCGTCTATTAAAGGTTCTCTTTAGCTATTCCCTCACTATCTTGCTTTGCTATCCCAAGAATTGATTATTTCTTTTTCAGTGGGGTCATTTTGTGCTTTTATCTGTTTGTCGGATCCCTTTTGTTCTTACCCCTCATTCTAATTCCTTCCTTTCACGGTCATTCACTAGAGTTTGCATTTATTATCTGCGGGACCTTCTTTTCCCTATTACGCACCTTCTTTCATTTCAAACTCTTCGTGCAACTTCTCCAAACTTTCCCTAATACCATTCTCCATTCCTTATTTCCCGAATTACATTTTATTTTTGTTATCTTACCTTGCCTTTTAACCACCAATACCTCATCCGGCAAACTTATTTTTCCTTATCCCATATACAGTTATTTTTATTCTTCCCCATCGCCCCACATTTCCCTGCTCTCAGCAACTTCCCTTCCCTCGCCTCCCCGTCCTTGCCCACGCACTTTTCAGCGAGTTTTCCCTTTCCCGTCTCCTCCCGTTATTCCCCTTGCGTCTTTAGTACGTCCAGCTTTTTCGTCACCGTCATTTCCCGTCTAGCTTTCGCCCGTTTTCCCCTTGCCGTTTCTTCCCTTTTCCACCTTCTTAGCTGCCACTTGTCATTTCTGTTCTTTTATGTTTTCTTTACCTTACTGCCGTCTTCGTGGCATTGCGGACCCGGCTACAGACCTGGCAATTTCCTCGCTCCAGAGCACACTCGGCCCGCTGCTGCAGCGACCATCTTCAAGTCGTCGTCGTCGGTATATTTTTTTTTTTTCAAGGGTCGCCGAACGTGTCTGCGTTCGGTGCGGTGAAGCACGAGTGCAGGAGCGAAGGACGATGCCAAATCAGATTCCAGCGAAATAAACCAGAAATCTAGACGGTCCGGCGAGAAGGTGGTGGAGACGACAGTACGCGAGAAGAGGAAACGTGCGTGAGTGTTTAGTTTTTTTTAATCCTATTTTTATTATTCGTTGTTGTTTTGTTGCCCTATATCTTGCTGCTTTGTCTTTTTTCCTCTTCCAAGTCGCCTCCCTAAATAGCAGGCCCACCTTCCGTCCCGTGTTCAATAAATTTATTCGTTCTTTCCTTCTCTCTCTTTTCAGTCATTTCGCTTGCGGGGCGATCTTCGCCGCGTGATGAAAAATGGCGCCCCAGAGGCGTGCGGGTCGGAATTCGCCATGACACGGACGAAATATTAAAATTCGCGGAGGGTCTCGGACGATAGGAGTAATAATAATAAAAGAATCGAAGACGCTGACACGAGCAACACAGCACGCACGTCTTGGTGAGGCATACCGCAACCTAGTGAGCGACATAAATGCTTCATAGTCTTGTGACGGTAAGCGACGCTGTGTCGCCGGACAGGAGGTCAATCGTGAAAAGTGACCTTATCGAAAACCGTTTCTGGCATGCCAAAAAAAAAAAAAGGAAGAGCGTGTTGTCAAGATGGGGGAAATGATGAAAAGGAATTAGAACACTATATAGCTTTCGCGAAATCGGCAGGCTAAATTCAGAAATGGCCGCAGACAGACAGACAGACAGACAGACAGACAGACAGACAGACAGACAGACAGACAGACAGACAGACAGACAGACAGACAGACAGCTGCAGGTATACACAGACATATGGATAGTAGCACTTATACAGACATAGATAGATAGATAGATAGATAGATAGATAGATAGATAGATAGATAGATAGATAGATAGATAGATAGATAGATAGATAGATAGATAGATAGATAGATAGATAGATAGATAGATAGATAGATAGATAGATAGATAGATAGATAGATAGATAGATAGATAGATTCACACACATCAGAAATCACCATTTAATGAGAAGCAATTCTCTAGCTCGGAGTGAATATTAACAACGTAACGCGCACCGACAACCTGTTTACCGATTCGCCGCTGGAATACAGAATAGGGAGCGTAAGCAGTTCACCTTCCAAGGGGAAGGCCAGGAAACAAGAAGGGGAACAAAAAAAAAGCCTGTCGTTGGAGACATACGCATAAAAACAAGACAAGCAAGCGCAGGAACATTCACGCGAGATCGAGGAGCCGACGAGGCCACCTCGACAAGGAAACAACGCAAGGAAACACCCTGGCGCAGCTCGGCGCAGGAAACGAAGCAGCGCTTGCGTCAGCAACACCGGGGATTAGATCGGTGCACGCTGGACGACCCCCCATGCCTTGTCATCCCCCTCTCCTCCCCAACTCCCGTACCCGAACCTCCCCACCTTTCCGGCTCCTGACAATCTTGACTCCCCCGCTGCACAAGGGACGCCCGCCTTCCTTTTATACCTTTAATTCTCTTTGGACTCGCGCTTGTATTGTTCGTTGCTGATGCACATTCTGCATCCTTTACGTTGTGATTTACGCTGTTCTCGGAGCGAGTCTCTTCCGCGTGCTTCGCCCCGTCGCAGTCTTCTGCCGCGACGTGATGGCCTTACAGTTGGCCGCGTATGTACTGACGAGGAATATTCTCCTCCGGTTTGGAGCTGCTCGCGGTGCCGTTTTCCTGCAGTTATTTATCTTCTCTCGTCTCGCTTGTGCCGAGAATTTGATGGCGGCTGCGAATGAGATGGACAGAGACGGCTGAGGAGAGAAGGAAGACAAAAAAGCCAGATGCGAGCTCCAGTAAACACGCGATTCTGCGCCCCGGAGGCTTTGCGGTGAAGACCTCTTCAATCTTGGTCACGTTCCTTCCGTTATTTACGTGCCTCAGGCGGCGGCGTTATTTTTTTCTTTTTTTCCCTTCGAGCTACATGATGTATGCGAGCCCTGGCATTTTTCAGCGGTTGGTGCTTCTCTCCTTGGGACGCCATCTGCGTACTTTCTGCTCGTGCTGCATAATGAAAGCGATTTACGCTTGTCTTTGTTTGTTTATTTACTCGTTCATTTTTTAGTAGGCTCTTTCGTTACGATTTTCTAGCTGCTTCGGTTTCATTCTTACACTGAACCGCCCTAAAGAAATAGAACTTCTTTACCTGCTTTGTGTCACTGTGAGGGCACACGTAGGGCGCTTGGTGGTTGGCGTTCGATGTTATCGCACTGCGGCGAAAGTGAATCGTACTTTACGCTGATGCCCGACAGGCGTTGCCGAGTTATGCTTCCGTAAACGGTCAAAGTTTGCATGACATTGTTTTTCTTTGTTTCGCAAATGCTCGCAGCCTACTTGCGAAAAACTGTTATACACAGTATTATAGCGTCAGTGAAATCCTTCGAAAAGTCAACACGAATTATTGTTTATTTTTGTATGTCGTTTTACGCAGTATTACGCACGTTCTCATACGTGGTTGTGTCTTAGTATGCTGCGTGTACAAATCTTGTGCGCGTTCATTGGTATGCGTGCATTTGATGTTAGCGGACTGTGGAGAGAGCAGAGAGCATTGCGTGATAACGTCCACCAGGCTTTTGGAAGATGAGGGCACCTTACTTATGGAAAGCTTAAGTTGATTAATACCTTAAAAAAAGAAACAAGCTAAGAAGTAGAATAAATTATAGCGCTATATAACACCGAACATTCCCCAGGCGTATGTCAATCTTGTCCTCTCACTTGGGACGCTAGCCGCAAGCTTATCAGCTGCCGCTTTGCACATCCCCGATTGGGACAGAACTTCGATGACCCGTAGCCCTAATACGCAGGCTTGGAGGGCGCGAAGACGCCCGTATATAAGGCCTGCTCATGCGACGCACACCGGACCAAGATTATGCAAATGCCTCTCGACGCAGAATTGCGAAACAAGGAGACACATCACCATGTCGTCTGGAAATTGAACCAGAAAATTCCGACAGTTGATATAGGGAACGAACAAACAGGCTAAAGTACCGCGAGAAAAAAACAACAACGAGAGATTAACGATCTACAAAGAAATAATAAAAAAAAGCAGCTAGTAGAAAAGCAGACGACACCCTCGTAGCGAGAGCCATGATTCTCAGTTTCTTCGTTTGCGCCGCGGTGCGTGTCTATTCGCAAGTCCTTTCTTGCTTCCTCGGAAAAAAAGATTACACCGCCGCACACTCCGCTGTACACAGAGCCCTGTTTTTGATTCAAGCCGCGCCGCTGTGTATCAAGGCCCTCGAGTTTCGCGAGTCAAACGCAATCTTCTCGCCCTTATTCGCTGCACTTCACCCGGCGCGAAAAACAAGCCACGCACAGCTGTTTGTTTTCTAGATTTATTGTTTGTTTTCTTGTCGTTTCTTTCCTTCTCTCGTTTTCTTTCTTTTGTTCTCTCGAGCGAGAGAACGTCCCAGGAGACTCCGAGCTCCGGAGAAGACGGAACTCGTGCTTCCAACAACGTCGCTCCTATTCTTCGACGTTGCGCCCTTTAGCATCCCGAGTTTTCGCTTATTTGTCTTGGTTCTCACGCGTTCTCGTGTGCGTTCGAGTTTCGGAAGGTCTAAGCCACGGTGCGACTGACGGCAGTCATGCTTAAATGACTAGCCGAAAAGGATGATCTGAATCGAGTCAGACATTGCTTTGCTGCAGCGGAGGCTGCCCCAAGAAGAAAAAATGAAAGAGCAAAAAATAAAAAATAAAGCAGGAGACTCGAGCCCGATGCCAATCTCCATACGGTATCCTCGCGTACTGCTAATAATTGAAACTGTAAAGGAGGGGGGGGGGGGGGGGGGACGGTTATGCATCGACTTCATCGGGGCCGCCATATTGTCGCAAGGAAAGAACGGTGGAAAAGTTGCGCATCATGGGGAACCGCTTAGGGTCCAGCAGAGCTGTGGGAATTCGACCGCCTCCATTCTTCCAGCAAGCAGTGATGACGACGTACATTTTTTCTTCATTTCTTTTTTCGTTCTGTTCTTTTTTACTTTTTTACTTAATTATTACGGAAACGTTTACTTTCGCGAATTTCCTCGTGACGCAAGCACTCGTATTTCAAGAGGTAAATTTTTGAAGTGTTTGAAACTAGGCTTCTTTACGCAGTCGAAAACTGCGTTGTAGTTTAACCTTTAATATGAACTTAACAACGATAATTACGCCGCGATCAAGAGATAGTTCCATTAAGGTCTTCTCTTGTGCACTCCACTACGCAAACATCCACGCACTTTGGAGCTTTTTGTCCATTGGTGCAGGAGTCCCACACGTATACTTAACGTGCTTGGTACGATCCAATCGGACAGCTCAGTTCAGTGGCCACACTGTTGCAAAGATCGGCTTGCGCAGGTGTTACGCCACATTATTTTAGCGCTTCCGTGCCACGAATGTATCTCGCCCACATTTGTGCGTTGATGCGGCGATGTCCTGTTTCACGAAGCTCCGGAGAAGAACTACGCTTGGTGACACTTCTTGTTTTCTTTTGTACCGCGCTTAGACCCGCCGCGATTGTACCGTTCTTCTCCTGCGGCTGATCACGAGGTCGCAGGTTCGGTTGCAGGCGACGGTGGCCGCGTTCCTTTGGGCGGGGCGGCAGGCAATAGCGCTCATCTACACCATGCTTTAGGAGAGCGCGTTAGCTAAATAAGATAGCCAGCGAAGTTCGCTTTAGTATTACACATATTTTTTTCTACTTAGCGTCGACGTCTTTCTCAGTATGCTTTTCTTGATGTTACTTAAGCTGTACCTCCTGCAATACGTATGCATCTGCTCCCACGCAATGGGCCCTGGGCCTTCGTCGAGCTCTTACGACAGCTTTTTTTGCCCAGGAGCCCTTTGGCGTGCTTACTACGTGTTAGGTCTTGAACCATATTGGCCACTCTACTTGCACCTACAGTAATAAACTGAAAATTATTTGGACGGCGATGTTATGACCCCTTTAAAGGCCCATATGAAGACATGCGGGATGGGTTACCCATTCTTTTTTTTTTTCTAGCTGCCAATTTTTAGCTTAAGCAGCGTTTACTTTTCCGCCACCAGGGCTGACGTACCTGCGAGGAGAAGGACTTTAACTGCAATGCAAAGCTGTTGTGTTACCGGGAGCCCCTTCCAATATTCCATTACAAACACGGGCTTCTCACGCCGTTCAGCATGATCTTGAGGTATGTGAAGTGCAACCCCCTACCCTACCCCCTGCTCCCCTTCCTTCTTTTTGTCTTGAGAAATGGTGCGTCAGTGTCAGTGAACACTGCCGGCAACCTCAACTTCGGAGAAAATCTTCCCTACTGGCCGTCAAGCCTTACCCATAATACGTTATTCCCGTCGAGCATGTGCGAGCGTGATGAACGAAATAAAATAAATAAATAAATAAATAAAGAAAGAAAGAAAGAAAGAAAGAAAGAAAGAAAGAAAAGCTACAGAGCAAACATGAGTTGTGCGATTCCTGCGCATCCCGGAGAGGGAAGGCTGAAAGTGAAAAATTGATTACGAGACACCTCAGAAGAAACGAAGGCTGTTGCGGAAGCACGAGCATTATTACGAGGCGGCGAGCGAGTATAACAAGAGCAGAGCATGTAAAGAGCCTCGCAGAAAAGTGACGGTTGCATCAGAAACAAACGTGCACAGCTAAGCAGCCGCACAGGGAGGGCGCGGTGTACATTTTAGAATCCGCTAGAAAAGGAAAAAGAAAGAAGAGAGAATAATATAAGGAAGAGAAAAACAGAGAGGAGTGAAAGTTGATGTAAGACGACGACGAACCTCGGAGATTTAGAATAAAGAAGTAATACTGAAGATATACTTTGCACTCCAAAGTGGATTGGACCAGTGCGGAGGGCAGACATCCGAATTGGATGAAAGGGAGCAAAAAATAAGGGGAGCGCGTGGGGATGCGGGGGAGGTGGGTGAAAGGGCGGAGGGATTGGGGGGGAAGGGGTTGCATACCGAGTGAGGTAGGAGATGAAATTTATCTTTCGGTATTATTTCCCGGAGAACGCGTCTCCGCGCCACACCCGCAGAGTCAACGGTCGGCGCTGGGGAGAGGGAGGGTAAAATAGGGGGAAATGTGGAAGGAATACTTGGGGAGTGGTAATCCCCTTTCTTCCCCCTCTGTCTCTCATCGCTCTCTTCCCCTCATTCTTCGTGTTCGCGTTGCTTAGAAGAAGCTGCGTTCTGCTAAGCCTGCCGCAGCCACTTGGTTTTTGCTTATCACCACATCTTGGTCCACGGAGGGGAGAAAAGAAGGAAAAGAATGAGGAATAAAATATAGGCACAAAGACAGCGATAAGCGAAGAACGTGCACTTCGCGCGACGTCGGGGCAGAAAGAGGCCCTCTAAACGAAGCGGATAAGTTAAAAACACGAAGTTTTCGAGATCAAACACACGTGCACACGAGGACAAGAAAAAAGGAATCGAGAGCGGCAAGGTGAAATCAGGATGAAAAGAGCCTTTGCGTTGAAGGGCCTACCCGGCCCTGCTGAGTTTGCTGTCCGTGAGGTGGTGCGGGATAAATCTTGTTGTAGGAAGTCCCCAGGAACAAGCAACGCGCCGCTTCTGAATCAGTCTCCTTTTTTTTGCTGCCGTTTATACGTGCCTTCGTCATTTTCTGTTCTCCTTTCCCCAATTTCCCTAAAACGTATATCCCCTCCCTCGTTCCTTACTCTTCGTTCTTTTGATCTGCCCTCACGCGGTGCTTCTAGGCTTCTACTCCCGATGCACCCGCAAACGTCCCTACCCGTACTGTATATAGTTTAGGAATTCATATACGCATGCGCGCAAGGCCATTTGTTTCTAAACTGCGACTGCGCAAATCCGTCTAGGATTCGAATTGCAGAATGCGACCTAGCCTCGCTGCTCGTTGTATCTCACCGTATAGATAGAGCGTCTCACAGCCTCTTCTTTTCAGGACACTAGTTCACGACGCGCCTGGCCTTAAGGGAATGAATACACGCTGGAGGTATACGAAAAGTCGTTTCGACGCGGTACGTGTCGACCCCTGGCCGCGACATCAGTGGCCGGCGATTCGATCCGACAGCTCGCGCGTCTCCAGGAAGGGCTCCTATCGAATTTGGATGCGACCCGGGCTTTGGCAGGGTGAGTACGCGTCCGAACGTCGCTCAAGCCCAGCCTTGGCAATGGGGAGAAAAAAAGGCAAGAAACAAGGAAAAATCTGTGTCGAGGCGGCAAGATCTTGTAAATCAGATTTTCTTTTTCCCTCATGCTTCGCGCACGTTTGCTCCACGGTGCCTATTTTGCGTTGTGCTTTGAGAGGGGGAACAGCCTTCCCCGATTCCCTTCCAAGAATGCACGTAGGCGATCACCATTGCGACTTAGGAAAAATGCATCAGTGCATTTGTGTTCTTCACGGAGGCAAACGCGAATGCAATTTTTTTCCCTCTTTCTTTCCGCGGCTCCTCTTGTTTTTACGTTGTCACGTCTCCTTACCGAGACATTCCCCTGCCCAAACCGTTATGGCTGCTGCGCCGGAATACGCATCTGCGTGCCTCGGTAAGCGCCATTGCGAATTCAACGAAATGCAGTGGTGCCGGACGCAAGTCTGTATATGCCGCTCGAGTCTGGCATGAAGCTTTGCTTCCTAAACACGACGAGCTTTTGGCATTTTCGCACCATTAAGACCGGTCGTCTGAAACATCTCTTCGCCTCTGTTTTCGCGGACCGCATGGTCAACTACAACGCCGCGTTCTTCCTCTATGTGATTTGTGAAGGGAACTAATAGGAGCGAAGACAGCGTGGAAAGTACGAATTCAGGCATGCACCACGTATCCGGAAAACGTACAGCGTTAGATACCTTCTTGCGCTAGCCCCTTTCACGCTGCCTTTTGTGCCTTCACATTTACCATCGCACTCCATTTTACACCCCTGTGAAAAAAAAAGAAAAAAAAAGCTATGACCACATTTAAACCGTAGAGCGGCGTTAGAGTCAATTCCTGGCGACCGGTAAACGAATCTTCGTTATATCAGTGTGTACAAACATCTGAATCTAGTGTAATTGGTATCTACAACGTCTAATATCCGAAGTTTAAAACCATGCCCACACAGATCATAATCGACTATCAAGTGTAACTATGGACGGCCGTTAGGTGCATATCGTACTATGGGGATTTTACGTGCTAAAGCCAGGAGCTGATCCAGAATAATTTGGACCACCTGGGGTTCTTTAACGTGCACCTAAATCTATGGGCAAGAGTGTTTTCGCCTTTCACCCACATCGAAATGCAGTCGCCGTGGCCGGGATTCGACCACGCGACCTAGTGTTTAGCAGCCCAACACCACAGTCACTCAGCAACCACGGCGGTTTGGACGTTAGGATGACTAAGGTTTCCTTTTTAATGGCAATCGATACACCCTATGCAGTGTGTTCATATAAGCTACAATTGAACGATGACTGACATTCGAAATATCTATTCCAATGGACCAAGCACAGTTACTTATGGCACATAATATCTTCTTGTTCTCTCTCTTTTCTTTTTTTTTTGCGTGGCAGTTTATTTGTACTAGTCTTTATCTAAAATGTCCCGAAATCATAGGTCCATTTTATATTCCTTCTTGACTCTGTACCACCTTTTCTCGAGGAGCCTTCTCAAATGATTGAATTTTCCTTGACAGCGTTATGGAAAATATAGGCATCGTTGTACCTAGGATAGCTTCTTATTGGGCCCTGTAATTCTTCCCTGCACCGATAGATGATATCCTCTAGCAGAACAAATCTTTCGCAATTAAGAAAGCCTTGACCAGGTTTAAAAGAAATATACATAAATTTTAAATCAAGCTACTGTTCCTCTTTTCGCAACGCCCCAGTGAGCTCTTTCTGGTACACTCGCCACATAGGCCGCACACTCAAAACTTCGGCGGCGAAAACGGATGTAAAATGATGCCGCCATAAAGTACTCCGTAGGCGCACCCCGTCGTTTAAGTTAATCCCGCTGTGGTAACCTTCATGAGCCCCGGAAAGTAATTTCTGCGAGCCAATATGGATTTCCGCGATAAGACAGGGCCGAGCGATATCTATGCTACAGTCTCCGCATGAGTGGGGGGGGGGGGGGGGGGAGGGTATTACGCATGCGTCGTCCCGACCGAGTGCGATCGGATACACGTACGCCTGCTCGACTCGGATCGATCGGAGACGCGAGACAAGAGGCGCCCGCGTAAAGAAAAAAAAAAAAAAAACAAGAAGAAAAAGGAAAGGTGACTCTCTTCTCCGTTTCTCCCTTTGTCTCTGCGAGTGACTCGTGAGAGCAGGGCCGCCTCCGAAATGTCTCCATTCCGCGACGACGACGGCTCGGCGGTGACTGACAGACAGCTTGGCGGCAGTGAAGGGGGAGCCTGCCAAGCTGTCCGTAGCAGTCGTCGCGCCTCCATGCGCTTCTTGTATGTCTTCCTATTGCATTGGACAGGCGCAGATTGAGAGAGAGAGAGAGAGAGACTGCCGTGTATTTCTTTCTTTTTTTATGCAGTTATCTGTTGCCAACGTGCCCGTGTTCGCACTCGGTTTAAACGTTACTGGGCAAAATAACGACAGAGGAAAAAGAAATGTTCTAGAAAACTGAAAAAGGAAGCAAAAAAAGAAAATAGGGCTTATGACCTACCGAAGCTGCGTATG
This sequence comes from Dermacentor andersoni, assembly GCF_023375885.2. Taxonomy (NCBI): domain Eukaryota; kingdom Metazoa; phylum Arthropoda; class Arachnida; order Ixodida; family Ixodidae; genus Dermacentor; species Dermacentor andersoni. The sequence continues at coordinate 55,597,979 of NC_092822.1, forward strand.
CTACGATGAGACGCCGTAGTGGTCGTTTCCGGGTTCATCGTGACCCGCTTCATTAACGTGCACCCGAAGCATGGTTCACGAGCCATTTTTGCAATTCCACTCTTCCAACCGGAATGCCGCCGCCGCGGCTGCCTCTATAGAGTCGAACCCGCGACCCCGCGCTCGGCACCACAACGCCACTGCCTCTGAGTCGCCGCTGCGAGTGAAGGAGGGAATAAGAAAGCATAAAATAAACGATGACAGGACGTGTCATCTCGATTCCCCTAGTAGACGGTTAACATAGTACATGCTCTACGCGTGAGCTTCGAAACGCCGCTGTGGGCGGAATGACACTTGAACGTGTAGTCGGGGGCTCGGCGCTTCTTTGAACAGCGTGAGGAATTGATACGCGCCTCGACGTTAGCCTTGATGGGATGTTCCCGCCGCTCTTCTCGGATTGCGTCCTTTTTTCATTATAGTCTACGCAATCTATTAACAGTGTTTTCTGGAATGCCGACATGAACTGCCGCCGCACCGAAAGTCGGTCAAGGTTTTGTTGACCTCTTTACGTGGCAGTGGCCTATTAGAAAGAATATAACGATCCCATCCCGTCACCCCACCCCCCCTTTCCTTTCTTCATTTTTTCACGCTTTTATTTTTGTGCACGCGCTTCTTTCCGTCTTTACTTCCCCTTTGCCTTCCCCTAGTGCAGGGTGGAAATCCAGAGGCCTTAATTCTGGTTAACCTCTCTGCCTTTCTCTCATTTGCATCTCTCTCTCTCTCTCTCTCTAGCAGCGTTTTCCACTAATTGCAGAGAGCCGAAGCTGTAGCAGCAGGCTTCGCACGCCGTCAGGGTTCGGTGACTGCGTCGTTCTTGCAGTTGAGATCAAGCCCGCGGGTTTAGGGGCTTTGTACGTGGCCTCCGAGATCACGCCAGTGCCGGCACACCGGTGCAATGAAAAGGCCACGCTTACTAAAGCGCAGCGTCAGCTTCCGTCAAGGAGGTAGGTGCGCTGGCCCGCCCACGCTATGCAGTAGAGTCGAACTTCCAGCAACGCTGGTATTCGAAGCGGGCGCGAGTGTGGACTTGTTAGCGGTCGGGATAAGCAAGGTATGTTAAGGGTATTGGCGGGGGAAAGATAATCGGGGAAGAGGTTCAAAGAACCGGAGTTTTTAGCAGTCGTAGGTCAATGCACAATATATAGAGAGATATCATAAGAAGCCAACAAACACTGACACCAAAGACAACATAGGGGAAATTACTTGTGCCTAATAAATGAAATAATGTAATAAAGTAACCGAACCCACAACCTTCGGTTCCCACCTGCGGCAAGTTGTTTTTTCATCCACTTTAATTTCCATTAATTTATCATTAGTTTAGTTCATTTATTAGGCACAAGTAATTTCCCCTATGTTTTCTTTGGTGTCAGTGTTTGTTGGCTTCTTATGATATGACTAATAAAAATCAGGACCCTCGGTTAACCCCCTCTCTTCTCGTTTAATATATAGAGAGGTATTTTATGTAGGGAGAGAATGTCAAGGAGAGGCAGGCAAAATGCTAGACTGCAATAGATCTATACAATTATTTGATTAGCTCAACCACGGTGGGCGACTATTTGCTACCACCTTCTTTCGAAGGGGATGCCTGTAGAAATCGTCAAGCACCGTCATCAGCCGAGGCAGCCGCGCTGAAAATGTAATTACTCATCGAGCGTTCTGAGTGGAGTCAGTTAACATAGGCCTCCATTTCGAAATTATAACTCAGGCTCGAGTGCTTACGGTGTTTCACTGTTCAGCCACAATGGTCACTCGCGCGCGTTTCGTGCTGTTTTCAAAACAAAATCTGTTGAAAGTTAGCGTTGCGTCTCGTTCACGCTGCCTTTGCCTCGACCCTCTGCATGCTGAAGCCCGTAAACTAAAAAAAAGAAAAAAAAATCGAGTAAAGGCAGGATGACACACCGTCAAAGACGGGAGTTGAACATCAGCGAAACATCATCAACACTTTTCGGAAATGTTTCGAATTGAGTTTTCGAGGCGCAAACTCGCAACGCGTTCGGCACAGACAAGAAGTGACGTAACGGACAAAGCTGGAGGCAGCAGCAGCGCTCTCCCTCGGGAAATTTGTCGCGTCGTGATTTGTCGCGCTGACGAAAGAGACATTTCGAGTCGCCGTCGGATACGAACACAAGTCTCTGCCACTTGTGCATCGCACACGCATAAAAAAAGAGGGTGGGGGGGGGGGACAAATGAAGATAATGAAGAAAAAAAAAAGGAAATGTCGCAAGAGGGCATAGAAAGCCGTCAAGGCGAACTTCAGTGAAAACAGCACGCCATATGATTTTTGTTTCGTACATGTTCACAAACTCAACGGGTCTACATACAATTATCTCGCTCAGCGCGGAGCAGCCCTCTTGAACATTTTTTAGTGTGTCCAGAAAACGTAATGGTTTTAGGAATACGCCCAACAAAATATATGACGGGATTGCGGAGGGAACGACTACGTCTACATTAAGTTTTTTTTTTTTTTCTACAGAAAAAAAATAATTTTCAAATTCCAGTACCAAGAAATAAGCGGAATGCGATGAATCCACGACAGCGCAGGAGAATTAGGACTGTCACAGCAGCTGCAGGAGAAAATTCAACTGAAGGATAAGAAGTCTCGCGGGAAATGAAAACACAACCTTTCTTTCGCCTACGTAATGCAATCAGTGGTCGGGAAGCATCGAGGCGAGTCCTGGCGAGAGAGCCCCCTCGTGCGTCAGGAGACGCCAAGCGTTCGATGAAAATTGAAAATCGACCAGACCGCGGACAGCGGCTTTGGCGACGACAGCGACGTATATTGACTAGACTGGCATAAATAAACAAAGATCACAGCACACCCCTGCTGTGGGAAAGCGCTCAGAACGAGAGCACGCAGACACACAAAAACAGAAGAAATAAAATCGAGAAAGAAACCAAAAAGATAGGGAAAAGAAAAAAGAAGGTAAGAAAGAGGAAGTAAAAAGAGACACGTTGCCGTCACCGCGGTCCTAGTCATGTGGTGTGATAAGGAAGACGATAAAGGGTCGGAAATCGGAAGCAAGGAAACGGGAGAGAAGGTGTGCAGAGACGTGAAAGGCAAGAGATGCTTAACGATAGACAGAGGTATGCGATACAAAAAACACAGCCAAAACAGATAGAAAGAGGCAATGAGAAGATTAGATAGATAGATAGATAGATAGATAGATAGATAGATAGATAGATAGATAGATAGATAGATAGATAGATAGATAGATAGATAGATAGATAGATAGATAGATAGATAGATAGATAGATTTAAAAAAATTAAATTATGGGGTTTTACGCGCCAAAACCACTTTCTGATTATGAGGCACGCCGTAGTGGAGGACTCCGGAAATTTCGACCACCTGGGGTTCTTTAATGTGCACCTAAATCTAAGCACACGGGTGTTTTCGCATTTCGCCCCCATCGAAATGCGGCCGTCATGGCCGGGATTCGATCCCGCGACCTCGTGCTCAGCAGCCCAACACTATAGCCACTGAGCAACCACGGCGGGTTCAGATAGATAGATAGATAGATAGATAGATAGGAACTGTCCTCCCACAATATTTTTTCCGTGGCGTATTTGCTGCAATTAAATCCTGATCATACATTCATACACGCATTGATGAGATGGCAGTTAACATAAAAGAAAGTACAGGATAGGGCATTAAAGAAAGCAAGAAAGCTTTTGAAACGATAAATAGAAAGAAGTAGTTCGCGATATTAACAAGCCGGTTAAGGAGTCTTGACAACTCGTTTTAGTATTAATGCTCCAGCGTTGAATTGCAAACAGACTCTGAGGCTGATGTATTTGTATGGTGTTCGGCTCAAGTGGTTCAAATGGGGCAATATTTAAATATCTATGTTTCTAAAATATGAAAATATCGAGCGAGCTAACTTTGATGTTCTGGTCATGTTCGAATTCTTCTGAGCGTGGCAACGGGTGAGAGAACGCGCACAATTACTGGCTGTAGTATAAACGTACTTTTGTTTTCTAACCAACCGTGGTGACTTGGCGGTTTTTCCGTAAGTACTAAGTCGCGGGATCGAATCCCGGCCATGGCGGCCGCATATCGGCGGGGACGAAACACAAAAGCGCCCGGGTACCATGGATTGGTTGCACATTAGAAAACCCCAAAGGATCAGCATTCATCGGGAGTGCCCCACTACGGCGTCCCTCATAATCATATCGTGGTTTTAGCGGGTAAAACCCGAAAACTTGATTTTTGTGTCTTTTCTGGTTTACTCTCGTTAAACTTCGGGCAACTGGTATCGTACAAGTGTACGCTGAAAAACAAAGCACGCGGATTGGATGTCACCGACCGAAACGGCGAAATACATTTGTTGTGCTGTTCAAGGCGGACCTAAATGTATATGAAGTGCGCGTAGAAAACAACAAATGCATAATATTAGCACATGTATATATACACACCCTCGACAAGCATTGACTGTTTCATTAGTTATACAAATAAAATGTCAATACATGGTTGACCATGAGGTGGGAGTGACAGAGGTGGAAAGGGGATGGGGGTCATATTTAGGGAGACGGAGATCAGCCACACAAGGCATGTGCTTTTGCTCTAGTGAATCTGTGCTTTCTTCTTCATCATATCTTATCATTATTACTGTTAGTAGTAGTAGTAGTAGTAGTAGTAGTAGTAGTAGTAGTAGTAGTAGTAGTAGTAGTAGAATTCTGTGGCCAGGGCGGGCGTGCACCAAACACTCACAGGAAATTCACATATTTCCCAAATATTCGGCCATTTTTCAGCAGAACGCGAATCCACTTAATAACCTCTTTCTTAAAAGGTCCCTGCTTTTCTAGGATTTTATGTCCTTGAAAACGTTGTCATATAACACATGTACTCTTCATGTTTCTTGCCGCGTTGTTTCACGTTGTTCCAGGCAACTTTTACCATATGCTTGGTGTTAAGACTTCCAGAAATTTCAATCGATGTTCTCTTAAAGCGAAGCTGTATATGACCCGGATCCCGAGATTTCGCTGTCTCCGTCGAAAGAACAGTGGACAGAAAACTATTCCATGAAATGAAACGAGAAGTCCATTGGAATTACGCATGCCAGACAAACCCCAGTATACATTTCAATAAAGAAAAAGCACAAGCAAGATGCAAATCCACATGATAGATGATGAGGCGCGTTCGAACAATGCGGAGCAGGTAGCGTTTTGCGGTAAAGGTTACGCTTGCATATACTGTAGTTGCCGGTAAGCAGCAGTTGTAGCATACGAATCAGGGAGCGAAATCATTACACTTTCATATGAAGAAGAAACCGCCTGGTAACTGATTTCATGTGCTCTGATAGCGCTGCGGAGACGTCACGCATAGTTAGGACTCCCGAACAGCAGCGTGAACACGCTGAGCGGCGACGGGAACAGCAACGTCAATATGCACAATGGCGTCATGCCCATTTAATAATCTGGCTGTCAATAATTTCAGCTCAATCGTTCAAGACTACGTCACATTGGTCTATCGGATCAGGCGACACAACAGCTCCGCCAGCGAACCACCTTCACAGCATGGATTGTAGCCTCATTATTTGCGCACTATATGTAATTAGTATTATTTTATGTTATAGCACGTTACATACACACACACACACTATCTATCTATCTATCTATCTATCTATCTATCTATCTATCTATCTATCTATCTATCTATCTATCTATCTATCTATCTATCTATCTATCTATCTATCTATCTATCTATCTATCTATCTATCTATCTATCTATCTATCTATCTATCTATCTATCTATCTATCTATCTATCTATCTATCTATCTATCTATCTATCTATCTATCTATCTATCTATCTATCTATCTATCTATATGGTGTGTGTGTGTGTTACATAATGGACCGATTTCTTATATTCAGCAAAATGTGGTGCGTGCTGGACTGGCTGTCCATGTATATTATACCATTTCTCACGTGCCTGCCTCTTTCTGTACCTGTTCGCCTCTCCAAATAAGGTATTTACAACTGTCATTTTCTTCATCTTGATAATTTTCAAAACGTGTTGCCTTCTTTCAGCTCCGAGCTTCGAACTTTTTCTCTGCCCTCCTGCTAGCTGCCCTCCTCTCCTGTATTTCCACAGTATATGTCTCCATCCGTGCATGTCCTCAGTCTCCCAGTAGCGTGTTATCGTTTTATTGTTGCTCATTGTTTAGCTGGCCATATTGAGTCCTTTTTTGGTTTTGTTTTTCTGTACATCAGCACCCAGAGCTCAGTGTTGTTCCTGGGAACGTGAAATAAACGTTTAGTTGATAAAAAAGATATGATTCATTAAAATTATTCCCACAGTATACACGTATTGCCTTTAATATGATCTGTCGATTTGTTTCCGTACACTAGTTACGTGCAAGGCGCGAGGTGCACCATCCGTAATAGGCGCGTATTTTTGTGTAAGAGAAAACCAGGTTGATGCCGCTTCTAACACTAGCGGCCGGGTGCGCACTGAACGCAACTAATTATAAATTTTGGTTCACGATTCGAAACGTAACTGAAAGATCATCGCAGGCTACCAGATCAATGTCGTTAAGCACGCTGAATGTTTTAAATATGTGTAATAACGCTTGAGGACACTTTCTGTGAGCAACGGCTATACATTGGATATTGTACAAAAAAATAAGAAAAGAAATAAAAAGGACGCGTTGACAAGCTGAGAAGGACACGGGACAAACGAAGTCCTTCCGAACTTGGGTTCTCTTACCTTACCCTTTCCTTTTTTTTTTTTTTTGCGTTGTAAGCAATGTGATTCCTTGCTGCTAAGCACAAGGTGGACGGATGGAATCGCGGCCGCGGCGGCCACATTTCGATGGGGGCGAAATGAAATAACACCCGTGTCCCGCGCATTTCGGGCACGTTAAAGATCCCCAGGTGGTCGAAATTATAATCCTGAGTCCCCCGCTACTGCGTGTCTCACAATCAAATCAGCGTTTTGCCAAGTAAAAAAAAAAAAAAGAAAACAAGAACCTAAGAAGTCATTCAATGTAAGCCCTTACTCGACCTGCTGACTACCTTGCCGCATGAGCCTCTACGCCAGTGCAACTATTTTTCTTCTACGTACCCGTGCCTTTAGTACCGCTTAGAAGTACAGCAAGTGTAAGCGGCGGCACACGGGGACATATGAATAAAAAGAAATGAAGCTTTTTCTGCTCTCGAGGTAACCACACACACACACACAAAAAAAAAAAACATATTTCATAAAAGATAAGGAAAAAAAAGAGAAAGCTAGAAAAAAAAAACAAAGAAAAAACGACGAGGGAAAGCGCGCGTTCATCTTGGTTCCCAACCGACTTTCTTTAAAAAGTTGGTCGCACGATATGCGGTGTGCGAGCGCACCGCTCTCCAAGAACATCTCGAGATGGGGAGGGCGGAGGAGGAAACAAAATCGGCCCGGAGAAAAAATGGGCGATCATTTGTCACGATTTTTCACCGCGACGCGCAGGCCGGGCCGTCGGCGCTCCACGGCGTTATAAGGGGTGCGCGCTCTCCCTAGCCGATTTCACGCTTGTTCCTTTCGCCTTCTTGCGGGTTCCTTTTCCTTACCGGCTGCCTGACGCACGAAAAAAACGAAGCAAAAAGAAAAGAGAAACACATCATACAGGTCGGCTTCGGAGACGCCTTAGATTTCGGAACGTTTAGACGGCGCAGTGTGACGTGATATGCGGCTACCATTCAAAAAAGCCAACGAGCAGAACGATCAGATATGAGTAACGGGGTGGGTGGGGAGGGGGGGGGGGGTATATTAGGTGTTGCGGCCCTTGGAATGTGTGGAGGCGATAACATATTGATGCGAAAAGGGCATGGTAAGGTGTTAAGCTTTCAACAGTAACGCCATATCTCAAGCGGAACGCGAGAATTTCCCTTTTGCGCGAGCCTGTCCAGGGTGTTCTGCGACAGGTGAATCGGGGCGGATGGCTCTGAACTGTTTCTTGCACTCGCGGCGTAATGCGACGACGCTGCCTTTGCTTTGACCCGCCACTATCGTTTAAGTTATGGTGTTTTACGCGCCAAAATCACGGTCTGATTATGCGGCCCGCCGTAGTGAAGGGCTCTGAAATAATGTTTAACCAGAATTAACGCCTATACCTAAATCTAAGTGCACGAACGCCTTCTTTCTTTTGCATTAGCTCCACAACCGCAGCTGCAGAGGACCCTCTGAAGCACGAACAAGTTTTCCCTAACACTAGACGGTAGTGTAAACGAGCATGCATCGCATTTTCGCAGTTAAAACTGTACGTACGCACCTTGTTCGTCGTCAACTCTCTCTGCACGATTGGAGAGAACAAGCAGGCGCCTCGTTTTACACCTTTTATCGACCCGATCCGACCAACCGACTGACAGTACTCGTCGTCGTATCCTCTGGTGCCTACACTTGGAGATGAAGCCGTCCCGACGCAATTCGGACGTTGAGTGACTAACTGAAACCGAAACCTTGTGGTATGCGTTAAAGCCTTAAAATTATGACTTTGACCATGCCGCATTCGAATGCTTTATTCTTCTTGAAGTGTTCCCAGAGAGGTACACAAACTAAATGCATAACAATACCAGAGATGGGGTTGTGTACTCATAAAAAAAGAAGAAACTAGAGCACTTCAAGTACATAACGATCAGTTAGCAGAATGGACTAATATATATAGCAGATTTTCTTTAAAAGAAATAATAACCAATAACACATTCATCAATATTTTACTTAAAGCGGAATGAATACAACCCAACTATACCGCCAATACAATAATACCGTACCTACGTACAATACGAATGAATAAACTGAGAAATGTGAAATACAAGACAATGCAAGGCAAAGTCACTACATAAAAAGTAAATTGTTTGCTTATGCATTTGCTTAATTGGATCAAGTGGCCATCAACGCGCTGGTTAATGGCACATATTCAGTTGTTTTATTCTTAAATGATATTTAGACCAGTGCTAAAGTTCAAAATTGTTTCGACTTCATTCAGTAGCAACTTTTTTTCGTTGTACGTTATGGACTGCTTTCCGTAACAAGTTTCGCAGTTCGTACGTTAGTTCGTCCGGAAAAGCATTGGGGCTGCATAGTTATATTTTTTCCACCTGGCAAAACGCAGCACTTAAAGAGGTGCGGCCTGCCTCATTACCATACGGTCATGGGTACGACCGACAATGCCACTAACGTTCTCTAAGAATGGCGGGGTAAGCATGCGGAAACGGCGACCGATGCCACGCCGCAAATGCACCAGATATATGCCAGAAGTACGCCGCAACTACAGCCGTAAATATGATTTATGTGGCTGTACTCCTTAACAAGCGATTACAATGGAACCCCTGCTTCAGTCGTCGCAGGCAAGAAGACAGTAATCAGTCTATAAGCAGTTGCCGCCCCGACGAAAACAAATATGCTTGCAGAAACGGTTGTGTTTGTGGCGTCATTCCTTGTTCTACAGCTGTTGATCACCTGGCACGTCCATATTCCTGTGAATCTATTTCTTGTGTTGTACGATCAGTCTATAGCAGCACAAGTGCTTCCCTGTGCCAGGCACTTCTGTCATCGTAGTAATCATCACAGTCGTCGTCGTCACCATCATGATCATCATCATCATCATCATTATCATAATCATCCTCATTTACGTCATGTGCAAGGCCGATTCCGTTCCAGCCATCAGACAGCCACTCTTGTCTTGCGTAAGCCAACTTTTCCATTCACTTGCGTAGTCCATGTTCAAGAAAGATGGACGACGCGAATTGACAAATGACGAGGGGCATAGAATTACAAGAAAGTCGGAGACTGAGACGAGTGAATGTCTGGTGGTTTACGATATTTCTTTTTTTTGGCGTAAAGGCCAGGTATGGCCAAAGAGCACCATGCAAAACACAATGAATGGATTCTCTATGGCAAATCGTGACAAATGCCAGAGTCAATTATATGTGGTGTTTCATTGCACAAGGACCAAGTGTGGCCGAAGAGCGCCAATGCAGTAATTATGAGTACTCAATGGACTAACGGCTCATGAGGAGCGAATGTCTGAAGCAAGCTATACAGTGCTTGCATTCAAGCGGCCGAATAGATGCTCTTTCTGACGCCAGAGACACGTGACTTTCCAGCTTTCATTTGTTGGCTTACATTCGACGACATCCTTACTTAATCTTCCTTGTTTCTTATCTTGCGTTTCTCTAGAATCGTATCGGAGTAGACGGCGGCTTAGATTCAAATAAACGAGAATAGGCATTGACAGGAAAAGCGGTGTACAGAAAAAAAAAATGAAAAACACCAAGAGAGTTCTTTTACTGAGGTTCCGAAGAAACGGAAGACCTGACGGGCCCACCAACTTCGACGATGGCATTAGTGTTTCTGCTTTTGTGCAAAAAAAGAACGTGCGGGGCTAGATTTGGAAGAGTAAAGAATTGACAACAGCGAACTTTAAAAAAAAAAAAGAAACTTGTAAATTAAAGTAGAAGGATAAACTAAAGCGGCTAGACACGAAAGAATACAGAAGCCGTTCGTGGGTTACGCCATGAGGATGGCTGAGTTTTCGTAACGAAGGCTGGGGGAACCACTATAGACGCGGGGAACTTGTTACGACGAACGAGGAGCGATGAAAACGCTAACAACAACGGAAAAAAAAAAGTTAGTGGAGAAGATAAGAGCAATGAAATTTAAACCTTTCTTCAGGAATGGAATCGGTCGTCTAAAAGGAGTCGAGTTTAAAAAAAAGAAAAGGCGAGGGGGCGGAGGGCAACGTCGATAAACGACGCGATGGCTTACAAGTAAATTGAAAAGGAATCTGCAAGATAGGCCACAGAGCAGACATGCACACGCACAAAGAAAGGGAAACAAAACCGAAATACGACTGCTTCGGTGGATTCTACACCGTTATCTATCACAGAGGGTTTGAGCAATATCTTCGTTACCTTTCAATTGTATGGCGTCGGATTCCAGCCAGGGAAGATAAAACAAAAATTAAAATGAGACACGAACAACTTGGGCCTCGGTAGGAAAGGATTCCGTTTGTTGCCCTCATACACTCAGCGCTGAGAAAAAAAAAACAGCAAATACAAAAACAACCTTTGGGAAAGATCGCGCAGTAAGTACTCAGTCGGCGTCATGCCGAGGTGGAAAAAGCGGCCCGACATGAGTCGACTCTTCTGTCAACAAGGGCTGGCTATAGACTGGGCTCACGGACTCGACTCCCGTCTAATACGCACTTCCACTGTATACATCTCGCAAACACACAAACACACACACACACATGTGCACACACACACGCGTGTGTGTGTGTTCTGTTTAGGCCGAATGTGGCTCCGCCAAATTGTGGCAGGATGAGCGGTTTGCAGAAAAGAAAATATTAAGAAACGTTAGAAAAGTTAGTGTAAAGCTTTCTGAATGAAAGCAAATATGCTCTACTCATTTCCAATACATGCAATGTAGGATATGCCAATTTGTTCGGTTTGTGCCTATCCTGACTTAGATAAAGTGGAAAGAAATGAATATTTGACTAAAACTAAAGGCAACAGAAGGGCTCTAAAAAATTGCGTAGCAGCTTTCAGAAATAGATAAATAAATTTGCTCGGAAAACACTGCACCTTTTCGAGGATGCCGTGAATTGAGCGCCATTCTGCAACACGTTAGGGATACCTGCGCAATTTAGACCAAGCACGAGAAAGCGCGTGTGAATAATTAGTGACGACTCCAAGCAGGCGAGAACGCCAGGAATTCAAATTTTACTCACTCACATTTGCAGGCGCTCGAGGCCAGGCCCGCATAATGTGCGTCACGTGGTGCACCTCGCACTAGAACTCAGATATGATAGAAAACTGCTGTCGTTCACCAAAGGCATAGCACGAAACTGTATATCTTCGGGCGGATGAGAACACTCTCCTTTCATGAGTGCTTCGCATAAGTGATTTGCCGTACTCAGTGTCCCTGCACTTGGAATTGTCGATTAATTCGCCCTCTCGAAACAGCAATGGTAACACTTGCATCTGTATAACCAAGGGGCCAACCTGAGTTGTCGTAACCTTATATCGTTATCTGAAAACGGGAAACTTGCTTTATCGCGCGCACAGTCGATTGCGTAACTCGACCGGCTAACAATAAGGCGCCTGCAACCGAGAGGCTGGCGGAATATTTCCGTCATGAGAGACTTCGAATTGTTAACGCGATAGTGTTAACGACCCCGTGTCGCAGGAAACCCGGTGGCGGCGTCGGCGTCGGGGGTCCTCTGAGTGAAAATTGCCGTATACACTCTATCCAGCACTAAGGCTCTATCCCTAAAGTTGCTCATAGTTTGTCTCACATTCTTTACAATGTTATTCCTCGGAATGTCGAGACTGACAGCCCACAAACAAATGTCATACTTAAAAGCAAAAGGTACGGACATAGACAGAAATGGTCTAAAAAATATATTTACGTTTCGGCTCCCCCACGGGAGCCTTGTTCGGACCTTTTGCTTTTAAGTATGCCTCATCCCAACCAGACAGGCTTCCGTCATACTGTCGACTTCAAACAAATGTTATGAAACAACAGACCGACAACAAATGCCTTTTGAGTTAAATTTTCTCAGACTGAAATATCGAAAAGTGCGAAACAATAACAGGAAGTCGGCCCACGTAAGGGGCCGCGTTTCTACCAGAAAGCTCGCCTTCGTGCACAGCGTTCGCCGCCAGCGTTTCCCAGTAAACATTACGATTACACAAGCTGCAGTTATGCGGGTAAAGCCGGTATTCTAACTGACATTAAGAGAAAAAAAATGCAGCTGGGCAGGTCATGTAATGCGCAGGTTAGATAACCGTTGTACTATTAGGGTTATATAATGGGTACCAAGACAAGGAAAGCGCAGTCGAGCACGGCAGAAGACTAGGCGGGGCGATGAAATTAGGAAATTCGCGGGCGATAGTTTGAATTAGTTGGCACAGGACAGCGGTAACTGGAGACCTCTGGGACATGCCTTCGTCCTGCAGTGGACATAAAATAGGCTGCTGTTGCTGATGATGATGAAGGTGCAGTTGCCGGTAAGTGCGAGAAGCAGTCAGGGATCTTTGAATGCTATCGCCTTCCACTCTAAGGGTGCAGCGTGCGCGTCAGCCAGCGGCGGTGGAGGTTCGTCATGTTACGGTAGCGCGAAAACCAACTACTCTATAAAGGCGAAGGTTAAGCGTCTTCCAAGTTATTCTTATTTTTTTCCAAGCGAAGCTTGTATTGGGGGGGGGGGGGCTCACGAGGGCTGTTGTCGTGGTCACGCAAAAACCCAGTTGCTCCCAGAGCCGAGCGGTTTCATGAGTTAACAGCAGCGCCGCGCCGGAGCGTGAGTCATTAGCAAGGATTCCAGCTGCATAGGCGCGCGCTCACGCCACGCGCGCGACCAATCAGAGCCGTTTCGCTTCCACCGGGGAGGGAAAGGGCCGGAAAGGGGATCGCGCGCGCTGCGCCGGCTTCGTTTCCGTTCAGTTCAGTCTCGGAAAACTGAAGGGGCGACCGCGCATTGGGCGTTCCTCCGAGGAACGGGCAGCGTTCGACGAGCGGCGGGGAGAACTCGCCCGTGAAAGGGCTCGCCGTCGGCGCGCCGATCCAGCCGTTAGAGCCGCCCGAGCTCAGGCAATCCGACAGCAAGGAGAAGATGCCGAGCTGAGGGTGCGGGAGGCCGAAGTAATCCGGCACCGTTACCTGTGGGTTACTTAACCGTGACGAAGGCCCTATTTTTTCGGTAGGGGAAGGGTTGGTTATACCTTTTTGGCTCGCCGTTAATCGTTGATTAAGGCGTACGAGGCTACAAAACGCGTTTCTATGAGGGTGTTCTATGCCTGTAGTATTGGGAGCAAGGAATTGCGGATTCACAATCAGTAGGAAGCGCATCCCTTACGTAGTATGAGGGATAACGCGGCGCGCTCCTCATATGTTTCGCTGTTGTCGCGTATTAAATACACCAGGCGGGAGTCCTCCTGGACATTTCTGTAAGTATTCTCGAAACGAGGGAAGGCATTTTTACTGTTAAATAATAGTCTTGGGCAAACAGAAAGCACAGAATAGCTTATAAACGCCATCTGCTTGCCGAATACATACAGTGTACGCTCACTGCACGCAGTCACCGCGACGGAGTCCCCCGAACCGGCTTCTTGCATGAAAGGTAAGCAGTCGCTGAGAGCAAACTATGTAAAATATGTTCTTATACTGGGTTGTCTGTGTAATCAAATGGAGCATAAAAGAATGAAGCTTAAAAATGAAGCGATCGCACGGGTTCGCAGCAACCGACTGCGTGTCTGCATGCACGTCCGCGCACAGTATTTCGCTTCGTGTTGTGAGCTTTAGGCTGCAGCGTATGAGCATTTCACAGTACACAAGCAAGCATTGTTGCGTGGACTATTAGAGCTGTTCAAAAATAATTTCGTTATAACTGGGAACTTCGACAGCTATGGTGACTTGCGATATGCCATCGCGATGATTCAACGTTTTCATTTTTCTTTTCTTCTAAATTTTTGGATGTTTCAATATGATTAGTTCTCAAGTTGCGTGCACTGTATGTTTATCTGTCTTTTGAGTGAGCATTTTCCCGCTGCTTTTTCTTAATCCAGTCCATTCATTGTTTGGAGCACACGCCATGCGTTTTTTTTAATGCGCTTCTTACACTGTTTCCTTTCCATTCCAGTGAACTTGCCACTATCTAGCATCAACAAGTTCATCGACGAAAGTTTCATTACATTAGCCGGGCAGTGCGCGCGGGCGAGCGTCTCAGTGTGCGCTTTCTGCTACTCACCGAACATCGCACCGCCGACGCCGTAGCAGAAATCTTCCTCGCGGAATTGCTTGCTGCCCACCGGTGTTGTAGCCGATGGCTGCTTGCCAGTTCTAAGTCTCGCGATCCAAGCTTAAAACTTATGGGGTTTTACGTGCCAAAACCACTTTCTGATTATGAGGCACGCCGTAGTGGAGGACTACGGAAATTTCGACCACCTGGGGTTCTTTAACGTGCACCTAAATCTAAGTACACGGGTGCTTTCGCATTTCGCGCAATCTTTTGCAACTGTTTTTGTTGTAAAAAAAAATTATGGGGCTTTACGTGCCAAAACCACTTTCTGATCATGAGGCACGCCGTAGTGGAGGGCTCCGGAAATTTCGACCACCTGGGGTTCTTTAACGTGCACCTAAATCTAAGTACACGGGTGTTTGCGCATTTCGCCCCCACCGAACTGCGGCCGCCGTGGCCTGGATCCGATCCCGCGACCTCGTGCTCAGCAGCCCAGCACCATAGCCACTGAGCAACCATGGCGGGTTCGATCCAAGCTTCACGCAGCTTCTCGTCCTGCGGGCACGTGTGAAGGCTGATACCGGGCTCCGTTCCGTGCGTCTGGCGCTGCCGCACAGAGCAGTAGCCTACAATGTTGGACGCCTTCAAAGGCATCCACTGCCTATTACAGTGCTTTCAAGCGTTGTTAAGCAAGACACCCGAAGCGGGCAGACATCCCCACTTATTCAGAACCGCAGGGTCACTGAGACTTTAAACTTTCGTTTTTGGCTTACTTCGGCGCTTCCGAAGCAGTCGACGCGGTCGCTCTGTCCACGTGATCCCTCATACCACGTCACGCCGACGGTCGCGCAAGCTTTTCCATAGGTGGAGCTCGGCCCCGATTATAAGCGTAAGAGTTATTAGTGGCTTTAACGTCACATATTCATTAGCCGTGATACGTAGCGCCCGCGATGGAGCTCCGGTGCGGGAATAGAGCGAGCCGCCCGTGGCTCCAGTTGCAGCAACCGATTCTGACGCTGCGAGAACTACCCCGCCAACCGTTGTTCCCGTTCGGTTGTGTTACGGAACCTTTCTTCGCCTGTCCTGCAGCCTCCCTCGGCAGTTTTCAGAAAGTCGTGCTTAATGTAGCGCTCCGTCCCGAGACCTGCCGTCACAGCGCTGATAGCGTTAAGGCAGGTAAAAAATATGGACAAGAATACCTGGGACTCGTGCCGGTGGGTTTTGCGGTCACTGTAGCGTCAGGGCCATATTCCTGTTTCAAGCTCGTCGATTCTACTATTCATGTATAATACTACCGTACTTGCAATCGTACTACAACACTACCCAAGATGAATAAGAAATAAGAGACAGAAAACAAAACCAACGAAATAAAGAAATAAATAAAAAGAGAGAAGGAATGAAAGAAACAAAGAAGCAATAGTGGGAAGAACTTGGACATCACAAATCACTGATTAAGCATTGAAGATGAGCACGCTGCGTCTGTATAAGCAAAGTATCGGTATTTCCTAATCCGGAGTTGTCTAGATTAAGATGCTAGTTACTGGGAGAACAGAACAAATAACGAAAGTGCGACTTCCGCAGTTTAAAACAGTACCTAAGACATCTGAGCGAACGCTCAGCAAGCGAGGGTAATCTGGCTCGGATTCTCGGCAAATAAGCTCGATATCTTAGGTACGACTTGATAAGGGAAAATCCTCATGCACATGCGCTTCTGTAGTGGGATCCTCGAAGCAACATCACATGGTAGCGATGCTCGGACGGTAGTACATATATCGCGGGAAGACCGATGCGACTGCTCAAGACCGAAAAGTAAGAAATATGAAATGAAATATGAGAAGAAGGTAGGCATGTCAACTGACGAGTGGCAGGAACGTTACACGCACTTAGCAAATCAGTAGCACCCACAGTTACTCGTCTTGCTTAACGGCCTTCGATCTGACTTGCCGTTCTCGCCTAACGGGCTACCGCGGCGACAAGGAAGGTCTCCACGCGAGCTATGTCCTACTCCATTT
Source organism: Dermacentor andersoni (assembly GCF_023375885.2). Taxonomy (NCBI): domain Eukaryota; kingdom Metazoa; phylum Arthropoda; class Arachnida; order Ixodida; family Ixodidae; genus Dermacentor; species Dermacentor andersoni. Next base: position 55,614,747 of record NC_092822.1, read on the forward strand.
CTCCGGGGCAACATTCTTCTCCTCTCCCTAACATCTCGTCGTCCTCCTCCTCCTTCTTTGTCGCCTCGCTAACTTCCTCGCCATCGCGATTTCTATCCCTCGCTTCTTGCTTTTTTTTCCTCCGTTTATATTCGTTGCTTCGTCTTTATATTGCACCTCTCTTCTCTCGACTGTCGACGGCAGTTGGTCGTCTGTCGCGAGGGGATTTCCGCAGACGACCTCCGGAGCACACTCGGTCCTTGTCCCCGTCGGCCCCGAGCCTGTTTGTCTCGCTCCAGCATCTCGGGAGTGCCACGAAAATCCCTTTGTGGCCCCTTCGCTGCCGCAGATTCCTTGTGCCTCACTTCGCGCGTCTCCGTCTTTCTCTCACTGGGCCGCGTCCATCCCCTGACATATAGTAGAGAACGTCGCGCGTCTTTCGTCCGTGTACTTCACCTCACCAACGCCGTGCAGTGCAGGCAAGGCTACGCGTGTTCTCCGTAAGCCGGCCCGAATGGCTCTAAACGGCGTAAGCTCGGCGAATCAAGAAGCGTGCGCCGATAATCCGCCCGTAAACCCTCCATTCAAACAGTGTTCCGTAACGGGCGGATTTGCGGAAGGCGGTGGACGAGTCATAATTCGTCTGGTTAACTGGCTGACGTGGCCCGCAGCTTCTGGGTCCCTGCACTGAGTCGGTGAGACGAGCTAGAGCTATCTGCTGTCGGCGTACCAAAAAAGACTTATTCCGAGACAAAGAACAAGAAAGAGTTCCATCTTCTTATGGCAAACAGAGTGAACGTAAAGAATCAACGTGTACGAGCCATAAAAGAGGATCATCATCATCTTTGTCTTCATCATCAATAGAGTTCATGCTCGAACGCTAATGTGCTCCTGTGCCAGTTGGTGTGCTCCCGAAAGAGACGGATCCGCCTCGCGTGAGTCCTTAATCTGGACCGCGTCGTCGCTTTGCATCGTAATTTCCAAGCCGTCTATGATGGTTCGTGCCGGATTTCTTTCGCGGGTTTATTACACGTCGCGAGAGCTAGTCCGCTTCGTGATACCTACAAGTGTGCCTTCGAAAACTCTACATTCGTTCCTTAACGACATAGGGAAGCAGTTTTGCTGTGTTCATTTACTTACAGTACTGCAAGGCCAGAAGCGTATATGCAGGAAATTTCGCATATTATTATGAGCCACCTATTCTGCCGACGAAGAGGAAGAAGTAGCAGCATAGCAGATGAAGAAGAGGAAGAGCTGTGTCCTGGCCCTTCATCGGTTCGTGGCCTATCCTCCACAGTGGGTCTGTGCCATTAATTGAGGCTTCATTATCATAATCTTTGTTGTTGTGGCACCACTCGCTGTCACCGTGTAAATATTGTATATAAGCCCTTTTTGACGTCTCGCCGTAACAATGTATAACGAAGGTGTGCACGATGCCACGTTGAAAAGAAATAAACACCAAGATTGCTGAACTCGGTGGTTGGAAAAAAAAATAGTTACGCTGGCGTACAGTAAGGGTAGAAACAGCGAACTTGTTGCAAACGAGGACGGCTCGTGACGTGTAGATTGAGACGTGGGCCTCGAATATGCACCGCGTAGGTCCTCTTAACATTTGGTCCTGCGGGGAATTCTTACGTTCGGCGTAGGTATTACAGCCGCCACGAACGTCAAGAATTGAGATTTGTGCGCTCCCTTTTCGCAGCGGAGATGGAATCGCCTTTCATCACACCAGGGCCCCTGGCTATGAGAGGAGAGTCGAAGATACAAAGAAACTTCGCTTACTATTCCCGTGTGCTCATGAGGTGCCGTACCTTTTAAGAACTAAATCTCCATTGAAAAAAAAAAAAAACATTCTTCATTTCGCTGTGTCGCTTCTTCGGCAGCAAAATTGTTTTTGGTGGTTTCGCTCCCCAAATATCTCTTGTCGCTGCATCACTGTACAGTCCTTTTAGCGATCTTCCTATTCTTCCTCGAAGCGAGAGATGCAGTAATGGACGGGTCGCGAGAGGCACCTTCTGCAACAGACGCCTCCGTCGCTGCTGCCGGGTTGACCGAAAATCAATTCGCCTCTGCGAAAAAGACATGGGGGAGGGAGGGAGGAGGATACAAAGCACAAAAAGAAGAAGGAGGACAGGATCCGGGACACCTCCTTCCCGAAGGTGTACTCGAGGCCCTTTTCGCTCCTGCTTATAAATTTCCCTGCCCGGTTTCGATGCTGCTACAGCCGAAACAGCCAGGGGAGCAAGGAACTCCTAGCGAGCCTCGCAGAGAAGTTAGCCTAGCTTCAGCGCCGAAGACGAGGGCCATCGCCTGAGCCACGGCTAAAGGGAAGGAACGATCGATGGCTTAGCCTTGTGCGGGGGCTTTGTTTCTTTGCTCCGGCCGCTGACACAGCAAAGATCTCTTCCCTTTCTTTTCTTCTTTGGTATTCTTTCTTTCTTCGTCTTTCTTCGCCGTTCTCGATCGTTGTCGCTCTCGGAGCAGAGCGAGCGACGCGAGAAGAGCAGGACAGGTGAGCTCCTTGAGTGGAAGAAAAATCGAAAAGAAAAACGAATACAAAACTAAACGAAAGCACATAGAAATAATGAAGAAAGAAAGAAGAAATAGTACGAGGAAGTAGAACCGACGGAGCGAGCGAGGAAGTAGTGAAAGAACAAGTAGGAGATGCTCGGGCACCGGCTGCGAAGAAGTCACGCGCTTCGAGAAAAGGCGACAAGGGAAAGGAACGAAAGGAAAGAGAAAGAAAGACTGCAAGTTCTAAAAGGAAATAAAAATAAAGGGGGGGGGGGGGGTGTCCTGAGACTTCCGGGAAAAAAAAAAAGGAAGAAAACGACGAATGCTCTGGACGGGCACCCGTAAGGAGCGATAAAGTTAACGAGAAAGAACAGTCCAAAGGCAGCGATATATATGCGGCAACAAAAGAGAGATAAGAGGACGACAGAAAGAGAGACAGAGAGAGAGAGAGAAGAAAAAGAAATTCATAAGCGACCGCCGGAAGAAGCGGTAAAGAAGGAATTATGAAGAGGGAATAAAAATACGGCCCAATGAAAGTCGACGTAAAATGGTGGCGTAAAACCGTCGCGGGGACGGGAAGAGCCTGTCCCGTAAGACTGGGACAGGTGGACGCGAAACGAAGCAGTTTCTCGTATATGCGCGGGAGTTTTTCTGGACTCGACCGAGCCGGGACACATCATCCATATGCAGAATTCGCTACAAACATTGCTATAGAGAGAACGTAGGCGATAGTCTCTTTGGTATCTTCGTTTATGACACTTCATCCATTAATGTGATAATTGTGGTTAGCATCTGAATTTGCCTAATCTTTCTCCTTCACGCTTTCAAACGGCTTTGCGAATTTGCACATTCATCGCTTTGAGCAAAGTATTGCGTCATAAATCAACCAATCTGCCATAATTTTGCACGTGAGTGATGACTTATTGCCTGCCGCGCTTATAGAAATCGGTTTGCAAAGACGATTAGGCAAATAGGGGAATATAAATCACAGTAAATAAAGACACAGCAATTTTTTTGAAGCCAGAACTAGGATGATAAGACGAATTCATGTAGTAACCATGTTTCTCTTGGTGACTGAACGACAGCTACGCTACTGCTCTGTCTTGTAATTTTAGTAGAGACTCTTCATGACAAATCCAAAGACAGCGTTTTCAAACGGAACTGCCGAATTAAGGAGCAGATATGAAACGTGTCTGAAGCCTGCACTCTTCTCTTAACGCGTAAGAGTCCACGCATACTTTAGCGGACACAGACTCTCGTGTTGTTTCAAAATTAGGCCACGTCCAGTATTTTGTAATGTTTTGTCCAATCTTACTCTCTGATCATGCACTGTGCCAAGTGGTGCATACTTGCGATAACGGCCGTACGGCGTTATCAGAGCCCATGACGAAGGGCGAAAACAATTAGAAGTGAAATGGGTATTCAAAAGAAACGGTTTGGGAATCTTTTAGGTAAAAAAATGGCGCCAATATTTGCACCAAGCAACATATTGACGAATGATTCGACTGCCCAGAAAAAAAAAATAAAGAAAATAAAGCGAGAAGAAATTCTTGATAAGTCTTGACATAGAGAGCGGAGTTTTAAATTCCTTCAGCTAGCATCGAATGACAGGCAGTGAGCGCGATTTCTTGGACAAGAGTTGGAACACAGGACGAGATAAATGTTTGGAATGTGGCTCGCCTCCTTTTTCGGAGCGCGGTCAGAGGAAACAGATCGATGCAAGATTCCCGGCTACAGTGGTACATGTACGTTTTACATCTGGCAATAACTGTTTGTACAAGCTAAAAACGAAGCCATAGATGGCTTGGGATGAAGCTCGCCTTTCTGTTGCTGAAAAAGTTCCCGCATTTCTTTAAAAATCTTCTTGTTAAACGTTCTTTTTCATGGTGTATGTTTCACGTTTACACGAAAAGTAGCATTTCCGTCGGGCACTTATATCTCATCATTAAAAGGCTGTTTGTCCTAATGGTGGTAGAAGGAGTGAAGCCTTCTACTTTATTGCGATTAGCAATCTACCTTATGATGGGTACCTACTTGATTGCATGTTTGGAGTGGCGAACTTTATAAAAAAGCGGCACATACCCATTGACAAAGTTGGCGTCAATGAGGTTTATTGCAGAGCCGCACATACTAAGTTGCACATACCGTGTGACCCAAGTTGGCGTCAAGGCGGGTCATTGAAGAACAGCAGTGTCGCATACCCAGTTACCCTAGTTTGCTTGAAATAGGTTCATCGAAGAGCGGCCCCGTATCCGTTGATCCAAATTCGTCCGACGGTTTGAACCCGGCTCTCTCAACACAACAATGTGTGTATGTATGTATGTATGTATGTATGTATGTATGTATGTATGTATGTATGTATGTATGTATGTATGTATGTATGTATGTATGTATGTATGTATGTATGTATGTATGTATGTATGTATGTATGTATGTATGTATGTCGCAAATTGGGGGAAGTTCTGAAATAGTGCTAATCGAATAAAATTTTGTAAATTACCAAGAATTCTATTTATTTGTTAGCACTTCGGGGGCAGTTCATTATACGGCAAATTTGGAAGCAGTGCCATTTTAATGTCCCTTCATTTCGTATAAACTGTGAAAATCTCACATAACTTGAGAAATTCATTGCGAACCTCCACGCTTCATGCAGGCGATATCATAAGCGAGAGCGCTGGGAGCGCAGGGCGGACTGCCCCGCTATCATATCAGACGGAAACGTCCCGCGTCAGAAAGCGCGAGGAAGTTCGAAACTGAACATCGCGGACAGTCGCACCAAATACCAATACCTTGCAATTCAATACCAATACCAATTGCCTTGTATAAGTATGTCCTACACGATGCGCCCTATCAGTATGTTCCGCTGCTTGCCATCATTCAAACTTCGTCACGGCCTTCGTCACGTCATTATTCCGTCCGACTTAACAACGGGGGCGGCCTCTATAGCCCCCTCGGCGAGCTCGGTTTCAATATTGCCGGGAGCGAGCGTTGTAATTGGACAATGGCTATCTTAAAATTAGTTTAGATTTTCTAAATTAAACCAAAATGGGGATTCGTAAAATTTTACTGCCCCCTATGAACTTAGTTGAGCAAGCACCGGTGAATCTAATGGGCATTATATTTGGCCAGTGCTCATCTATTCACTTTTATGAGTCTCCTCATCACGCTTCTCTCCGCGAGTGTAAGTGAGGAGTTGGGGCTTTAGTTCTGGCTGCTGGACGAGGAAACATGCTACTCCGCTCCTTCGATGGTAAATCGGTATGGGTCTCCGACGCCTTTAAAATAATAAATATGTCTTATTTTGTGACGTAAAAGTACGAGACTTAATTTACACGGCCCGTACCCAATATCGTTCTATCATATCTCACGCACTACGTTTTTATCATGGTACGCGATCAATTGAGAGTCTTCGCAGCGTTGCTTGATATGTATGAGACGGAATATACGCGTAGTGCACTGTCTATAGGGAAGGCATTGATAGCCACCTAGCGGGCGCTTTCGAAAGTACGCTCCAGATGCAGTACCAGACGGCAACGCCTCGCAGCAAGGGTGGCTGAAGTTCGCGGCTGCGATTTTCCCTGTGTTCAGGTGCCAGATCGCTGCTTCAGCGGTGACAGCTTCAGGAAAGGCGCAGATTTGTATGAGAACGTACATGTAGGCCACGTTACCTGACTTTGGACGAACCAGACCGCATACGTGCCGAATGCGTCCCGCAGAGAAGCGCAACGAAGCCCACTTATACGAAGTGGAGCTCGGGGTTAAGTAGCCGCTTCGTTGTCGTAAGCAGTGCACTGTCACAATTGCTTGTTTCCTTCAGTACTATCGTTGCCGTAATACAGTTTCTCTGCCTCAATAATAGGGTACGCGACGTTGGTGCAGAGTTGTATCTCCAACAACTGCGCACGGCGCGATGCCGGCACCCATTGTAGTGATCTTGCTACCAATGAATCCACATGACATCGCCGAATAATGCCGTCAAAGTCGCCTGGAGAAAAGCGGCTATGGATTTCTTAACGCGAATGCGCACGCTAGTCAAAGAAGTCACCAAGCGCACGGGTGAACAAAAACGCGATGTAACGCTGCACCGCCGATGCCATTCCTCCGCGTACACGTCGACGAACTGCATCTCCCGTTGCATTCCCTTGGTGGCCTGCTTGGAAACGTACTAGGCTAGCCTTAGCAACTTTTGAGTATTTTTCTCTCAATTGGTAGTCCCACGATATATCTACAGACGAAGCAGCGCCAGTCAGGGAAGATGGGCGCTGGAGCCAAGGCCGAGTTCAGTCCCTTGCGGTGTGGGCATTGCCGCATTGCATTCGTACGGCACAAAATGAAATAAGAAAAAAATTCGATTGAGCACAAAATGTAAGTGTAAAAAGACACTCCGCGAGGTAAGTCTGCGCAGACAGCTTGAAGGTGTAACGACTTCTAAAACACGAAACAAATGTTTTAGCAAAAAAAGGAAACAGTAACGTCATATGCCTCAGCTACCAGAAATCTTCACACTGAGCTACCTCTTACACATTTCCCAAGCAGGCACAATATCGAGGATGTCCTCGGTTAAACGTTTACTGCTGTTAAAGGAGGACTTGCCTGTACTCATTAGAATAAAACAGAGCGTGATTTGAGCCCCTTACAAATCAGGTGAAGCGAAAAACCTCGTATGAAGCAGCTAGTCATGAAATAGATCTAAAGATATGAACTGCGTGACAGCTGGTGCGACGATTTAAATGGCTGCATAAAACCGACAAATTCAGTGCTTCCAAGCCTCGGCATCTTTACCACGCGACACGATGCACTCGTACAGTCGTGCACCCGGTAGTAAGAGCAACCCGGTAAAGAAGCGGCAAATTGTAGATGCGGCAAGCGGCCGGCATTCAGAAGATAAGCGAAATGCCTCTAACCCGTGTGCCGCACTGAGGGTAGACCGAATCAAAACACGGACAGGCCGTGATGAACTTCATCGTATTCCCGTGCGAACATGATCGAGTGCAACAAACACCGATATGGCAAAAGAAAGCGTGATAAGAAGAAATTTCCCACCGAACAGCCCCGGCGATTCGTTGCGGCCGTTGCCACCGCTCGTGACGCCTCGCGAGAATGATCATAATCGTGTCGCCGGCAAGCTCTTGGACGAATTTGAGCATTCAACTGCACAACAATCGTTCTTCGACATGCCTCCAATCTTTGGCACTACACACATGCGAATGGTTGTTGCATATTTGGCTCCGAAAATGTAATTCATACCGAGAAGCGCGAGAGACTATGCGAGAATCTATGCAGAAAACCACGGTAGGATGGCTGCCTCCTTTCCCGGTGCTCTTAGCAAGGCAGCCATCAGCGCCACGTCCTTCGGTCCGCGCTACGCGTATAAGCCCTTTTCATGCTTACAAAGAGACTTCCCAGAAGACTTCCGGTTAAGCCCTCCGAAACAACGCGTTACAATAGCCTATAAATTTATAGAACCCTTCAGCTGGCACCAGTTTTGCTGTAGATTTGAATTGTTCGATAAGTTACTTTTAATAAGTGCAACAACAAAGAAAAAAAACCCTATACAAGAGCTCGACGCATGGCGCACGTTTTTATATCTGAACACCTCAAGAATATCTGCCTACAGTATACTATGCGATAAAGTACTTCGTTTTTCCTTTGCTAACCAGAATGCCACAAACGCGTGACCGGAATATTTCTGAGGTCATGAGTGCACTGCTGGCACACCATAAAAAGAGCGAGTGAAAAGAACCTTATGTCAAGTGAGCATATGTGACGTGAAGGGCACTAGTTCTTCTGGTACCTCCGCAGTTAGTCTACCTGCAGGTGCCACTTCTTTATTAGCACTTACTTAATATGCGCAAAGAGCGCAATGGAAGAAGTTCTTTTGTATTAGATTGTGACGATAGCGTACTTCTTCTATCAAGGCATCTATATTACGCAAGCATCAAACTTAAAAACCTCTGATTTTTAAGCAAATTACTTCATCATTCTTTTTATGCAGCGCATATTGCATTTGTAATGCATTTGTGATGCACGCAATGCATTTTTTTTGCGTGCGGTAGGCCATGGTGGCGCAGTGGCCCTAGCACTCTGCTGTCGGGAAGATGTAGCAGGTTAGAGTTTCACCAACAACGACCAGCGTTCGGGTGGCTGCTAAACGCAAGGGGACGACCTCCCATCGCAATGAAGGGACAGCTAGGGGAGCCGAAGCGGGCACAAGTAAGAGCGCTCCTGAATACCATCCCACATTCTCCGCCACGTTAGTTCTAACTGGCTAAGAGGAGACATCACGCAGAAATTCCTCTGGTAGTTGTCTAAGCATGCGTAAGCATTGTGCCACTTGCTCACCTCCACGCAGCCCGGTGTCGTTATCAACGTTATGGAACTTCATCCGACCAGTATAAATCCTTATCAACCCTCATCGGTCGTTCGCTTACCATGCTTAATAGCGAAGATGATAAGGCAGGTTTAATTAAGGCACTCGAGCCATCGACCTTTGGTGGGAGTCGACCCCACGACCTTTGGTGTTACTTGAGGTGAATTAGGGTTAACTTAGCGAACCTGCTGCAGGACCACCACTACATTGGCTGAAGGGGGTATGTAATGCTCTATTGATGGTTAGGATGCTTGTTTTGAGTTTGTTCTTTATTGAAACGTATGCTGTTCTATGTGTTATATGGGTGATTTCGACCAATGTATGCATTGTTCGCTTCGCTTCGCAAAGCGTTTGCAGCCTCTGCCTTACGTGAGTATTAGCCATTGCGAGAAAGAGAGTGAGATAGAGAGAAATAGAAGACAGAAAAGGCAGGGAGGTTAACCAGACGCTCGTCCGGTTTGCTACCCTGCACTGGGTGAAGGGGGTATGGGGATGAGGAAAGCGAGGATAAGCCATTGCATCTTTTTGTTTGCTTACGGGGTTATGAACCATTCCTTAAGGGGGTACAAGCCATTCACTGTCTTACGTGACGTACAAGTTTCTCGTTGGGTAGGCATAGAAATGCTTACGCATTTAAAACCTTATTTGTAACAACAACATGAGACAAAGTAGACCACTCAGTGTTAAATGTAATTTATTAAGCAAATGCGAAATCGTCACACATGGAAGCTACGCTGATTCCGCATCTGCTCCAGCAAACCAATAACTTTGTCAAACTCCGCCGGAATACTTGGCGCAGTAATACACTTGCACAAGCCCCACCCCCTTATAGCTTTGCCTTCATTAACACAGAAACTTATCCCAAAGTATAGCCCTATGACGCACTCTACAAGCTGCAGTGTGTACTAAAGAGCTATTTACACGGGGTCCTTACACAAGGACTCCGGGGAGGAGTTATTCTAGCGTCGTATCCGGCATGCCGCCTTGTTAGCAGCGAGGCAGCACCGGTGCGATGACGCCTTACTGACGGGCTGGCAACTAATCCCTCCACTGCCGTGAGCCCCTTTACGTCTCGAACAAACAGACCCCAGATTTCACGGGAAGCTTTACGTGGTCTCGCTGCCTAACGTAGACGTGACACTATTGCGATATGGTGTACTCTTCCTTCAGTGGAGAAGTGGATGTCTCTCTTAACTTAAATCCACCTCTTAAAGTGGCATGAAAAACAACAATATTAACCCAGATTGGCAGATTACGCTCTCTTCACTACAGATAGGCCTGCCTATACCGTAAGTGCAGGCATAAAGTGCCAGAAAAGAAAGCGCAAACGAAAAAAAAAAAAAGCGTGTAGTCACGCTACGGTGAATTTTCAGTTCCCGGTCCCGTGGCGTGAAAGATTTTGGTGGCGTCAGCTCTGTGGCAGATAATAAACATGGCTTGTTTAGACAAAGTTCTACGCGTGTGGTTAATGTTACGGCGCAAAATTTGGTCCGTTGCTTTGGGAGAAGTGTAACAGCCACAGAGATAAAAATTGCGCTGAAAATAGGGAGACTCGTACGGGGTGATACCCACGCGAAGTTAAAGGTGTGTCAGTGTGAAGCACGAAATTTGCTAAAAATGTCTTAATCAAATGCCTGTAAGCGTTATCTGCGGGCAACGTTGCAATCGGGAAAACCATACGCGAGCAAAATTTTAAAGTGTGTGCTTTAGTTACAGGCAGCTGAAATTCCTGATGCAGTTCCTGAATTTCACAATGTTCGATGCCAGATGAAAGATGTTTATGCACATCTATATACTACTGCCTACGTGATTTACACGCTGGTTGAACCGCCGTACTTGCATTTCCTGCAGACGCTCACGCCAAAATTCCGTTCTAGTAATCTTGCAGAAAACTGCATGGTCTACCACGGACTACCGCGCAGATGGCCTTAACCTATCATCCAAAAGCTAAAGCTCTCTAATACATTGCGACTACGACAACGTAGTCCCTTAGGACCAGTTAAAGTTTCTTGTCTGTCTGTCTGTGTGTCTGTCTGTCTGTCTGTCTCTAATACATTGGTCGACAACTCTGCGCGTCTATGCATGCAGCAGCAAATATCCGAACGTGGCAACTTAGGCAGAGCTGTGCTTGAGAAGCGCCGAAAATTCAAAAGCGATAAACGGCCGTTCTTTTGCGCTGAAGAAAGCGCAAACAAAAAAACGTACACGCGCGAAAAAAATATTACTCGACCTTTGGCGAGCTATATCTGCGGCTCGCGCAAGCACGGTTATTACACTAGGAAACCGAACGACAAAAAATAAAAATAAAATAAAATAAAAACGGCGAATTCCGTGGGGCGTCTCGGATTTCTTCACGAAGCAGCTCGCGTTGCATATTTCGACACGCGTTCGCTTTCTTCATTCATCACGCCTCGAATTAATGAACCTCTCTCGACGGATGTCATAGATACACATGCGTACGCCTGGGTGTTGTTAAAATTCCCTCGCGCTTCCCGGCAAGGCTCCGCAGTAGCTACACGCTATGAACGTGTTCGACTTTCTTGACCGTGGGTATAGTGGAAGAGAGAGAGAAAGAGAGAGAGAGAGAGATAAAGAACGAGAAACGAAGAGCAAAGGAAGAAAAAAAGAAGGTCCAGGAATAAGAATGAAGGCGTTTCTCTCTTTCTGTTTTATTTCTTACTTCTTTCGGGATTGCAACCCCTCGCGACGTGAATGGGGCTATAAGAGTGATTTACGATGTCTCGCGCTGCCGCGCTGCCGGCGGGCCCTACGTCATTACTGCGAGAAAATAAAGTAGATGCGTAAATCGCGCGGATTCTCGAGACAGCCGCGGCGCCGCTCACTCGCACGCACACACACATGCGCACACAATGTGTTGAGACATTTCTGGACGCACCTTCGCGCGGAACACGTGCCGGCACATCAGACAAAATCGCAGCCATTGTCATTGGGCCTGGCCAGAACGGTGGCACTGCTGGAATGACTCCCTTTGGACTTCGGCTCAGTGAAAGAATTGAGAGAGAGAGAGAGAGAGAGAGAGAGAGAGAGAGAGAGAGAGAGAGAGAGAAGGTTGTCAGAAGTAACAGGAAGATGAATTTGGTTTAGGAGCTACTGCAGGCCTCCTGCTTTCTTTCTTTTCTTCTTTCTTTCTTGAGTGGACCGCACGTACCTGGAGCACGTAAGCGACATAATTTACGTAGCTACGCATTCTGGGCGTTATAGCTGCTTCCGTCTTAACGATGTCTTATTGAGATTTACGTTCCAATGCCGGCGGTTTTGGGTATTAAGGAACGCCGTAGTGGGAGACCTTGTCCACCTCGTGTCTTTTGACGCGAACCAGTAACCACGGTGCATGATCGGCCATGCTTTCCGCGCGCCGCAGGAATCGCAGCCGTCGCGGTCGGTAATCGAAGCCGCTACCTGGTGCTCAGCTGCCAGACGCAACGCGTTCTGAAATAAAATTACACCCGTTAGGTCGTATCTTGCCACACAACAATAATCGTCAACTGTCTCGTCCGCATTTCGTTTCTTTAACGCGACCAGCCCGGTACTTCCAAGGCACGAGCGACATACACGTTGTCAGCATGACAGAGCATTCTCGACAAGAAAGTAGCCAGCGCAGCGTTTTCAAGAAAGGAAACGCAAGCAAGACAGATGACGATTGTTGTTGTGCGGCAAGATACGGCCCAAAGGTTGTACATTTGTTTCAGAGTGTAGGTATTGAAACACAGCGGTGGGCGCTAGAGCCTTAAGTAAAGTGTTTTAAGTAAGTTTACGGCGTCATTGTCAGTAAAAGTTGAAAAAAAAAATTGAATCAACTTAGGTGGCTCAGATCAGCTGGCGAACGTTTCGATAGGTGAACCGGTCTTTTTCAAGGCCGCCGCATCATCCCGAACATACTAGTTTTATAGTGTAGGCATGAGATTTCTTTCATAGATCGCCGGCACTATCAACAACAACAACAACCTGACGTCAACATTCTAACACTATTAAACTAACACGCCTGGCATCATACGGCTTCCTTGAAGAAGACAGGTCCATCAGTCGAAACGCTGGCCAGCCGATCTGAGGCACTTAACGTGATTCAGTTTTCTCCGACTTCCTCTGACAATGACGGAGTAAACAGTAATCCCACTCACCGCGGTTTCAGCGCAATGTTTTAGTCACTGGGACGATAGTTCTCAGTGTCAGTCAACGGATATGCTATTGTGTCGAAATTTGTACGGTAGCAGTCAAGTGTAGTACGGCAGACGCTTGGAACGACGAAGACTCCGAGCGCATTTGAGCGAGTTAAAGGTCCGTTAGAACTGCCACTTCATAAACATCTATATAAGGGTTAGCTTCTCGTAAAGCGGGAATGATTAGAATTTGTTATTAAAGGGCAGAATAAACACAACGGACAGCACGTCCATTGTGTTAGCACTTGACACGTTGACCTAAGTCTTAGCAGCTAAACTGTGCTTTTAGATCAGCAATACATCGCCTTGGTGGTCGTCCTTTGAGAGAAGTAAACTTGATTGGGCTGAGTAGTAACGAGTTACTACAACAATCGGCTCTATAAGTGACAACGATTTTCTTTAGAGAAAGTGAAGTTGTATGTATGCTTCAACACTTAGCACATTCATATGTGCTTTCTTATGCATTTTGTTTTAGTTCATTGACCTGATTGATTGACTTTTGATTAGTTGCAGAAACTGGCCAACGTGCTTTTCCGTCGCTCTATATTTTTCCAGACTGTTTACGCAAGGTTGCGAAATGCGCTTTGTTGGCAGAACGTCTTTCCATTTCTTTTCTCATATTACTTCATGTTGTCATCGTTTCAAGATTAAAACAATTTATTGTTTGAGGAGAAATAGGCAACACTACAGTCGCCAACATTTTCTATTTTGTCTTCATAAATCACACGCTGACCAGAGAGCAAGTAGATTAATAAATTTTAGGTAGCCCATTAGATGCAAGCCACCGACGTTGTTTTAACGTTTGTCAATGGTTCAGAAACACTTGCCGACAGCTTTCAGCGATGCCATCGACATTGTCCTCCGCAACTGGTTCCAAGTGGCGTAACGCATACGTGGCAGCATCGCCTCTCGAAGCCTAGCGCAGGTTACGATGAAATGCTTGTCGCAAAAATGCCAAATAATTTTTATGAAATTTTTTTAAAGAAGGAATCTATGGTGTGGACCGTAAATCCATTGGTTGTAGTCTGGCGTTCAAGATGACAAAGAAGTGACGAATGCAGTGAGGAGAACACTGAAGACAAAAAAAGGAAAAAAAAAAGACAGCTAGAACTGTTTATGCCTGATCGTAATTTTACGACGAAGTGAATAATACACTCTACGTGCCTAAGCCCCGAATGTTTAAGAGTTTTCTGTATTTAATTAGTGTTCATTCTTTCGCCCTCTGGCCTCTTTGTAGCCAATTCCAATATAAAAGGAACCCTAACTGGAGATCTATCGGGGAGAGCAGAGTGGGGGACAACAAAAGTGAAACGTAGTCGAGAATGGTAGACGACTGGGTGATGGGGTCAGATTGGAAAACTTGGAGCTTTCTGATGGACAGTCGGCTGGCGCAAAACAGCTCTCATTAGAGATAGTCACAAGAGGCGCTAGTCCTACAATGAACATAAAATACATGATGATGATCATAATTATGATGATGATGATGATGTGTAAAATAATACAAGTGGCGAACGCTGCCTAATGGCACCAATAGCTCTTTAAAAAGAACTACACGCTGAAATTTACCAACGCACGAATTTTTCTATGTGAAATATAGACTAAGACCAAGTCATGCATCACAAGAATGGCTGCCACGTTTTGAGGACGGAGGTCTTCGGGACCGCCGTCGACTTTGGCTTAGAGATAACCCGCATGTACGCTTTAAAACTAAATGTTTGTTCCCTCTTTCACACGTAGTGGTAGTCGTCGAAAGACTGTCGGAAGAATGCTAGTCACAAGAATGCATCTCGTGTTCTATGGAATGCGCAATGCGAAAACACCACCGGAAGGGACAAGATAGCGACAAAAAAAAAAAAAAAAAAAAACCAAGAGGAACTGCAGCCCATGGCAACTATATTAATATGTATTTCTTGTTAGCCCTGCTCTCCTCCGAACCCCCCCGTTCAGTGTTACACTTCTGCTACCAGCTACGTGTCCATCTTTAGTGTACACAGATATGAAGCCGAATTCAGTATATAAAGAAGGAAGCTCAATGAAAATAAAAATACTAATCGGTTGCGATTTTGTGCAACGAGCCACCAAGTGACACCCATAAATAGGCAACTGTTACGGGTAACCAGGGTCGTACTTTTTAGTACAGTATCAGTGAAAGAAAGTGCTCACAGAAGACTGCGAACAACATGCTCTTGCACTGGTAGCCCTTCTTTTTCCTTTTCATGTACTTTGACTCGTGCTGACTGGTTTGGCCCAGGCAAATGACACAGGACGACGATGCGAATCTAGCTGGAAATTCTACACGAGCTATCGCTGGGAGCAAAACTGAATAGTCGGAGTATGGTCAATGCGCGTGCGTACGAGTACGCGCTGTGCAAAGACCGTATAAATTCAAATAATTAATCGTTATTACGACCAAACCTAACAGCCAACGCCGTACGTGTTAGACTTTTGCAGTCCTACTGGTCTGCCTAACAATAACGTTATGACGTTCCAAGTTGAAAAGAATGTCCATTCCATTCAACGTACTAAGCAATCTCGTTCGTGCACGTTTATTCCATTGAGTCTACAGATGTTCGTGGATTTTAAAGCGGTCCAGAAGAACTCGAAAGATAAAATAAGTCGGCAATATTTGGTTTACTCCTACCAATACGCAGTCAGCCACAAATTCCATCTTGCTCTTGCCTATGGCAATGTCGACATAATAATCAAGGAATGTATCTTCTTTCACAGTAAATAACAAAGCCAAATTACACGTGTTAATAATCTCATTAAGCATGAATTTGTTTCACGTTGTTTGGCATGTGTCAAAACAACATAAATTGTCGTGCTATAATAGTTACCTAGTGTCTATAGCGATACGTTGGTTCTAAAAACCCGTTCGTTCAGTTTCATGTAGGATGTGGCAGAACTAGTATATATGCATGGGGTATGTCCGCTCACGGTGACAGGAAGGCGTATTCTTGCATTTACCCACCACCAAGCAGATACTCCGTTTGCATTAGTGAACACTCCTTTGCGCCCATGCGTCCACTGAGCCTCTGTCTTTCTTATGAGACGTCTACGCAATAAAGCCGGCGAACTGCATCCCAGCTTCGTTATGCAGTGGTTACCGGTACACTGCTGACTACAAGGCAACGTCCAGGCTGACCTTGCTGCCAAAGCTGGATACGACTGTTCGAGAGAAATGGTCCAGATACATTTCTAGAGAAAATACAGCGCGACACTGGTACCTGCAGCCGCTTGGCGTTCCCAGCGATTCCTCCACACAGATGAATGTCATGACTACGGATCCCTGCGCAAAACTGAACCATCGTGTGACTTTTACGTGTCGCGAGGCCTCAATACACAAGACCAAACATGCATACACCGCATCAGACTCAACGCGGCCTACACGGACCACTTCAAGTGAAAGATTAAATTGAAGGGCTCGCCAACATTGCTTTGAATGTTGCGCCCCCCCCCCCCCCCCCCGAAGACCTGCAACATGTTCTGTGCGACTGCTGCTGCTACGCATCAGAGAGTCAGCCCTTGAAGGTGGCACGACACCTGCAACGGGACTCGAGCTTGCAACTGCGGCCCATTCTCGGCCCACGGCAAAGTAGCACTTGCGCGTTCCACGCTTCGAAAGTGCCGCTGGAGCTCTTGCGGGCCACGAGCCTCAACGAAACTTTCCAAATATCTCTATAATGTATAGGCGTGTGTGTGTGTGTTACTGTATGCGACGTTAAGTGCTTATCACTGTATATATCATAATCATCACCCAGTACCTGGAGTAGCACGACAGCCGAACAGCAAAGCTAACATCTCCGGCATATCAATAAATCTTTGATCTCTCTCTCTCTCCGCCTTTCTTCGTACCTATCTTTATGTCCAGTCTATTGCTTCTCCATATGTAGGGTAGTGAACCGCACACAGCCATGGTTACAAACCACCTAACCTTTCATTCTTTCTTCCTCTCGATGGATATATGTATGCCGAAAATCCTGCGCCTTTCGTGCCTGGTTGAAGGTGGTGAGTCCAAAGTTAGATACGAAAATTTCTACATATATGCTGCTTTTGCAAATCAAACTCAGTCTTTCCATCGGCTGCCATAACAATTTCTATTCTATTTTTTTATTATTATTTCCAGCCTTGTTTTGTTACTATTGATGTAACCACTCCTGCTTGGGCCCGAATAGAGCCTGCAGTATTTGTAAATAAATAAATAAAAAATAGCAGTGTAGTCCAACTGGCGTTCAATTTTTAGAAACACAAAATTATAAGAAATTTTGTCGAGGGAAGTGTAGAAAAGCCTTAAGAGCGTTTTTCTGACACGCTGATTCGTTCACAGCAAGTGAGCGAAATAAAGATGCATTTTTGTGGAGACGTCGTGACGTTGATAACTAGAAAGCTTCTGGTGGATGGAAGAGTAGGTAAAAAAATATGCCTAAAATTTATGTCGAGAGGCTATTGCACCGAGATTGACCTTTTAAAATGTTTTCAAAAACTCACAATCCAGTACACATTAGAACCTTAGACAGAACGACAGCCTCATGGATCATCAAAAAGATCAAACGTAAAAGCCCCCCTAAAATCCCTTCGACGCCAACTGAAATTTAGACTTTTCAAAGATCTCGAGCAAGCCACTTGCTTGAGAAATCGAAAACTTTATTCTCCGAACAGAGCGGCTCTATCGTCAAGTACCAAAAAGCAAATGGCTCGTGTCATCGAATCGGGCTGGTCCTGTTTCTCTGCTAAACACTCGCGCGAAGCGGCGAGGCGTGAAAACGATCCCAAGTTAACATCCGTCCAATCTCACGCCCTAGTGCTGCCCGAGAAAGCCTCCATTCGATGAGCGTAAGCCGAGCAGCCGAGGCGCCACCGGCCGCCAGAAGACATTGCGACTCATTACGGTAAACCGCGTTCGCCCGAAACGAACGGCACCGAAAGCCGATCGTAAAAGAAACAAGCGAAACTCACCGCTTCTTGCCGGGCGCACTCACTCCGACGATGAGCGGGGAAGAAAACTTTTCGGGGACGCAGTGGGTGGCCATCCGTCGTCGACGAGACCCAGAAACGAACAAACTTGAGTCCGACTTTTAGTGCTTCCAGTTCCTTCTCGAAGCGTTACGAAACCGGTCACACCGATCGCAAACGGCCAGTAATCTTAGCGCTGCGCTGAAGTTCCTCGGGGCGCCGGTGACGCGCCCGAGCTGCAACAGAAAGAGGCACGACTTGGGAGGCGGCGCCAGGCGTGAGCCCGCGCCGGCTTCTCGGCGCGGACGCCGGCTCGGCCGGCAGCAGTGGCGGGCGGAGTACGACTGCTACTACAAGACGCCGCGCGATGCAGCCGCCGCTGCCGGCTGCCCCTGAACGATCCCAGGGGTGCTTTCCCGCCGAGCCCGGTGTGTGCGTCGAGTTGAAGTCTGGCCGGCGGCGCGCTAGGTGACGCCAGGTTCGACAGGGGAGAGCGCGGCGCGCGGGGGACACCTAGCGGAGGGCGAGGGAGGTGATTGCTCTGGAAAGGGGGAAGGCAGTACGAGAGGGAGAGGGACAAAGGCTTCGGGCGTGCGTGTCTTCTGCCGAAGTGGAGAGGGGTGGGTGAGCGTTTAAGAGGAAGGGAAAGAGTAAATACCGAAAAAAGGCCGAGAGGGGATACAAAAAGGGATCTCCGGGATGTTGCTGCTCCTTAGCCGGAGAGTTTAGGGGAGAGAAGTTGCGAGGCAGGAGCCGGCGTTGAAATAAAACGAGCAATAGGAGCGGGATCCCGACCAGGTAGGGAGCATCGGAAAAAGGGAAGGGAGAAAAAGGGAAATGTATCGGAAGGAAGCCGTCGTCGGAGCAGGGTGGATGGTGCGGGGAAAAAGCAAAATGCGAAATCCCGAGAAAAGAAACAGCAAAGAAAGGGGGAGACGGGATGAAATGATCGAAAAAGGAAATGGGAATACCAGGGAAGTGCAGTTAGGAGGGATAGGGGGGGGGGCAGCAAAGGAACGCAAAGAGTCGAAAGACGTTCGCGCGCGCGCTCGACCGCGCACACATCGGAGCTCCCGCACCTCACTGATGTGGAAGATGGGAAAGGAGGTTCGCGGAAAGGGCACGCTCCCTATTTTCATTCTCGCAGGCCCTCCTTCCTCCCTTTTTCACTTCGCGGTGAGGGACCAGTAGCGACGGAGGTTGGGAGAGCGATTGGTCGAAGGCGCTCGCTGCAAGGAGACGACAGGGAAAGGGAAGGCCTGGCGCAAGGAGCGGCGAGACCGGAGGTGCGGATACCTGGGGGAAAGAGAAGGCGCGCGCACTCTACCTGGACGCGAGAGAGATGTAGGAGTGGAGAGAGTGGAAAGCAAACAAGTAAAAATAAAAGAAAGAGGAGAGCCGTGCGCTCGCGCGCGCGCGCGATACAGGCGTAGTTCGAGGGAAAGAGGGAATAAGAGGGATGGAGTACTCTTGCTCCCGCGGTTTTCGGACGCTGAGGGGAGGGGTGAGGGGGGTTCTCGGCGCGCGAGGCTCGCCAAGCTCAGAGCACGAACCGTGCTGAGAGTTCAGGAGGCAACGAGGAAAATGTTTCGCTGCCCTTCCTTCCCCTTTCGGCTCCCTCGGTTTCCTTTCGAACTTGTTTCTGCTCATTGTTAGGTCCTTTTAATTTTCTTTACAACGTCGTAACTTCTTTCTGTTTGATGGCGTTCGTACCTTCTTCCCCCTTCTTGCCGGGAGACGTAAGAGGACAAAGAAGAACGTAAGAGAAAAAAAAATGTGTAACTGCAATGTAGAAGGGGAGAACGACGGCGATGTGCTTGCTTACGTTGCACCGTTCGCGACGGCAAGGTACAGTGCCGGGGTTTGGTTTTCTGTGGAGCGCCTCGCGAGCTCTTTCAGATCCCTTCTCGAAACCTCCGGGGTTGCCGCTGCCGCCCGCCGCTTCTTTAGCTTGAGATGGTGGCTGACGCTGGGACTTCCACACTTTTTTTAGTGTTGTTATTGAGTGGTTGCGTCAAGTACTGTCGCTTCCCTCTGCCTTCTCTGCCCCTTCGCTGCAAATCTCCTTCCCCTCACTCCTTCAACTCCTCCACCTCGCCTACCATTTCTTGTTATTTATCTTTCTGTCTTTCTTAACGTCGTGTTCGTACGAACTTGCACTCACGAGGATATACAACGCGTAGACGCCGGTACGCAGCCAGAAACAAAAGAGAGAAAGAGAGAGAAAAGCGAAATAAAGACGAAGTCACCAACCCTACGTGTAGTAGAGTGAGAACACAATGAGACGATAGGAAAGGTGCTCACCACAGTGAGGGATGGCGCAAAGAAATAAAGAAAAGTGAGGGTGAATGGTGGTTGAAAGAGAGGGGGATGTAGAAGAGACGCATGAGTGGAGAGAAAGCCGCGGAAAAGTAAGAGAAATTCGTCCGCAATAAAGGGCGACACGAGAAAGAATTGCACACACGGGAGCGCTTTAGCAGAGCGGCGGTGGCGGGAAGGTATTTCACGAGGTGAAGCGGAGCGCTGAATTTTTCTTCGCCAGCGCTCTTTAAACAACAATGCCGGGGGCGGCGACGAGCGCTCCAGGGGGCAGCACAGTCAGTTACCTCTCTCGTTTATTGCTTCATTGAGGCCTCGTCAATATTGCTAGCGCGCGGAGACTGGAGACGAAGATAGCGGTTTCGCGGTAGTCTCCTTTTTTTTTTCTTTTTTCACTTCCGTTCCGTCGTAACCGGAAGGAGTTATAATTACGACGCTCTTTTTGAAGAATAACAACAAGAACAAAAAAAAACAACAAGAGGAGCTGGGCGGTTGTGGAAGTAGTGAGAGAGGAAAATGGCAATTTTGGTTGGGTGACTGTCTTGTGACTATAAGATAACAGGGGTAGCCTGTCAAAAAAGCTTGCACTAAACCAAATTAACGTGCCCGTGTAGTTAGTTACTGGTGCAAAAGCAACATAACCGAGCGAAGTGGCTGCTTGGGCTAGTTGGTGATCGAGGGTCTAATGCGTTACGGTAACAAAAGGAACAAAAAGAAACAGGCATAGACGAGCGCGAGGAAGGTTTTGAAATTAGCAGCGCTTGTCCGTGCCTCCTTTTCTGTCCCCGTCGTTACCAAGCAATAGGTTGCACGACGAAACAGCAAGCGCCGACTCAAGCTGAATTTCATGATCCCAGGACACTAAATAAAACTAAATCATGTTTACGTCTAGTTGAAATACAACGAGGGAGCCATCAGAAAGGGCTGCATTAAACAGCACATTTACCGCAATTTTGAGGCGCGTAGACAGTGTCTTTTTTCCAATGACAGTTTTTCACCGGCAAGCCACTGTCAAAAAGTAATCTCGATGCAAGATGCTCCTTCATATACAATGTTGTCGCCGCGATTCTATAACGAAAGAACTTTGTGTAATTAGATTGCGTGCGCGAAGCGAACTGTAGCGCATAATTTGGGAGGTAGCATTTTCGCTCGAAAAATAGGCGCAACAAGAATGTAAGTAGGCCTCTATATAGTTAACTTGCTGAGGAATAGTAAAAAAAAAAACAATTCTAATGCAGGTCGACCCACACCTTCCTAGTAGATGTGTGGGTCGAATACAAAACTCTTTCGGTCGAAACTTTTTCGAATACGAATAGTAAGTATTCAATCGAATATTGAATAGCCAAGCGCATACGCATATATTTACAGCATCAGGAGGAGGAATAAAGCTTTATTTTCGAAACAGTATCACGGGGTAAGCCCCGGTTCTACTCTCGGTGGGAGGTCTCCTCATTCCAAGAGCCCTCTGGCCTTCGCTGCTTCCTAGGTCATCCATCCATCCATCCATCCATCCGTCCGTCCGTCCGTCCGTCCGTCCGTCCGTCCGTCCGTCCGTCCGTCCGTCCGTCCGTCCGTCCGTCCGTCCGTCCGTCCGTCCGTCCGTCCGTCCGTCCGTCCATCCATCCACCCATCCATCCATCCATCCATCCATCCATCCATCCATCCATCCATCCATCCATCCATCCATCCATCCATCCATCCATCCATCCATCCATCCATCCAGTTACCTGCCCATCGGCAGGTAGGGGGTTATCTCGCCGCTTCTCGCCGTCATAAGGCGTTGACCGTCAGAGTGGCCGCCGGGCTCGCGTGATGTACTCAAAAGCTAGCTGATTGTACATTCTAGAACGTGCGCGAGCCCTAACGATTACGCTGGAAGGTACGTGGAGTCATGTATAAATACCCGACACGTCTGGCCCATACATAGATCACACTTTGATGATCGACGGCTGCGCTCAGAGCTCTCTTTGTGCGTTGATCGTCATTTGTTTTCTGTTTTTTCTGGGCACAAGTTCGCTCAATAAAGGGTTAGAGTGGTGAGTGACATCACAGTTTTTGCACTGCCTTGTTCTTCAATATCACCACAATGAGACATTATGTCTGGGTGGACACCAGAGCGGCTGGATACAATCACTTAAGCGCTTGAAAGCTGGTTGAGTAGAAAAGCACAGCTGACTCTCTGAAGGGATGCCCCGTCTGTCAACTGCATGTAATGTATCTATATAAATGCTTTTCACAAAAACGAAAGAGATCACATTTTTGTGTTCTTTTTTCTGTTTCGGAAGAATTGCTGGTTGCAGAGAAGAATCAGCCCTCACGGCTTCCGCGATGGATTTTGTGCGTCTAATTAAGCTAAATTGTGTTAACTAAGCTTCCGGGCACTCTTCAGTAAGCGGAATAATCTTGATGAAAGACCAGTTCTCACTTGATTTCAGACCTTGCACACAAGGATTAACGAGTAGTGAGTAGACAGAGCAATAAATGTAGGACGCAAGAGTGAAATAAAACAAAAGCTTTCCACATTTAAACCAGTGAGCTCTAAATTGCAGAAAAAAAGGAACATATTCTTTAAATCCCTTAAAGCCCTCTTTCATGGTTTATTAAGCTTTTAGAAACGTTTTTTCTATCTCGTTGGCAGAATTGAGTTGACGTGGGTGTCCGCGATAGGGCGGATCCGGACTTGCACCTACAATTCTGGAGCCACCCATTTATTTCAAAAAAGAAACCTCTAGTTTAGATTCAAGGTTTTATTAGTGTAAGGCCGGAAACAGGTCTAAAAAACTCGCTGAGAGAAAAACAGAAAGAGGGAGGAAAAGTGCGGAGCTCAAACAGACGGATGCCAGCTTTGCTGCCCTACGCAGAGATGAAGCGGCACCCCCAGTGTTTCCTTATCTTTCTTTCTTTCTTTCTTTCCTTCTTTCTTTCTTTCTTTCTTTCTTTCTTTCTTTCTTTCTTTCTTTCTTTCCTTCTTTCTTTCTTTTCATCTTGTAACCGTCTAAGAAACACACTCACCGCAAAGCGTCGTAGGCTTCACGGTTCTTTATGGAACAAACCGCGGCTCTGTAGACTGTGGCTTGCCCCTGAGCTATTTGCTAATGTGGCGGTTCATGTTCTTTCAACACATTGCCGTGCGATCCCCCCGTTATCTCTACCGGTGCAATTCATGCCGCGAGCTGAATTCGTACGTAGTACGTATTTGCACGTGTACGCGTGAGGCCAAATCATTTGCGCGTTCAAAAGCGCCTGCAAACACTTGTCTGTCATATTTTTGCAAGTTTCGGGTGGGGTGAGAGATTTGGCGCAGAACAATAGTCACTTCGAAATAGCGCAATGCTTTGGTTAAAAGAAAGTTGTACCAGCTGCATGTCCAGGTAATAAAAGCGGACCTAAACGACGTCTGACGCTCCATCATAAAATCCTTAGCATATCTTACCAACATTGACTCTTGCTACGGGCCAGCTCAGACAGCATCCCGCTAGTAAAAGCGCTTGAAAGTCGTTGATGCTTAACCACTGACGAAGAGCACCTTGAATTTCTAGTGCTGAGAAAGTGCATTTCCCCCTCCTCTCCCCTCTTCACCCCCTCCCTCCTCTAGTAAACGAAGTGCGAACACAACTGAACATCACGAAACCTTCTATATTTTTGTCAGTGGTTAACCAGGCAAATCAGTTCTTGGGGAAGCTAGCAAAGTGCAGGAAGGTTCACGAAAGATAAAAATTGTCACCCACTCCTACGTAGCACGAAGCTGCAAAGAAAATCCCTGCGGGTTTTCCAGAGAGAAAACTTCGTAGCCGAGAAAGAAAAGATCCTCGCATTTGGGGAAATTGTTCCTCAACGGCGAAGCTTTCTTACTGATAAACCCGCACGGGATTCTTTTGTAGCTCCGTGCTACACAGGAGTGGAGAACATTTTTATTCTCTTTTTTGTACAATGAGGTGGTAGGAAGCGGCTAGCAGATAAAACGCATTTCTCTGAGCGCATGCCCCCACGCGCGCTGCTGTCTAACGCACGCCTACACATACACCCAGACTTTTACGCAACTGATTACAATTAATTAATCAATTGTAATCAATTATGCTTTTTGTTAATTTTGTAACTTAGCTATTCCCACGATTATGATTTAGTTTGCGCAGTAAGGCTGCCTGTAATGCCATTACTTTTTTTTTCAGTAACTATTACATCTAGATAACCAGTTACAATTTCTTTCAGCTTTGAGCACTTGATATCTGCGGTAACTATACACAGTGTCAAAAGGGATGAAAACGTGTAGTTGTAATGCCAGTCGGAGGTGGCGGCCGAAGGCGAACATGGCCACCCGCAAACTGGTTCTCATTCTTCGTCTTCCTTCACTTCACCTTAACCACACAGGCCCAGGCCACGAGCATTACATGCATGGGTTACCTCCTCCCCACAGTCGGCGTCTTGCGGCTACGCCTTGATGACCTGAACGTTGCAGTCTTTCCAATCTTCACACAGCTCTTGGAAGTGCGACCTGTCAAGTTTTCTCTTTTACCTCTCTCTCTCTCACCTGGAAGTGCTCCCCTTCATAGGGGGCGAGAGCTGCTGTTGAAGTCTTCACTTAGTGCAGCTGAGATAAGGACAAAATGTTTCGGTCCTCAAAGGCATCTGTTTCTGCACGTTTATATGTAAAGATATATGTATATTTATATATATATATATATATATATATATATATATATATATATATATATATACGTGTCTCATATACACCTGTTCTTCTGACTGTAACTCGAAAAGTGTTTTTAATGCTCACTAATACGAAGCGTTATAATAAACTACGTTACAAATTTGGTCACCTTTTCAAGGAACGTGAATGTTCTTCGTCGTTCGTTACAATTAGTCGTTTAAGTCTCAATGGTTAGCGATTCAATGGTGCTGGGACGACCTCCACAAGATGTTGGCCGATTTAGGTCGATTACGACCATTTTTCAGTCATTCTGACTGACCCTTTCGGAAGCGCCTTCCATTTGCCCCAGCAAAAATGAAGCGCTGCGCTTCATAGAGGACCCAGACCGCGAAAATTGCGGCATTGTGCAAACACAATTTTTTTTGGCGGTGGTGAGCTGGTGGTAACCAATAGCACGTTCAGCACGGCAATCGAGGCCGGAAATTGCTCCGCCTGAGCGTTTGTGTCACCTCCTTTCCATCAAACCAGTCTCTTGGGAACGCAAGAAGGTGTCCTTAAATTTTTTTCCGAGCTATATGCTGATGTTTCTGGGCACACAAGGGGTTGCAGGCACGCACGCGGAAGGTAATTTTTGCAGGTTTTCAAGCACAATGTCCTTTTCATATCGGTATTTTGGGCTAGACCACAGAAAGTGTTCAATGTCTCCTGTCTCTTCGCACGCGATACAGTTCGGAGGATCGATATGCCCCATCCTAAATAACCATGCTGGTGTATTAGATTTTATTTTGTGATGAAAGTGTTCGTACGTTACAACACAACCCTTCCCTCCAGCGCGCTTAACGAGCAAGATCTCAGTGTCGCTGCCAGCTGTCTTCGAAAGAAAACGAAGGAAGATGACGGAAGAAAAATTTTCAAAAGCAATTGGGGAAAATAAACAACGTGGGCAGGGCTGCAGAGCACGCATTGAAAGAGCCAGTCAAGCTCGTTTTATTTACTGTATTTGTGTAGTGTTAATAAACGCATGGTGCAAAACAACGTTAATGTCGCATCATTCACCGCACTACACCGGCATATCATCCTCAAACTAATGGGATTACAGAGCGTTTTAACCGCACTCTTGGCGACATGTTGGCCATGATTGTTTCATCTGACCACTCGAATTGGAATCGCATTCTGCCTTTCGTCACCTACGCTTACACTACTGCCACGCAAAGCACCACTGGGTTCTCCCCTTTTTTTTCTCCTTTAACATTGATGCACGATGGACACGATATGGACACGATATGCCCAGTGCCTTCAGTACAATGTAATCAATTACCTTTTAGTAGTTCCTCAGTTACTTTCCTGGGGCTGTAATTGGTAACCGTAGTCAGTTACACTTTTAACAGAAGTATTTGTAATTGTGGTTGGTAACCTCTTTTTTTCTGTAGCGCGCACATTTCTGGCACGGACATGCAGAAACTCTCACACACATGCACGTATGCACAAAAGGCTCCATTGGAAACAGTCGTGGTTTATCAGTTTGTGCTCCTTCGCTTACCTCGTTTTCGGGCTGGACCATCTGCTTGCCTAAGATGCTCTTACGTACTTACAACTTACTTATTGAATGAACTTTACCAAGAAAAAGAAATGTATCCCCAATTTCTCGCTTGCCAATAACATGAGACACCCAGGATCTCTGAAAACCTTCTTGACACAGAGAAGCCGACGTGTTTTAGGATCCACCGATTCTGAGTGTCTACAGCACCACGCAGGAAGGCTACACAGCGTTCACCGAACGAATGACCCAGCAACGTAAACTACCCGCAATCCACTTCGACGCCGTTATTCGGCGGGTAATACAAAAAGGAGCAGCGATTCGAGGAACGCAAGCAAAGTGGCCAAGCAAGTAAGCTGGAGCAAGAATAAGGGAATTCGACAGATAGCAGGAACACGCGACAAAGCTCATGCCTCAAGTATTGCGAAAAAAGAAAAGAAGGACAAATGTGCAACGAGGACGACTCGACGTGCGCGAGCTCGTTGAGCTGAGGCCACTGTAAGCACGTCCAATCCGCGAACGCTTTTTTACTCGGGGCGTATAGTGAGCCACTTTTTACGTTTTAAGGCGTTCTCAAAGCAAACGTGCACTCTCTCGCCCGGTCTGGTTTGTCCCCGGAGGCGTTTATTGAACGGCGCCTGCCTTCACAGGAAGCTTGCAACTGTGCTGCTTAGCTGCTCCCCCTTGTCGTTCGTCGGGCGTTCAGAAATTCCTTGGTGGAGCTCTTCTCGCGACGCCACACAAGCCTCGCCCCTTCCTTATTTTTTTTACAAAGTCTTTTATTATGTTATAGTTATGATAGTTAGGTTATGATGTATACAGATGGCGCAAACGGGCCACCGTGTAAAGACAAGTCTTGGAAAGCGCGGCTGACGTGCTGGTGTAAATATATTTATGGCTCTAGGCAATCTTTTGATGAAACATCGTGCGATTGCACGCGCGCGCGCGGATTGTTTTGCTCACGTAGAAGCATCTGCGATGTCGTGCTGGCGTATGCGTTCCTCAAGCAAACCTGAGCGAATCAGCGTGTGCGAGCGTGGATGCGTGTGCAATGTGTGTACCCGGGGCTGGCCTTTAAAGAGAAGCAGAGGCCGGTGTGTGTGCTTGTGGGCACTTGCATATGTATGTATGTATGTATGTATGTATGTATGTATGTATGTATGTATGTATGTATGTATGTATGTATGTATGCATGTATGTATGTATGTATGTATGTATGTATGTATGTATGTATGTATGTATGTATGTATGTATGTATGTATGTATGTATGTATGTATGTATGTATGTATGTATGTATGTGTGTATGCATGCATGCGTGTATGTATGTATGTATGTATGTATGTACGTATGTATACATGCATGCATGCCTGTATGTATGTACGTACGTACGTATGTATGTATGTATGTATGTATGTACGTATGTATGTATGTATGTATGTATGTATGTATGCATGCATGCATGTATGTATGTATGTATGTATGTATGTATGTATGTATGTATGTATGCATGTATGTATGTATGTATGTATGCATGCATGTATGTATGTATGTATGTATGTATGCATGTATGTAGGCATGAATGCATGCATGCATGCATGTATGTATGTATGTATGTATGTATGTATGTACGTACGTATGTATGTATGTATGTATGTATGTATGTATGTATGTATGTATGTATGTATGTATGTATGTATGTATGTATGTATGTATGTATGTATGCATGTATGTATGTATGCATGCATGCATGCATGCAGGCATGCCGGTGTCTCCACATGTTTATTGTCTGTTATTGTCTTATGGAGTAGGTTGCAATCGGTGTTTGCTGCGAGCCAAGCATCGTGGCATAGATTGATGCTGTGTAAATGCTGTCGTACAAAACAGGAACACAAGGAGAGCGAGGACAAAGAAAACGCCGTTTGTGTTGTCCTTCTTTTTGTACAGGTGTCCGTGCTTTGTACAGCGCCTTTCCGTGCGATACATATGTGTTAGATCTGCTATTCCGTGTATTATGCAAAAGCATGCTTGTAACGCGGCCACAGGATTGACGAGAGTCTCGGTAGCCCACGGACAAAACGCGAGCGCATTGCCTTGCTCGGTCACGGGACGAGTCGCACACACGCAATGTCTCGTAAACACCGATTTTGCGGCAAGCATGGCACAATATGACCGCAAGCTTAATGGTATGCAGCTGCACTTTTGCATAACCACAAGTAAGGTGCGCTCGCGTTAACTAATGGCACGTGTCGACGCAAAACCGGTCCACGATGAGAAGACGTGAGCGTTACATTCTATGCAGTCGTCCCTTTACAGGCACTTTATTCCCGGTCCGTAGGCGGCGTCTTTTTATGTTGGACACACTAACTTTTGAGGCCGGCAACGTGAAGCGATCCTCATTCTGATGTGCAAAACGCATCCTTACGACTTTTCAAAAGCTTTCAAGTGAGCTTAAGGGCCGAGTGTGATCGCAGTTGTAAAACTTTCTACGTAAAAACCACTAGATGGAGAAACTTCCGTGCCACCGCGAAATCTCCTCTAAACCTGTGTGTTCGTACACGATCGGTGTGCTGACTACGCGGTACAAGATTGCTCTCTAGAAACACCCGCTTCGGTTAGGTATTTACTTTTCACGAACACACACAAACACAAGAACGAGCGAATGTGTTCATTCATTTGCTGTTTACTGCGTTACTTCGTCTGAAAACGAACCACGGATCCCATCTGTCCGTGTTGCGTATCCATATACAGTGCTCAAGCGGAAAGCTTTTCCGCTGGGCGTTTCACTTCTCTGGGCCTCAGCGAGAAACGACCGGGGCTTGCGTTTCTCCAACTGAAGCTTCAATAGCGTCGCCCCCTTCCTCTGGTATTTTTATTTTTTTCGTGCTCGTTGCGGTCTCTGCAATCTCTTGCCGAAGGGATCATCTCGTGTCATGGCGGACCTTGGGCAGGAAACGCATCGGTTTGCTTGGCTTCTAATAGGGGGAGAGGTACCACACCGAAAACGGTCGTTACGCTCCGTTTGAAGGAGCTGTGAGTGGAAACGGAAAATGACAGATAAAATCGGAGCTCGCTCGCGGGAAGCGCTTGCAATGTAGGCCAGATCGAACGTTGTAAACGCGGTCCGTGTTCTTCCGACACGACGTTTATCTTGCGTTTTTGTACGCCCGCTTAACTCTTCTTTTCTTCATCGATTCTCGTGTTGTCGACATCTTGCGCGGCCCTTCTCCCGGATGACGGGACAAATTGTTCTCCGGAGAAAAGGACCGCGGATGACAGATGAATTGTTTTCAAATTGGGACTCGTTTGTACCATAGTTTCCCCCTGATAGCTAGGCTTCGTCTTTTTCGGTTTGCTTATTTTTGTTAGTCAGTCAAACTACGAGCAGCGTTTCAGGTTGTTTAGTAGTCTCGTTTAATATTGTCTTTTTCTTTTTCTAAGGCAATGCCTTTCAGAGAATTCGAACGGACCGAGCAACAGGAAAAGTTACAAACATTTCTTGTTGCGCGTAAGTTTTGAGGCCTGATTAGGCACAATTACCAAGGATACTATAAACTAATGAAATCCATCAAGCATGACAAAGAAGCAAAGCCTATCCGTAGACCAAGAGGCAACACTCTTGGTTATCAAGACCCGAATTTCGGCAAGCGCGCGAGCTTTAAATGTGACTGTGCGCTGCCACTGTGCGCTGCTTCCGAGAACCAAGACCCATCTCGGTTCTCGGAGGACTTACTGCGGCGCATTCCAACAGAATGCGCTATACCGCAAGCATTGGAGAGTGAGCTCAGCACTCGTCCTGTAGAGTAAGTCGCAATTGCAGACTCATGATTTCATCTCGTTGCTCAGTACTGCCGGAGTCATTAGATGCTCAACGTATTATCCTAACGTGTCGTAGAGCGCTTCTTTTTCTTTGTTTGGACAGGTACACACCAGAGATGCCTGGCTACCTACTGGGAACGTGGACGATTGTCAACGTCTGTACCAGGATCCATCTGAACCTCGTCTGCACCGTGTTGTATTGCGAGTAACGATAGCATGTTTGCCGTGCTCTATAATAATAATGAGCTTGACTTAAGTAGGTGGCAAGGATGCAACTATCCCATTATAAGGAACGAAGGCCTGCAGTGCCAGCGCGATATCATGGAAGCATGTGCAAATGAGCGTGCTGCGCAGTCAAGTGAACGAAGTCTGGCGGAGCCACATACCACGGATTATCCTCATTGCGGTACACATAAAACTAAGTGCGTCAAGAGGGAGAGGCAGTGTCCTCTCAGAGATAGGGCCGAAAGGCACCTTAAGAAAAACGGAATTAGCAGCTGAAAGGAAACGTCGCACCGAGCAGAAAATACTTCAATGTGCAGCCGAGCGCGGCGTCAAGCATTAGCAGATATCTCAAGCGGAACGCGAAGCTAGGCGTCATACCACGTCGGCGGTGCACCAAGAACAATGAGAATCGATGCTTGAAGATAAGCGCGGAGGTTACGTCACGCCATCGCATCGACATCTCACAACTTCATCATGCCGCGTGACACACACACAAACAAACAAACACACATGCACTTGCTCACACACGCACGCACACACACTTCTTAGAGTGCTTCGGCATATTTTTAAACTCTGGCTAAAGTTAACTGAAACACCCTGTATATATATCTATCTTCAATGTCCCTTATCATAAGAAGCCAACAAACACTGACACCGAGGACAACATAGGGGAAATTACTTGTGCTTAATAAATGAAATAAAGAAACAATAAATTAATGGAAATTAAAGTGGATGGCAAAACAACTTACCGCAGTTGGGAATCGAACCCACAACCTTCGCATTTCGCATGCAATGCTCTACAAATTGAGCTATCGCGGCACCGTTTCCCCATGCACTTTCTTGGGTATTTATGTGCCCTAGTAAAACCTTGGGAGTGTTAGCCAGCGCCACCATTCACAGACCTTGGTGGCGGACGTGGAACGTCCTTTGTGCCGCAGGCGTCACAAGAACGCGATCTTTTTTGGGTGAAGGTAACTGGTCAATAAACCCACACATGCTCCCTGAAGGCATCAATGTTGAAAAAAGGACGTTCCACGTCAGCCGCCAAGGTCTGTGAGGGGTGACGCTGGCTAACACTCCCAGGGTTCTACTAGGATACATAAATACTCAAGAAAGTGGATGGGGAAACAGTGCCGTGGTAGCGCCATTGGTAGAGCATCGAACGCGATATGCGAATGTCGTGGGTTCGGTTCCCACCTGCGGCAAGTTGTTTGTCCATCCACTTTAATTTCCATTAATTTATCGTTTCTTTGTTTCATTTATCAAGCACAAGTAATTTCCCCTATGTTGTCCTTGATGGCAGTGTTTGTTTGCTTCTTATGATATGAGTAATAAAAATCGGGCCCTTCGGTTAACCCCCTTTCCTCTCGTTCAATGTGCCTTGACCAACAAAGCCATGCCTGTAAAGCGTGCTTCATTTCTGGCAGTTGTACGTTAGGAGAAGCTTTTAGAAGGTCAGGATGAGCACCTAAGCAGACAATGCGTGCGCCACGGAGCCCTGGTGCTCGGCTTGGCTCGCATAGCCGCACCTGGAACCCCACACAGACCAATTGGAGCACGTGGTAGTCGGAGCTTCTCGCACGGGGAGAGGGCTTGTGTGACACACCGCGGAGGCCGGGGTAACGACGCTATGCGGCCGCGTGGCCTCCCTGATGACGGAGGTCATGCCGATGAGCCGTGCGTTAGGTCATATGTCGTTTCTAGCGAACGGTAACGGCGGTGTTTTTTTTTTCTTAGTTTCAGTTTTGCTTGGGACATCGCCTGCTCAACTTTCGTGAACATCGCGTAAGTTACAGTCGAAGCGTAGTTTATGTTTTGCCAGATTGTTCAGTAGCGATCTGCGGTGGTATTAAAACCTGCTTTAAAAAACCCCAGGCAATAGGATGCGCTGATGTTTTGCCGGAACCCACTCGCATGAATACGTAAATGTTTTGGTGTGTTCGCATTGGCACAGGCAATTTTGCACTTATCGCGAAATCAGAGTGGTGGCGACCTGGTGGCGACGTGGTCACGCATTGATCACCAAAGTTTGAAAAAGAACATAGAAATAGGATAAGTTGTGCTGATGACTCTCCTTTTGGAAGAAAGGAACAAAACTAGAACGCGTTGCACCATCTACACCTGTATGCCTGCACAAGGCAACGAAGTTGAATTATCGCAACCATCAATATTCTCATGCGGCTTCTCAAGCTCAATGATACGCAAGAAGTCCTGGGCTGCGGGGATCGCAGTGCAAAGCAAGCGCGCGCGCGCCTGTGGTTGTGCGTGTGCGCACGCATTCGTGCATGTTCGCGTGTCGCGAATAGAGCACCATTGAAACAAGCAACCAGTGACATTCCGAGCGACTCTCTCCCTTTGATCTTAGCGTGAGTAGTAAACGCGAAAAACTTCTACCGAACCACCCCTCTCCCTTTTTTGCCCAGTGCATAACTTTCCCCATATCTATTTCCATCTCTGCCAACAATCCTCTTCAGGCAAGACATATGGTAAGGTCATCAAATTCTTCCCATGGGAAACTTTCCCGTACGAACGAAGCTTCTATGGAGATTCTAATTATAATTTGGGAGCGTGAACCACGCGCCTACACTAACTTTCCTCGGGGCATGTAGGCGATATAGTTGGCAAGGGAACTTTGAAAACTCCGTCTAGATAACGTGCCAAAATAGGCGCCGTGCTGGCCTCGCGGGAGCGTGAGAAACAGAGCGCACGCGACTGAACTGGCCGGCCAGAAACGCGACGGATACCGCGCAATGCGTGGCCTGCTTGCCTTGCCTGGTGGTCGGCGAATGATGCACGCCATGCGAACGACGCCTCGCGGCATCACGCACTGCGTAAAGTTTTTGCTGCACCAAGCTACATAGTTTGAAGCCACTGCATCGAGCACCGTAGGCTCATTAAAGCGCGAAAGCAATGAAGAAAAAAAAAACTTCTAGTTCATCGGTAGCCTGCGTCATGCATTCGACTGGCGTTATTGATGGAAGGGGATCACGGTGGTGCTGTTATTTTGTACTGGAAGACCACGACGAGTTCCCCGAAGTCCTCGACAATCCGTGACGGCAGCTATCATGACGCGCGAAGTCATGTAGCAAGCAGTTGGCCAGCGGTTCGTAGCGTGGGAATAAGGACACACACACACACACACACACACACACATACACACACACACGCGTGCGCACGCACAAACAAACAAACGCGCGCACACGCGCACGCCCGCGCACACCCGCGCACACACAATGTTATGTTGTATTGATCTGTATCTTGAAATTGAGAAATGCAGAGCTTCGTATTAAACGCTGGACATGCAGTGATATATCTCTTGGCTTAGGAGCACTGCTCATAAGCAACCGATAGTATGGACCCTTATTTATCAGGCCATTCACGCTCCGCTGCGCTGAGACTGGTGCATCTAACAATTTGTACTACACTGCCTCTCAGCGGTAGCGCTACTGTGCGTGAGCACAATGTGGAAGCTGTACGTAGAACGCTGTCAGCGCTTCGCTAAAGAGTCGACTGAGAGGAGCGTCCATTTGGCTTTCATCTCGTTTCGCTGCAAAGCTCAGTGCTGTCGCTCAAGTAATTCTGAGACGTGCTTGTTGAGAAAGAGAACTCGACGTAGTTCTCTACAGCCACCTGAGCATCTGATGTGTGAGCTGAGAGGGGTGCAAATGGCCTGCTAAAGATGTTAACGAATACATCACCTTTTTAAAGAGATCCTCCAATGAAACTGAGGCATTAGCTTTAGCGAAGCGTCTCGCGTTTACGGATTAAAAAAAAAGTTTAGAAAATAAAAATGAAGCGCGCAACCAAATTTTTAGTCGATTGCTGTGTTGATCTAGCACTTCAGTGAAACCATCCACAACATTTATCCCGAAGTATGAAGCACGTCACCGGCTTTTATTAAGCATGATATTCACGTAAGGCCAGCTTTAATGGAGCGACGAGTTTGCAAACCTATACCGTGACAAGTGCGGCACCGTGTGACACCAATAGCACTGAAGTAGAATACAAAGGTGAGCTTTTTCATGACGACCCTGAGGGCATTTTACTCGAATCGAAAGCTTAGAAACCATCGAATCCCGACGTGGAAGGAGTCGATTTAGTGTCTTGACTTTGAAATGAATGCTGATTCGTGACCTTGCCTTAAAAGCAGCGGGAAACTCTAAATACATTTCTTGTATCTTGATGGGATACGTTCGCTCTCGAGTCTATGACTGAACCTCCTCGCTTCATGAGAAAGGTTTCGTATTACACGTTTTGAACTGAAAGCATCTCATCATTCTCCACAACACTTATGTTGAATAGAACAGTACAAAATTTGTAACAGGACATTGGCTTCCTTTTTCTCTGCATAGTAGGATGGAGGTCGACGCACGCCGGCGAACCACTCTACATTTAAAACAGTACCTTTCTCTATCTTCTATAATAAAACGCAAATAGCAAGACCCTTTTCTCAAATAGCATCGCAGCATACCTGTCGTCTTTCTACTGCGTAAGGCAGACATGGAAAGAATATCTGGGCGCATAACTTCGAAGGGCTGTAGAACTTATATGTGAACGCGCCTTTCGCGAAAACTCAGATTATGGAAATATTGCCCAACAGTAGCGTTCGAACTGCTGACGGAGCGTCGTCGACCCAGCAGTGCAGCTAGCGGGAACGTTAACCACTTGTCCTGCGTTTCTACCGCAGTACGGCGCGACTAATTTTCGTTTCCTTGTTTTTAATCAAGGCGAGTAGCTGTTCGCGTACAAGTACTACATTTTTATTGGAAAACAGGTAAGTTCACTGGAAAAGACTTACTATACTCCTATCGGGAAGCGGACAGCCACGTGTAAGGCTAGAACGCAACCTAGAGTGCTAGATCGGAAAGTACAGCTGGCGATAGCTGAGTAATGTAAATGCAGCTCTCCCCCTGCGACACATAGTGGTGATGATTCCGATGATGATAACGATGATGATACTTATTTATTGGCATCCCCTTTTAAATGGGGCGCTGACAAATGGTCACCTAGCCTGTTTGATTTAAACAGGTATGCGATACATTCTTTTGGTTCGAGCATTTTTGTGTAAGTCTCCTTAATCTCGGTTTGCTTTTTCAAAACTTCTCTCTCTACCTTGTGCCGCTCCCTATGCCTGTAAAGTATCCGGTCGCATCAATCTCTTCCCTGCTCTTTTTCCGCCAATACACTGAACGCCTCTTGCTTATCTCGACTGCTGACCAGAATGCTATGAGTTTTGAAATTATGTAAAAACTGTAAAACATAAAGTTTAACTTGGAGAGAGAGACAGAAGAAAGGAGGAAGGTAGGGAGGTTAACCAGAGGGGAAGATCCGGTTTGCAACCCTACGCTGGGGAGAGAGGGGAGGGGGAGGTAAAGTGACAGGGAAATAGAGAGAGAGAGAGAGAAAAGGAGTACGAATACGCAATCCCAGTCTGTCACTGTCACCGCATACTATCACCACACAACACAGTAGACTGTCACCGCATACTATCACCGAACAACACAGTAGCACTATAAACATCAGTGCAGGCTACAGCCGCTTGTCAAAGTCTGCTACAGTGCCCTCGTCGCCCTCGGCTGTGATGGCTTGTGAAAGGATGCTTACGTATATAGGGGTAATTATTAGGGTTGAAGCAGACTGTGCTGAATGTTTTTCGAACCTTTGAAATAAACTTCAGTGCATCTTTACAGGTAAGATCTCATGGCTTGTAGGAATAAGATATATGTGCAGTTTGGATGGCTTGAGTCAAGAAAACTTTTGGAGAAACGTTGTGCCACTGTTGATGCTGAAATCATAGTCCTACATTGAAGTGCACAAAGTTACGGCTCCAACAACAGTGACAGGTAGGGTTTTCTTATCCCTTCTGCTAGCATCAAATCGAAGGGTTCGTTAAAAGTGACGCTTTTGTTTGCGAACTTCTCAGGGTTTCCAGACTGCGGGAGCTGTGTTGTGTCGCAGAACGGGCCAACCAGTAACAGCGCATGATGATGATGATTAGTTGACATCCCCATTGATACCGGGCGGGGACCAGTCGTCACCTACACTCTTTGGGGTGTATGTTTACCTGCAATAATAATCGCCATCTGCCTTGCTTGCGTTTCCTTTCTTGAAAACGCTGCATTCGCTACTTTCCTGTCGAGAATGCTATATCACGCTGATAACGCGCATGCCATTCGTAACTTGAAAGTACCGGGCTCGCAACGTTAAGGAAAGGAAATTCGGGCAGGACAGATGACAATTGTTGTTGTGGGACAAGATAAGCCCCAAAGGGTGTAAATTTTTTGTCTGTGCAGCCTACTAGTTTTGCTCAGGTACGGCATATACTCATGCATGATACGCACCTTTTATCATCAAATTTTCTCTGGTGCACTTACTTACCCGAGCCCCGCGGCGCTGCACACCATGTACCCCGAACGGTTCCCTAGCCCTGACTGCCCTCTCTGTGGTGGTTATGAGGACTTCGAACATGTCCTGTGGGGCTGCGCCTCTGCCAGTCCCCCTTTCACCCAAGAGGAAATGGTGAAGCTCATTAGGGCCCAGAATCAGACCTCTCAAATCCTGGCAGTCCAGAGGGCTCGCGAGAGGGCCGTCAGGTTTCACCTGATGGTCCCCGAGTGGACCAAGCCAGCTGACGTGGAGTTTGCTTACGTCTATAGTGGACCAAATAAAGTTGTTTCACTCACTCACTCTGGCGCGGGTAATACACGAATCAGGCCTATAGCTACACAATAACACACTGTAGTCCCACTTCGACTACTGCGTCAGATAATTAAAAAAAAACTGGTGGAAGATATCAACAATTTATTTCACTACTTATCGCCGCTTTTAAGTTAATGCTCAAGCGACTAGCGCAGGGGCGGACACGGGGCACAAAAGGGGGACTAGGACAAGCGCATGTCCGCTTTTCTTGTCGTCCTTTTGTGCCCCGTTTCCACTTTTGCGCTAGTCACTTCAGCATGGAATACCAACTAGCCCGGTCTCACGCCCTGTTTAAGCTAATCACTGTCGGACGAGCTCGCCTCATCGGCGCGCTCCCAAAGGTGGTCGTCCTCTGTGCCGTCCATGTCGCTTGATATCCCCGTGACTCTAAAGCTCTTTGCGATGGCGTCCACCGACATGGAACTCCACGTTTCCAAAATCCAACCGCACACTCGCTGAAGGGACGCTTGCTTCAGTCGCCCTGTCAGC
Source organism: Dermacentor andersoni (assembly GCF_023375885.2). Lineage (NCBI taxonomy): Eukaryota > Metazoa > Arthropoda > Arachnida > Ixodida > Ixodidae > Dermacentor > Dermacentor andersoni. The sequence continues at coordinate 55,652,475 of NC_092822.1, forward strand.
TTTGTTTGGTGTTGGTCTTGAACGGCTTGTTTGGTCTTGAATTTGGTCTTGAACGGCTTGTTTACGCAAACATCGAGCGGTTGCAGCACGCTTGTCAAGACACCAGGTATCACGGCCATGTCCTTTAGGCAGTCGGTCAGCCGAGCCTTCACTCGGTCTTTTAGGTCGACGCGCAAAGATTATGATCATGGTATGCGCTTAGTGAGAAAAATGAACTGGCGCCATCGTGTGTAGCACTTTGTGGGACAAAGCGCGTGCTTGGCGCGTGTTTTTTTTTTTTTTGCGTCCGGAAGTGGGGCGTGCAGACTATACGCGGGGGAGGCTTATACACGAGTATATACGATATGCAATCGATGTTTTTCTTTCTAGCATTCATGTATAAATCTCTTCAATCTTCTTTATCTACCTTCTACCGCTGTCTATGCTTGCAATGGATCCGGTCCTATCAATCTCTTCCCTGCCTTTTGCCCAGAAATACTCTACATGTATCTTGCTTATCTCGACTGTTGACCGGTTGACAATACCGTCTACTTCAAACGCAAGCGCTTCTTGAAGCTATACGTAACGTACTGGTCTCGCTGAGTGAAGCGCTTTATATTCCATTAGGATGTGCTGAGTGGTCTCCGGTTTTTTGCTGCAACGTACACATGTCTTATTTAATTGCGAGTATTTGCTCCGGTATGTTTTTGTCCTTAGGCAACCAGCTCGAGCCTCAAATAGCAAGGCACTTCGTGTTATCATACAGATTTTCCCTTCTAATTTCTCCTTTTCTTATTCTTGTAAATCTCCATCGTCTTTTTCGTTTCCCTTCTTTGCATCTAATTTGCTCTATCTGGCTCTCTCACTTTCCTTCTGACGAGACTCCTGGTTGTTGTATATTTCCACTTTCAATTACCCTTTACTTGGTTGCCAACTTTCTTGACCTCTTCCTCCATTCTTTGTCCATGCTTTTCAGGCGCAGATACTTGTGAACTTTAGCCCCCCCCAATTATTTTGATCCATGGTCTTTAATGGATGCATGTAAACCTCTTGCGTTGTCCGCTAGCAGCACTATGTCATCCGCATATATAAGTCCGGGGACATTCTGTCGCGCCATTTGCCCATTGCGCATGCAGGATAAATTAAATCCTAATTCACTGTTTTCCAGTTCGTTTTCCTATGCCCTTAACATAAAGCGTGAACAACAATGAAGCAAAGACATCCTTGCTTCAGTACTTGGTGAATTTCTACCATTTCATTGAATTTCTGGCCTTCCCATACAATTTGTACTCGCTTGTCTCTGCAATCTCCTTCAGCAGCTACACGAAATCGCCGCCTAAACCTTCGTGCTTGAGAATATCCCATAACAAAGCCTTGTCTACGTTGTCGTAGGCACTTTTAATACCTAGGAATGCTACCCATAAAGGTGTATTTTTGAGCTACTGAAATCTCTATGCGCTGAGTTAGTACAAACGAATCCCTGAAGCGCGTCTGCCCGGTCTGCCCATTCTGTAGTTCCCCAGCACATCATTTTTGTCCACCCACCTCGACAGTTATTTAAGGCTTGCATTGCGTTTCTATACATTGCCGACGTCGCTGTAACTGGCGTATCCTTACCACCTTTGGCTTTTTAGACGAGCTTCATCTTGCATTCACGATATGCAACCGGAATTTTCTTTGTTCTATAATCACTTGCTCTGTGGCATTAGTCAGCAGCTCCTTGCTCTTTGAAACATGGTTTTCGATTGTTACGTCGGGATTTCGTCGGGCCCTACGGTTGTGTTATAAAATACATTTTGTTCTGCTTTTTGTCCCGCGTCCAAGCGCCATCTGCTTCGTCTCGAGAACGCCGGCTCACCGGTCGTCATCTCGAGAGGCACAATTTTTTTTTTTTTACATGGAGCATCAGTCACCCGCCGCTCTTCTTTTGAAATGTTCGTAACTGAGCTTACAGTGCGCTTGTGTACTTAATATACACCGTCCCCTGAGTACGCTCAAATTACGAATAAATCAGTATGACTAGCTTTGTATGACTAACGACTAACGTTGCACAACAAACTTGGCAAGCTCAACTTAAGCTGAGGGGTCTGAGCAATAACAATTAGGCGCAGCATCATGCGGTCACCTACTGTAATGCAGAAGCAAGTGATTTCTTCGTCTTCTTTGTTTTTTCAGCAGCACTTAGGTAGGTGAGAACGGCATCCAATTCTCGAGGCTCCCGTTGCAGATATCGTTCAGGTTCATCAGCAAAGTGTTTTAGTGATTCAAAAAGTTCAAACGCCCACACAATAAACCTAAGCTCGTCCATGATCAGGATTTGGACGAAGGTCTATGGCGTTCGATCTGTCGTGCCGTCGTCGTGCCGTCGTCGTGCCATCGTCGTGCCACCTTCGTCGCCATCCAATCGTCGTCGTTATCGTCGTCTCGTCCTTGATTGCGCTGTCGTCCGTCCAGCTATGGCTGATATGACTGTCGCCTAAGGCATCTTTCTTTTTTCTCGAGACCCTAAATTTTTCCATTTGTGCTGTTCGAAAAATTCCGAGTACGCTTAATCAATCCAGCATATCAACGGACGCTCAGTCAAAACAAAAGCACAGAAGGTGAAGTCAGTAGAAGGGTCCAATGAGAACTTGATGTGAAGTGAGTAGAAACAAACCGAATGTCAACTTCTAGCATTTGTACTTCTAGCATTTGTAGCATTTGGCTTTTGCGTCTCGCAGACAGCAAGGCCGGCAAAAATAAATAAATGAAGCGCAAAAATAAAACACCCCCCTGAAGGTCTCAGCTACTGCTGCCGCTGCTTCTTTCAGCGCCGCCTTCGGGGCTGACAATAGCTGGGGCTAAAGCGGAAATGAACCTGCAAACGTTTTCGGCGCGTAACCTGCTATGGCGTCCAATGCCACTCCCCCCACCCCCGCCCCCTTCCACATCCCTTCCCTTCTTTCCCGGAAGAACAGAAATGACTCGAGAACTATGGGAGTCAGCCGGAAACAGCCAATCATGCATCTCGATCACGTTTGGACAGTAATGCTTCCTGGCGAAAGAAGAAAAAGTCCACAACGCCCTCTTTCCTGTTAAGTACTAAAGCTGATGACAGGCCATCGCGATGAACGGACTAAAACCTAAGTATGACGACGCGTCAAAGATGGAAGGAGTCAATGTATGGCAAAGCTAACTTGAAGAGATGGGGAGGGGATACACAACGAAGTTGAGTGAGGTCTAATTCCGCCTTGAACTATTCGCGAAGTCAGTAACGACTTCAATAACAAATTCCTTAGAGGTGATACCAACGCTTTCTGTAAAAAAAGTATGGGAAGTGAATATTGCTAATAAATCAAACTAAATCTAAGGCCATGAGTGTGACTCGCAGTGCACTTATCCGAGATATGCCATCAATAACGCTACCTATAAGGTGTACCCCCTTACAAATTCTCGGGCGGGATAGCCACTTAGATACCTTCACAGTTCGTTCTACTGGACCTTTCTTATCGATATAGTTGAGTCAACAATGGTAACAGCAGGTTAGGCTATGTACGCCGTAATTTTTCATCTCCTTCAGAGTCGAAACTAACTTTGCGCAAGTTGATAATTCGCACTCAAATAAAATCCGTCGAATTAGTCTGGGATCCACACTGCAACAAGCTCAAGAAATAACCACAACGTGCTAATCAATATCACACGCGTTTACTTTCAATTACTACCGCGGTACAACTCGAACCTCATCCATGCAAACGCCACTCAGTAGCCTCCATCGGATATGGTGCTGCAATCCAAGCAAAATTTCCGGCAGTAACTATCTCACGATGTCTGTCCCAGTTAATGCGATTTGCAGTGAAGCAAAGTAGAGACACAGCGCGTTGCCACGGCCGAAACGCGTCATATCCATTTGAAGCTTATAGTGGCGGCACCCTCTGTGGTTGCTCAGTGGAAGTTGTGGCAGGAGTCACAGCAGCCGAGTCAGTGGTCAAGTAAACCGTACAGCTCCCCACCGTCTTTGTGTCTTTTTCTTGCCTTCGTTCAACGTGTGCGAAACTTTGCACAATGAAGTCAAATTAACTAGTCCACCTTTCAGTCTCATTGCATATAGCCTCCATCATGCATGGCACCGAAGAAGGAACGGCGATGCCGCGGAGGCTATGAAGAGCGATGATTGCCGATAACACAGCAATGTGTTATCGGCAATGATAACACAGCAATGTTTCTCAGCAATGCATTAAAATACGAATTGCTGCAAAACATTATTAAAGGAATGCCCTTTAGAGGCAAATGCATGTCAGAACTTTTTTTAAAAGATGCTTCGGGGCCATTTAAAAGTGGTCGATGGACACAGTGTCTTCCCACAACGCTAACTAGAATCGTGAAGTACTTGGTGCAAACTTTGGAAGTGTGTGAAAGTCTTAAGGCCTGCGGTCTGCGTCATACCAGAGTAAGCCGGAGGTTTGCTAGTGAAATGAGCAAACTTGCAGACATAGCAAGGTATCAGCTGCCGGAAGACAGGGTAATAACGAGATCGCCATGAAAGGTCTTTGCCCTGTAGCGGGCATAAACATTCGCTGACGATAACGATGATGATGACGCGCTGGGAAAGGTACTGAGAATTTGTACGAATAGGCGGCGTGGCCATAGTGTCCAAGACGGCTCTGAACTGACTTGTATAGCCGTGAAGTCGAGGTTCGTGGAGAAAGTATCGGTGAAGGAGAATTCGCATGGTACTCAGATAGTACGCTGCTAACGCTACCGTCACACCGCCGCTGCCAACAACAACAACAACAACAACAACGACGACGACAACGACGACGACGACGACGACGCCAATCACTTAATGCTCCTTGTACCACGAACGCCTTTCCCATCAGTATTTAGGTACCGCGATCTTTCGCCATCTGACCCCTTCCTATGCTTGAAATCGTACAACATAACAGATGTCAAGATTAAACTACGTCGTCGGCGTACTCAGGCTTCCAAACGTCGCTTTCGTTCGCTACGCCATTCGCCCGCTACTCGGGCCTGGTCCCTATGATGCTCTAAAGGACAGCACTTAATAACCCGGAAACTAAGCCTACTCGCAATCGCAGTCAAGCGTAATGGAGCGTGCGACGTACACGTGTTTCTCGCGTACATCGCAACGCCGAACGCCAGCCACGTCGCCCAACTTTGTCGCAAACGATGGAAAGCGCAGTGGACCATGGTCACTGGTCTTTCTCGCACGACAGTCGCGCTGTCGTGACACCTGCCACAGACAGCACAGTGCCGACGGGCCTCGAGCGCTATCAACGCTACGCACTTACGACGGCAGACCAGCCATTCCAAATGACATGACAGGGTGGCGTTTTACCGTTCATTTATACAAACCAGCACGGAGAGCTTGGTACAACTTTGTTCAGATTTGCATGGCATTCTTCGTTTGAATAGTGTTTGTATTTGAATGAAGAGGCTGCAGGGTAGTTTGGGTGTATGGCTGAGAAACAGCAAGTATGGCGACACACATTACGAACAGCACTAACGATTAAGTCTAGTAAGGAACACACGCGCAGAGAAACAGATCGCATCACAAATGGCATTTACAAATTATACTTCGTATGCACTGTAACATCTCGTTACAACATTCGCCGGCCAATATACATTGCGAAAGCGGCCGACTGGTGGAAAACTTAAAAACCACACGCAGCTTTTGGGGTGGGCTTCTGCTTGGCTGCATGTAGCCGATCGGTAAAGTCATCGATTCCGGTTACTCAGGGCATCCCGGCGAGGAATTTTCTATATCTGTCCCACTGCGTTACGTAGGATGTTCACGTGTCAGAGTGCCTGTGTTTCGCAAAACTGGTATCATGGCGAATCTTGATTCGTATGGGCAAACGATCGCTGTCAAGGGAGTCATCGAGCACGAGAGCTGTTTAGGTGATTGTCGATCGGCTTTCCGATGTCCTCTGGGCGTTGATGCTTTTCAATATGTCAGCAAGTGTCAATTTACTTCCGACGCTAGGTGGCTCCATGTGAGCCGGCGACGGACGATTGCAGAAGCATCGGCGATGTGCCTTTGCCTTAGGTGCTTGTGAGCACCCTTATGGCTGCGATGACTGCGTATTCCGCTGTAGGCGTTCTCGGTCCTGATACGATGATGATGCACTGTAAGAACAGTTGCAACATTTAGACGTATTTTTGTCAGGGAATAATAATTGTCGTCTGTCTTGAGTGGCTTTCTTCGATTTAACGCTGCGCGCTCGTTACTTCCAGGTCACGGCAGGAAAGTAGCAAGTGCAGAGTTTTCAAGGAAGGAAACGCAAGCAAAACGGATAAAGATTACTGTTGTGCGACCAAACTACACCCCAAAGGGCTACAGGTATTTTTCAGATCGTGGCTCCATTATCGGTTTGGGAGAAGAGCGTCGCTTTTGGCGTATTTTCCTCTTGACCTGCAATATCTTTGGGCACTTCTTCGCTGTGGAAAGATGCTATCCGCCGCATTCCCAGCACATCGGAGTATTTGAAAGACGTTGTGTGCCTTACGCATGTTTGAGGCCACACGTGGGACACCGGGGCATGATTTGCCCTATATAGGCATTTCCTTACGGTGTCTCCTTACGATTTTCCTTACATCCGGTTCCTTGCGATGCCCTAATATGTGACATGTGTTATATAGCAGCGTCATTGCTTTAAAGAGTATGAGACGCACTGTGAACGAGCACAACCCAATGGTGTACGTTAGGTTCGTGCTTTTGAACACAACTAGGGCGTGCCTCTATCTTCTAGCGGCTTTGCATTTAATATTTGGCATTTGCAGCAGTGGAAGTTTTTCATCAATCGCTCGACTGCCGTGTTACCAGCGTTGCGAATGATGCCTCTGATCTGTCCCTCGCGTATGGCTCCTTACGCCTGCAAAGGGGCAGCCTGTCCATTAATTGGACGAGAATCGAGTGTGACAAGGGCATCACGAACGCAAGTTTCAGAGGAGTCAATAGCTGTTTGATTACTACGGACTTGGGTATCGGCTATGAAACCTTTGACATGCTAGTTCCTCTTCGGTCTGCAGAAGAACTCTCGTGCGATTATTTATGACCCTATCGATGCGGAGAAAATGTCGATGCATGTTAAAACACAGCTGTTTTGGTTTGATAATCATTCTATGTTGGTACGCGGGACCCTCTCTGGCGTCATCTGTGTTACTGCCTTCTTGGTTGGGGGTCTTGATGCATCGGTGACTGACGTCTTGCCAGCCTGACGCGTCACGAGTGAATGCTCATAACAGGGTCTTTGGAAGGTTATTTGTTTTGTGCGCGCGTTCCTGGAACGCTCCGCGCCGAGTCCACAGGAGACGTCACGTCACATGCTCGTTGCTGCCATAGACACTGATGCTGACAAATATGTGCCGTGGACTCGTTTCTGACAGTTCTTCGCCGTTGGAGTAATTCGAGTGTTAGAAGGATGTTCCTCGAACTTGCCTTCGACGTGCTGAAGGTTCTAGAGATGCGACAGTGGGGCGCACGGGTTGCTATGCGGCTCGAGCAGCGTCCTCGGAGGAGTATGATGATGGTGCCAATGGTGGCTTGGCTGTTGGTTAGGCTTAGTACTCCAAGCGTCCCTTCTGGTACTTCGGAGATTGGCAGCTTAACGTCCTTTGGCAAAGAGACGGTTGACGACGTCTCTCAGTGGTTGGAGGACGCCATGCAGTGAATCGCCATGGTAAACACCGGCGATGAGGGCCCAAGGCGCGGCACAACGGTAAGAGGTATCGTACTCGTCGGAGCTGCCGTGACAAGGGTCCGTGCTATTCGGCCATCTGGTGGCGAATCCAGAGAAAATTCAAAGAATCGGCACTGGCGAGCGAAGACAGTTATAGTAATAAAAGTGCATACGGGGGGCACAGGAGAAAGGATACGTCCAAGGAGGTTTAAAAACTTTCTTGGGTTCGTCTTGCCTGCAGCAGAAGTGCTACTTGATCCTGTTCATTTAAAATTTATTACAAGAACTTACTAGCATTAGTAGCACCAAGCGAAAGCACATCGCAACAGAACAGAAAATGAGTTTACAATTATTCAGATGTGTTTTCGATTAAAATTATACTTTTTTTTAGTTAACCTCAGTCAGCTGTGCAATCCCGTAATGTTCTTTATTTCGGCACTGATATGCACACCCATGAGAAGGCGTAAGGGCTAGACCACTTCCTCGAAGGGGGAGTCCGCTATTTCACACGGCAGTCTTCCCCGAAAAAACAAAAACAACACAAAAACTACTATTTTACGTAACGTATACTCTGGAAACCGCAAGGTATACTCCTACAATTTCCTAATGTAAGTAGTTCCTTTCAAAAAGCAACTGTATAAGTTTAGCTTCTACCGATATAATCACACACTGTTGCCGACAATGAACCAGATCTTGTAACTTTCGTTCCTAAAGTATTTCGAGCTTAGCTCTCAGATTTGGGCCAGAGGACCAATAATTTTAGGTCGCCTAAAGTATGCGACCAAAGCCAAACACGATTATTTTCACCAATACTTGTACATTTAAGGCGTTACCTTGACGGGGTGCTAAATTGAAGACGTAGCGCTCGATAAGGACATTATAGCCGGCACTTTTTCTATCCTTTCTTTTTTTCCCCCTGTTACCGCGATGTTTCTACATGCACGCAGGCGTAGCTAACAACTCCCCCGATGCACAACTCTCCTCGCGAGTCCCCAGCCGCGATGTTTCTGCACATGCGCAGACGTACCTAACAACTCCCCCGATGCACGATTCTGCTCGCGAGTCCCCAGCATTCCGGTTGAGCAAGCGAGGACGGCCACTCCCCTAGCAGAGAGAGCGCCCCGCGGACTCTCTCCGGACGACCGGTGTTTTTCTCGGCGCGCCGGCGATTTCATTAGCGGCCTTCCCCGTCGGAAACTTTTTGCCTCGTTCGCTTTCCGCGCGCCTTGCTTTCGTCTACGGGTGCGCGGCCGGCGCGAACTTGTCAGCTAGTTACGCGCAGGAAATTCGATTCAAGTCGTGTGTGTCATGCGCCGTGATTGTTCCTTCCGCGATCGGCACCATCGCTGGTCGCAAGCTTCGCCCCTCGCACCTCGGCCGATTTCAGGCTTAGCCTCGCCATCTCGCTTTTGTATAGCCGTGCCAAATGCGTTTGTTACCCGCGCGTTGGTGTGCGCATTAAGCACAAACATATAGAGCACGTGGGCTGAAATTGCTGACTCGGAATTGGCGCCCCGGTGGTACAGTAAGAGGGCAGTCCTGCAGCGCCCCCGCTTGGCGACAAAGGTTTGTGTGCGCAGAGCCGTTGGCTGCGGCCGGTACGCTCAGTTTCCGGCGTTCTTGCTCTTTCGCCTCGGATTGGCCTTACTTGCTTCCTTCCTAATTGCCTAATCGATAAAGATGAAAGTTCCTCTGGTACTACAGACTTAACGCATCAGCGCTTTCCCGACATACGACATAACTTAGACGTACGCAAAATGTCTGGTGTAAGGCAAGACTTTGTGATTAACTTCAGGTAAACCCAAACGTGAATATGCCTCACTTTCGGTGTTAACAACCATTTCATCTGCACCCTGCGCTTCATTTGAATTTGTTTCGGTATCCAGGATTGTCGCGTCGCAGTAATTCTGAAGGCAAAGTCGGTATCGCCAGATTCGTGCTTAGTCCGACTTGTGGTAGGCCCACACAAACGTTGCGCGAACGACTCGCGACTGACAACGGCCAGAGCTGTCGTCAGGTGCAGTGGTTGCAATGAAGGAAATAAATGACGATTGCGACCCACTCCTGGACGTTCTAAAAAAATAGAATCAACAAAATGGAGCACGTTCATTGAACTAACGAAGAAACACGCTTTCCTTAATGACCAAGAATTAGGTGGCGTGACCAGTTTCGTAAATTTGCAGCCTTAGGAAATGGAATCGGCTGACTCTTGAAAGGGGATAATTTCAGGTCTCCGAGGGAGGGAAAGCAAGCGCTGTGTCCTGCAGCGGAGGTAAGAGCGAAAGCTTCTTTCTGGCGTTTGCCCGACCTGAAATTCTCCCGACATAAATCTAGGGAGTTATTGCTGGGCAATCTTGCGTCTATATGTTCCTTTACCGAGGCACTAAGGATGACGGCGCGCTTTCTTCTTTTTAACCACTACTTAAGCTTCTGTCCAAACGGGACCATAGATACCGATACAGAGTCCATAATAGCAAAGCGTCAGTTATTTGTCGCCAGTGGCTTGTTCGTGCCACTGGGGGCACGGGCATGCGACGCGAGGTTTGCCGCTTCGCAGTGAGTCTTCGGAACTGTATCATTGTCACGGTCGTCGGAGATGGGAGGAGTACGTGTCACGTGGGCACGCTCTGCGCATGCGCAAACACTGCCACGAAGAACTTTAGCATAGCCTGCATATGAACCTTTTACAATAAAAGGCATTCACAGTGAGGACTTGTCATTCATTGGTCTGCGGCCGCTAATGCAGGATCTATATGCGCAAGCCTTAGCGTGCAACCACTGAAAGGACGAAATCGTCAGCCCCCCCACTGGAGCGCGAAGGTACAAAAGTAAACCCGTAAGGATTTTTTTTTTCATAAAGAAAGCTTCGAAGTTGAAGAGAAAAAAAAAAAAAACATCGTCGTGATCCAGGGGGTTCGAACACGGGACCAACGCCGTCCCGGAGTGGCCACTCCAGCGTCCGAACTAACCAGAAGGCCTACTGCCGATCGCAGATCGAAGCCGAGTTAATGGATAACTCGAAGCACACAAAATATGGCAAATTAGTTCTGCAGAAGCCCGCAAGGCGGAGCCAGGCGTATATAAAAAATGTCATACATTAAATTAATTAAATCATGGGGGTTTACGTGCCAAAAACTACGATATGATTCTGAGGCACGCCGTAGTGGGGGACTCCGGAACAACCTGGACCACCTGGAGTTTCTTAACGTACACCTAAATCTAAATAGACGGGTGTTCTCGCATTTCCCCCCCCCCCCCCCCCCCTCGGAATGCCATACATCTGACTGCAGCACGAATTTATTCCTGTATTCGGCATGTGCGCCGCTCCTGCCTCAGCGGTACATGAGATGGTAAGCCGGATGCGCGAGCAGCAGCATTGGCGCTTGAATTATTTGTGCGGGGTTTGTTCGGCGGCCGCGCGAACGTTCAAAGCTGCTTAAGCCTGCTGACATTTAAAAAAAAGTCATTATTCATATTTCGCAAGAACGCTACCTTGGGATTTTCCAGGAGCGTTCACGCCCTGTAGCCGCGAGGATCACCTACCTAAAAAGATGTTAAGTGGCAAGTGCCAGACGCATACGTGGTGGCTGCATTCGTACAGACAGGCAGGCAAGGCAACACGAAATAGCGCATTACTGCTGACTTATCCGGTGCTAGACGCTGCTGAGTCAACAGCTGTGGGCTCTCGCTTCTCTCGTCGTCACCACTCGGAGCTTTCGCTTTTCGATGTTTAGCAGAAGAAGAAGAAGGAGAGAAAAAAAAAAAAACTTTGCGATAAAATCATGAGTTCGCAAGTGAGAAAAAAGCGAAAGGCGGGCTCGTGGAGAAGGAGGTGTGCCCGGAAAAAAGAACCTCACCTTAATAGCGCTGCGCGTCGGCCCGCACAAAAGCGGCGATCAAACAGCTGTCGTCCTGATGAACCTGGAAAAAAAAAAGAGAGAGAGAAATAAACAAAAGAAAACGAAAATCCCGATGCGAAGCCGCCGCCAGCGCCATGAGTATAGCACGGCTGCTGCGTGGGAGAAGTGAATGCATGAGATTATGCATATGAGGGGGGAACCACTTCGAAATCAATTTGCGCACCCTACGACTCACATAGTTTTTTTTTAATACCACGGCTCCACACGCCCGCTCGTCTTCCGCTTTGACGTTGAGATGGCCGCACGTTCGGCTCTCATCTCCTCTCGGAGCCGCGCGCGGCTATAAAAAAAAAAAAAACGCGAGCTAAATGACATAAAATGAGAAGTACTACGTGCGTGCACGCATGTGTCTGCGTTTGTGCGTAAATAAGTGCGACGGAGGCGGGCGATGGCGGCGCGGTCGGAGCGATTCCTCGAGCAAGTCGTGCAGCGTTCTGGCGGCCGCGCGAGTCCCGGATCACTCCTTCCAATCTCGCGGTATCTCGCCGTCCGGTTCGTGTTTTTTTCTCGCGCTTTCGCGGCACAAGTGGCGACTTCGGTGACTCTGTTGCGCCCGCATACGACGTCCCATTGCGCTGCCGAGTGGAACGAACGATGCGAGAACGGTTGGTGCGCGGAGCAAGATTAACGAGGACGTGTTTAGGCAGGGGGATACACCGCTAGGAGGAGCCCTGTTCGACAGACACTGTCGCTCCCCCTACGGGTGTACCATTTTTAACTGAAACAAAAGAACGCATACAGAGAGAGAGAGAGAGAGAGAGAGAGAATGAGAGAGAGATGAAATAGAAACAGAAGCGACGAAAGAAATTATCGCAAACAGCCAGGCGCGAAGTCATCAAAGACGGGGGCGGCCCCACTTTGCTAATATCGGGAACGAATCGTAACTCGAGCACCAGAAATTTGACGCTTCCTATACATATACATATCTGTCATCCGTGACGACGCGTGCACAAGCATAAAAGCTGGCTTTATGTGGCCGCCTTTCGTGTGTTCGGAGATCCTCTTTCATTTTCGCTTTCGTGTGTCAATATACCAAGCACTGGCAAACTCGTTCTCTTCGTGCAGCTCCTTGAGCCCAATGCGCACGATTCATTCAGTTTGTTTTTCAGCGAAAATCGGCACCCATACACCTCTTTATTTTTTCCTTTCTTGTGCGCGAAAACTCGGAAGCCGACGATCGCTTTGAAAGGCTATTTTTCAACAGTTAATCTCTCTCTTTCTCTCTCTGCCTTCTTTTCTTTTTGCGGACTCCTTGAATTTGCGTTTGATTGGTCTGCCACTGTACTACAGCCTCGCAATTTCTCCCGCCTTTCTGCTGTTCCCATGTATCCACTTCTTTGCACCAAGGGGACGCCGTTTCTGTGCATAGATTTGTATATTATTCGACGTGGATACTTCTTCCCTAGCCATAAGGCTATTCAAGAGCAGACGTCTGCCGGAAGAAACGCTGAAGCGACGGGCGCCACGTTGTAGCCTCAACGTCACGTTCTTTCCGTCAGAGGTCCTTTCCCGAATTCCTAGAAGCTGTTGTCTTGCCAAGCTACGGCACTATAGCGAAATCACGAGATCGCTGCGGGAAAGATCACCGCCTTCTCTCTCTCTTTCTCCTTGTTTATTTTGCTGCACAGTCGCACCCTCAGGGTACGTGTGGGTGACTCGAAGAGCACCCCCGGTCCAGTCACTGCAGGCGTGCCACAGGGGTCAGTGGTGAGCCCCTTTCTTTTCAACCTGGCCATGGCACGGTTGCCTGCTGCCCTGCCGATCGACCCTCATTTCCCCGCGTAGTCCTCAATTTACGCCGACGACATCGCCCTATGGGTGCGGAGACCACCGCAACACATCCGCAAGGCACGTGCGGCCCTACAGAGAGCCCTGCACACTGCGGCTGCCTACTTGTGCAGCACCGGCCTTACCATCTCGGCCAGGAAGACCGAGGCCTTGCTGCTACAACCCAGAGCAGAAGCCCACCGTTCAGCTGCCCGGCTGCGCTTGGAGGGCGTCCAGATCCTAAGGCGCAAGGCAGTCACCTACCTGGGGCTGCGCATTGACCATCGGCTGACCTCGCTGCCGGCTACCAAGGCCCTGTGCGCCCAGACGCTTCGTGTCCGCAAGGCAATCTCACAGTTCCTTGCCCGTGGACAGAGCTGTACCAGTAGGTGTGCGCTGCAGCTCTCTGAAGCTGCAGCCACTTCACGGCTACTGTATGCCGTCCCTCTTGTGGCGCTGCCCCTACCCCGCCTGCGGAAACTGGAGCTACAGTACCACTCAGCGATACGGCTCTGTCTTGGCGTTCCCCGAACCTCGCAAGTGGCCGCCACTTTGGCTGAGGCAGGTGTCTGGCCCCTGTCATTACTCTTCCTGCAACAGGGGCTACGACACATTGATCGCCTACATCATGCCGCAGATGGTCAAGCACTCGTGACCCGCCTACGCCCCCGGCCAGCATCACACATGGTACGGCTGTGTGGCCTCTATAAGGAAGTCATAGGGGACACGCCTGCAAAGGCTGTACAGCCTCGGCCACCACATCGACCACCAATCCCTATCTCGACGGAGCTGCCAGTTGTCTCGAAGAACCGTTCCCCAATATGTGCCCTACAGCAGACGGCAGCCTCTCTCCTCCAAGAGAGACTTGGGCACCACCTTCACATCTTCGTCAATGAATCCGTGGTACCGGAGACGGGCAGCAGCAGCCACAGCAGCCTGCGTTGCACCGACCCTACAAAAGAGAAAGCTGTGCCGTCTCCCGGGACATGCAAGCTCTACCGCAGCAGAGCTAGCAGGACTCCTCGTTGCTGTGGACCTACTGGCAGAGGAGCTACCAGCGACCCCGGCAGCCATCTTCTGCGACTCTAAGGCAGCGCTGCTCTGCCTGCAGAACCCTGACAGGGCTAGCCTTGGGTTTGCGTTGCTCTCTTCAAGACTGGTGGCTCTTCAGGACGCAGGATGCTCACTATCCCTGCATTGGCTACTGGCACACGTGGGGATCCCGGGCAATGAGAAGGCGGAACTCTTGCAAAAAGTGCCCACGACTCAAGCGTCCCCTTCAGACCTGCTGTAACGGCCGCAGACTTCTCGAGACACAGGCTGCGCCGGCACTTCATCGCCTGCCACCCGGACAAACGGGTATCCCTGGGCCGGCCTCCACGGCCTCTTCCACAGCACGGCCTCCCACAAAGGGATGCCTCGTTGCTGCTGCGACTGCGAGTTGGCTGCTACTGGACGGCAGCCCGCTGGCACCGCCTTGGGAAAGTCACTTCGCCAGCCTGTGCCTTCTGTGGTAAACCAGAGACTCTGGAGCACCTCCTGCTGCCTGCCCTGCTCACCTGCAACACCGCGGCCGACTTATGCAGGAGTTCCACTGCCTGGGGCTCCGATGTTCACGACAGGAAGATATCCTCTTCCCCTGTCGTAATCAGCTACCAGCCTTCCTAAGTGTCGTTGAGTACCTCGACTCGTCGGGGCTCTCGGTGAGACTATAGGAAATTTCTGCAAAGACGGATAGCCTAACGGCCATCCTACCACCTCGGGCTTCATGATCCGCCACTACTTCGCTTCTGCTAGGCCACCTCCTATAGGGTCTACCTCAAGCCTACTCCTCCGGTCGAACTCACTGGGCCCTCCCGGCCGGGCTGCCCTGATGCTGCTAGGACGACCCTCTACCTTTCTCCCTCCTACCCTCTCTCTCTTTTAACCCCCTCTCCCGCATCCTGCTGACGCTGGGCCGTGCTCCCGCATGGGTTGCGGAAGATAGTGCTAGCCTTTCCTCCTTCCCCACAAGAACCACTTCTCTCTGCGACCGGATGGTTCTCCGTAACTTTAGGGCGTATCTAATGATTTGAGCAAAGATATAAGAATGGTGCATTCGCCTTTGGAAAGCCACCGCAACATGCAACGTTTGGTTTGGTTCGTTCTTCTTTTTGTCTCTGACATTACTTCCTTTCCTATTATTCTTTAGACATTTCAAAGCTCTCCTAGGTATGCTTGTACATCTGTAGAATTATAAGTATTGCAGCGGCGCTGTCTACGTCTACAGACCCTTCAAGCGCCAAAAAGAGCCTGTTCATTGAACATTTCGTTTGGTCACATTTCTGGCACCTTCTAAATCGTAAAAACCTAACAACTGAGGTACAAGATAGGAATTTTAAGGCGAAAGCCTTAAGCGGCTCATTCTCCCGGTAGACTTGAAAAAGAAAACACGTTGTCCGGCCCAATAGTACAAATAATATCAGCAGCAGCAATGACTCGTAGCCCCTAAGCAAGCAAAAGATGCAATGGCTCATCCCTTCTCATAACGCAGAGACTGAAACCACTCAGCAAAGGGAAGCGTATCGTGCATACATTCATTAGAACCACGCATACAATGTACAGAAACGCGGCGTCTAGTCGAGGGCTACAAAAAAAAAAAGAAAAAGAAAGGAAACGTAACCTTCTCAACGGCCCGTATGCAAGCAAAAATGTAATGGCTCATACCCCCGTAAGGCTGAGGCTACTAGCGTTCAGCAAAGGGAAGCGAACAGTGCAGGCAATTGTTGAAATCACCCATGCAACGCACAGAACATCACGCATTCCAATCCCCTTCTGAGAGGATGCTACGTAAAGTTAAATTCGAAGAGAAACGTCGTTGGCACGAGTCTGACCCCGCTGTATAAGCGCGCGAAGCCGCAGCTAAGCATCGAAAACGAGCCGAAGAAGCCGAACGGCTAATGCAGCAACGCGACGAAGCGAGAGGACGAACAACAAGCAGGCTTTCGCCTTCACGTGTTACAGGAGTGTAACCACGCTGCGGGACTTTTTTCACTCGTTCACTGAGCTTTCTCCATCTTGCGGATTCCATGTGAGAACGCTCTACAGTGACACCGGATATGGAAATCTCAGCTATTTCCTGTCTAGCAGTCATCCGGGTACTTGAAATGTAAGCCTGTTGTAAAACATGGTGAAAAGAATGAAGGGCGTGAACCCGCTACAGAAGGCAAACTGACACTGCGAAGGCAAACATCCAGCCGTGTATAACTTCTATCTCGTTTTATTAAAACACTTAACACATGTTATTCAGACTTGTAGCGCAGGTCCGATCAGAAGTGCTTCCAGATGTTCAGGACATATCTTAATATGTTAATTTGAATGAGTTCCTTTGGTTTTGCTGCACTACGTGTGCGAGCACAGTTGCGCACATAACATATGAAGGGGATATAAGAGGGAAAATACATAGTTTCACTTAGGCCACGCTCTCTGTTTCTCGAAAGAGAAATAAGTCGCTATTATATTAATTGCTTCCGGTGGAAAGGACAACTTACTAGGTATACCTCAACACCGCATGTGGGCTATTTGAATATCGCACGAAAGCCCGCATCTGTTTCTTCTTTTTGCCCAAGATACTTTCAATGTACCTTAAGCAGCTTGAGAATAAGTAAAGGATGGTGCAACGAGAGTTGAAAGAAAAAATGTTATGCCTAAGGTTAGAAGATAAGAAGACAGCGGGGTGGGGTTGGGCGGGGGGTCGTTGTACAGGGGGGTGACCGCAGAACAAATGGCAGTAGCCGACATTACGTTTGAGATGAGGAAACAGGCCACGTAATGTTTAAGGCAGATAACTGGTGGTCTGTAAGACTTGCAGAGTAGGTGTAAAGCTAAGGGAAGCCTCGTCGAGAATGGCAAAAGGATTACTAAGAGTGCTGAGCTTAGAAAATTCGCAACTGCAGGATTAGGTTGACTGACACAAAGGGAACTGCAAATTGAAGTTATGCACAGATTCAGTTAGCTTTGATTGAGCGTGCTCTGAAGTTCTCCATTACAGATCTTGTTCAATGTCTCTTTGAAGCGCCTTCAGGTCGTAAGCCCGCACTTCTACATGAAGACTAAAATTCATAAAGTGATTTTACGAAATTATGACTACTTAACAAGCAACAAAAAACAATACAAATAAACGCTGACAGCGCTGTGCGCACAGGCCCCCCCCCCCCCTTTTTTTTTTTTGAGCATTGTCTGCGTTACTGGACAAAAACGAAATTCCCTGCCATTAGTGACGCTGTCCTATGCGCGATGTGTCCGATGCGACACGGGATGGAGGAAGAGGTCAAGAAAGTTGGTAACCAAGCATAGGGTAATTGAGCACGTGAATAGTGAACCAGGAGTAAAAAAAAAGAAAAGAAAGTAAGTAAAACAGAGACGGTAAATAGGATGCAAAGGATGGAAGCAAAAAAGGCCATGCAAATTTACCAACAAGAATAGCAAGAAATAAATCAGGAGGGAACATCTGTATCATACCGCCAAGGGGAGCACCTTGCTATTTGAGACCCGAGCTGGCTATCTCACGGCAGAAACATACCGAGTCAATGTTGTGCTACAGAATGAGGCATGTGTGTGCAACACACACGCAAACAAAATAAAGAAAAAGAAAACAAATGGAAAAGAAACCCAGAAACTACTCGTCACGTCGTGATGGAATGCCAAGATAATTAGCCAGCGGGCCCCGCAGGGAGCGTCCACCTTCAAAAAACGTTGGGTTTTAAAGTTGAAGGAAGGATTAGCTGGTCAGCAGTCGATATAAGTAAGAGACGATTAGAGCATTGGTGGAAAACAAGCAGGGAAGAGATTGATAGGACCGGAGTCATTGCAAGCGTAGGTAACGGCACAATATAGCGATAGAGGTTTCAAATGCAAAAGTTTAGATGGAGATAAGATAGGCAAAAGGCTACATGCCGACATATCTAAAACCTGAATAAAGCAAGCAAGGTGGGTGACTGTATTTCCTCGTCCCGTTTCAAAAGGGATGCCAGTAAACATCCTCATCAATAAACATTATCATCTGGAGCCTTGCGGAAGCTGTACGCTGGCCTACTCGTCACGACGGGTTAATTTCGGCGTCCTCAAGCAGCGAAAAATTCACAGTCTCTTATGTTATCCCTAATACGACTTGAAGGCGAAAGCCCAATTGCCGATGTATTAGAGGCGGACACATGACGCACACATCCCTATTAATTCGCCTACTCATCCTCTTAATTGGCTTAGCGTATTTACTTAGTCATCCCTCTTAATTCCAATGGTGTAGAGTGTTCGACTCCACCCAAGGTAGTCGGTTCGAGTGCCTTAATTAAGTATATCTTAATAAACTTCGTCTTCCATAGCGCCAAATGTCGTGTGTTCGACTCCCACCAAAGGCCGAAGATTAGACACCGACCAAAGGTTGCGAGTTCGACTTTTGCCTTAAATAACGTAGCCTTGGTTAACGTAGCCTTAATTAATACCCAAGGTCGAGTGTTCTACTCGAGTAGGTTCTACTCCCACCAAAGGCCGAGGGTTTGACACCGACCAAAGGTCGCGAGTTAGGTCGTGAGTTCGGCCTTTGCATTAATTAACATAGCCTTAGTTAACGTAACCTTAATACGAAAGCTCGAGCACGAAAGGTAGTAGATCCGAATCCCACCAATGGTCGATGGTTCGTAGCCCTTTTGCACATTTCGTGTCATCTACGCGTTCCTGCTCAAGGTCGACTGACTAAGGAGACATATAAGGCTTTCGCCTTAATAAGGACGACGCCGTTAGGTCAGATACTGATTAAATGATGTAATTAGGCGTATCAGGCTTAGTTATTCATCACTCAAATTCATCACTCAAACGGTAAAATAGACACTATTTGCTTATAAACGCTAAAATGTAGGAAGACACTGGCTTCTCCAAAGAGAGACGCTGTCTGTATCGTGAAATGCGATTATTTCGGAATTCCACAGCGCGTGTACGTTAAGGATTTGCGCAACCGACAAACAGGTGCAGATGGAGCTGCATCTCCGTTTACAACTTCATCATCTGCCGTATAGTATGGAAACAGCGTTCCAAGTATCACGCTTCTTTAGATCAGATTTTTTTTTTTAGTTTTACTTTGCGGTAACGCAGCACGGCCCCAATGCGCCAAAACGAACCTGCGAGGAGAGACAACCCACACCGTGACCAACCAACGCGTCCCATAAATTTCTGCCTTTCGACCTGCCATTCGTTCTTTCGCTCTCTGCGCACCACCCGCTTTCCTCTTTCTAGCTCTCCTCCCGCTCTCAGCCCATACTGTTCCGTTTCAACGCCCATTCCAATATAGCGCGCGGCCGCTTCTCTTTTACAACACAGAAGTAAGAGAAGCGCGGGAGGCATAAAATAAACGAATAGTATAGCTGCAGGTGGCAGTAGCTTCTTCATTTTTCTTTTTTCGAGTTTCTCCATCCAAAAATAACTTTTCGCTCGCCCCCTTAAAGCCTAGGTTGCAAGAATTTTATATTTTTTTTCTTCTTTTTGTTTTCGTCGACGCGTCTATGTTTAGTATGTGCGTGTATGGGTAGGGGCCGTTGCTTGAGACGAGCTTTCCTTTAGGAGATTTCTCACCGCTAGGAGTCGGGTTATGAAAAGCAAAACGGCTTTCGGATGTCTTGTTTGCTTATGCCTCGGCTTCGTTTTTCTTTTCACTTTCTGTTTTTCTTCTTTCTCGTTCCTCTTGTGTCGTCGCTCTATCCATCGCCTGTTTCCACGCCAGGAGGCAGCTCAAAAGTCAACCGACCATGAGTGTGCTTCCGCTCTCGAAGGCTTTCTGTGGTTCATGCCTGGAGCTCTTAGCGTGTATTTCTCCCCTTATATTCTCGCAAGGCCTCGTCGGAGCACCTGTGTCTTATAAAGAAAGAAGCCGGCAATATGTAGAAAAAGATTAAAACACAAACAAACACGGAGATATGGAGCACAGTGTATCTAGAGTACGTAACACAGATGGACTGGCGCACCAACGCCTTTGAAACAAGGTCTTGTATCCAAAAGCGGAATTCCTAGGCGCGGAAAAATGAAGGCAGCCCCATAAAATTATTAACAAATGATGCCGTCTTACCCTGCCAAAACTGCAATCCAATTATGAGGCAGGCCGTGTAGTGGGGGACTAGCGACTATACAAGAATCCACATTTGGACGAGTTGGCACTTCAAGACTACGGATTAATTTCGACCAGCTGGGGTTTTTTAACGCGCACCTAAACGAGCGCGTTCGCATTTCATCCCAATCGAGATGCAGCTGCCGCTACCGGAATCAAACCTGCCAAGGTCTGCATAATAGCACAACTACGTCGAATGCGGGCGTGTGTCCGAAAGTTTCGTAACGGAACATTGGGATGTGGAGTAGACGACGTACGCAGCAGTGTCTCCGCAGTGACTCAGCATAACATATATCCGTTCGCGCAATCAAGGGTTTGGAACTCGCTCTTCTATCCAAAAGTATAGTGTGCCCCGACAAGGGCAAATTTGCAGTTTCACCGGAACGTGACCCATCGCAAACGATACCAAGGTTTATCGCTGCGCTGAAGGGGTCTCGAAAGGCTCGCGCGATTATAATGATGATGACGACGACGACGACGATGATGATGAAAATGTTTATAGACGGTATAAGATGGTCTTGGAGGTCCTACGAATAAGGCTCCTGTGTGTGTGTGTGCGTGCGTGCGTGCGCGCGCGCGCGTGTGTGTGTGTGTGTGTGTGTGTGTGTGTGTGTGTGTGTGTGTGTGTGTGTGTGTGCGTGTGTGCGTGCGTGCGTGCGTGTGCGTGTGCGTGTGCGTGCGCGCGCGTGTGCGTGTGCGCGTGCGCGTGCGCGTGTGCGTGTGCGTGTGCGTGTGTGTGTGTGTGTGTGTGTGTGTGTGTGTGTGTGTTTATTTCTTGTCTTCCTCTTTTATTGTCTCATTTCGCGCACCTCTTTCTCCCTTTCCCGGGACACGGTAGCCAAACGGAGATATCTTGTGGTTAACCTCCCTTTATTTCCTTTGCCTTTATCTCTCTCTCTCTCTCATCTCTCTCTCTCTATCTCTCTCTCTGTGCGTGCGCGCGTGTGCGCGTGTGTGTGTGTGTGTGTTCCGCAGCAACACTAGTGTTTTGTGAGCACAATAAGTCGCAGCACGGTGGCGGACGCCGCGTTGTCACGTGTACATATGTATGTCACCGTATGTTTGTTACATCGCCGTATTAATAATCGTGATGATGCTTTGCCCCTACGGCACTTTCCCACTAAGGAAGATACGCGAACAGTCGAGCCGCGCAGAAAGTATATTAAGGAAAAGTTTTATTGAAATAGGAGAAAAAAATCAAGAACAACAGGAAGGACGGAAAAACGAAAGAACGTACGCAGGGGAGCAGTCAGACTAACCGCCTGTCGCATAACTGCACCATACCTCATCGTCTTTGCGTTTGGAGCTACGTCGACGGCGTGCGAGAATGTGCCCGTAGAAAAGCTATGCACGTGGTCAAATACGCGATCCCTTGAAGCGCGATGTGCACCTGTTTGCTCAATTGTGAGGTTTGCTTGTTCCAACAAAACCACATCCCAACCTAGAGCGATGTGTGCGTCCGTGTGTGTTGTCCTTTGTTCTGTATTTTAATCGCCCTACCGCAAACCTATTCAAAATGCGTTACCAACACGTCCTCAAGGCAACCCTCATGCGCTACAGGGATGGCTTGTACGAACATTTATTAACGAAAATAATAACGAATTCAAGAACGCGTTCTTAAACGATCCCTAGAGAACTCCTAGTCCGCACAAGAACGCGTTCTTAAATCCGTTATTACTTTCATTATTAAATATTCGTGCAAGCCACCCCAGGACATCTATGATTAATACACCTCATCCTACTGGCAACTTTCTACGATTGGATCTTCGTATTGGAGGCTACGCAGAAAAAAAAAGATCGCGCTAAGCATTTTTCAAAATATAAACTTTTATACCATAACACAAACCAGGCTTCTATAGCAAATTTCTTCAGTGATGAGATTTCCCTTTGTCCAGGGAATCACTTACTTCTTTGGTTATTTTTATCTCCCTTAGTATCAATTACCCACTTCTTCCCGGGCTCATATCATCACCCTTTTTTGCCACAGCTAGTCGTAACTGTTGTTTTCTTGGTACTGCAGCCTTTGTCACATCCTATGACGTGCTGAAACCGACTAGGCCTTCCATCTTCAACATTACACTTACATGTGTGTCGCCTCGACCGTACTTAAGATACCGTCCATGCGAGCTCCTATCGCTTATCGTTGATCAGTGGGCTTACCTCAGCCTCCTGATTTCAGGCGACTCGACACGACAGCGATTCTCGTCGCATCTGCACCTGATGTTTTCGTCTTTGTAAACCCCCTTAGCTTTAACACTGGTTATCAATGCGTGCAGAGTTACCCGAGTTTCCTCATGCCCTTTACCCTTCACGCAATACCAACCTGTCCCTTCACCCGGAGGCCTCCCAAAAGCTCAGCAACCCCCCCCCCCCCCCCCCCATCTCTCCTCCGGCGTCCAGATGCGCAACCTCCCAAGGGAATTCACTTTTCCGTGACCACGAACCCTACCCTAGACACGCAGGGTTCGACGCTACTGCGGGCGCTGTGCGTGACATTGCCGGAGGCCAGGTTTAGACTCCCATCGCCCTCGCGCCTACGAGAGCCTAATGAACGCGCGAGTTCCCGCGGCTTGGCACGAGCGCGTAGGGTGGGGTTAGCAAAGGAACGATGGAGGGGGGGGGGGGGGGGGGGGGGGGGGTGTCGACGCGAGGTGTGCACTTTCGACGTCAGAGGGGCGCCGCCACTCGGAGGGTAATATAAATAACACAGGCGCGATTGCGTGATGGGCGATACACCGGGAGAAAGCTAAGGCTCGAGCGAGGAGAGCCAGGTCGCTCGTTTTTATTTGTGCTCGAGGCACTGGGAACAAGCCTTCGGAGTTGGAAGTGTATTCTTGCGCCCATAACTACAGGACAGAGGAGAAAGTGCACACGAGATGTCATTTCTTAAGAACAACAACAAAAAAATAATGGAAATGAAAGCAGCACCACACCTTGGCGTGTGGTGAAAGCTTTCTCTTCTACTAACATGCGTAGCACTTCTCTGAAACGAACATGGCGCTGACAAGAAGATCGTGCGACGACAACGCTTCATTGTTCTTTTTTCTGCATGGTAGTAGTTCACTAGATTCAGAGATACCAGGTGCCGGCTACAGCAGTTCTGAAAACGTGCAGGGAAAAAGGAGAAAAAGAAAAGGAAAAAAAACGCTTTTGCTCAGATCCATTTGGCGGCATCGCCTCATTTTGCTCGTAACGTCAGTTGAAAAAGTTTTTGCCTAGGAGTTAAATAATCTACAGCCTGGACCTTTAACACTACACAAAGCAAGTGTGTTTTTTGTCCGTGTGTTTTCTGGCGCTGTCTAAAATGAATGATGCCTAGCAACTAGCTCACGCCCAAACCCTTCAAAGAATCCTTTAACACCGCAATTGCACCATCACAGGAGGCTTAAATATTGATTTACATAAACAGGTAATTTCAAAAATTACGGAAGGAAACTTTACATAAGCGAAATTAAGGGTGTCTGTTGAGGTGCAGGTAATCGGAGATTGCTAAAGTGTGCCCATATACTAACAATTATACAGCGTGCGTTACTGTACCATACAGAAACAAATTTTGGTAGAACCAACGTTGGATCGATGTCTTTGTCAGGGACAGCTTTGTAAGCGTCCGTCAACACATCATTTTACGCAGCAACGCATGCATACGAAGCGAAGCTTCGTATGCGAAACGCAAGCGAAGCTTTCTTAATTGGCGATGCCTATTTTATGCTACACAATTACGTGTTTGGTTCCGTTTAAGGAGTTCTATGTGGGAATCGTAGTGGGACTTGCATATTCTGTAAGATTAGCTAAGAACAGGCCCATGTCTACTGAAACTTAGTGTGCACCAAAATAGAAAGAAATGAAAAAGAAATAAACGAATTCGTTACATGTAATTAGCCATTACAATAACAGGTCAGTGTCATAGAATACATATTCAGGTTTTATGTAGGAAGTTGTTTATGCTGTTGCTGCTGTTGTTACGCAGAACAGGGTAAGAGCATACTTGGTCCGCGTATAGAGGTTGCATAACCCCGTTTTCTGGTACTTTCATTCAGCCCCTACTATCAACCAGTGACACCTAGTGTCCCAAGTTGGCAGTAAACGGCTGATGACTGACAAACCGCAAAGTGCGGAAGGAAAGCCAAAGAAAGCTATCGCTTTAAAAAGTTTCGAAGATGAAGTCGGGGCCTAGCTGCAAGTTGTAAAGCCGTAAACGTCCTGCCAGTCCACTTACAAGAGCAACGCGGCAACTCGTATTCTTCAGCGCCAGATGGGGCTACTGTCACCATAGGAACGCCCGTGAACTTTCGAACTAATCCCAGCGTAGGAGGCTTTGAGACCTCGTGTCCTTGGAAATGTCTAAAAAATGTCGACGCTCGCAATGTAGGGTTACTCACGTTCTGACATGCTAAGTGGTTTGTATGTATACGACAGCAGCATGCGTAGCCCGCCAGCTGGTTATCATAATTTCTGTTTTCCTGCTGTGTTAGACACGGCACATCACACGACATACCCTTCCTTTCTTCGAAGGAAACACGATACACAGTCCAGCGATAAGAAAGGAAAGGAGTACGGGACTTCAAGCCGAGGTGAAGCTATCGCATCTGCCGATCGTTTCTTTCTTTTATCATTAACATTCTTCCTTTTGCGTCCAATTCAGGAAAGGAAAAGAAAGAGGCAAGAAAAAAAATATATAACGCAAAAGAAAAAATAAACGTGGCCAGAGGTTGACTGCGCCACCGGAGTGGACGAAGGTGCTAGGCAGGCAGCGACTCCCTGCGGACCTATCGAGAACTAAGGCCGGGACTCAATGGCAGCCGGAAAGCGTGACAGCCACACGCAGTTTTCCATTTGCCGTGGCGGCGGCGTCCGCTGCTGCCGTGCCAACACCGGTCGCGAGCACTTCCCCTCCCTGCTACCGCTGACCCTCGGACTGGAGCTTCACTTCAGGAAGGGGGAAAACGAATTGGTCCCCAAGGGGGGGAAACGCCAACCGTAGAAAACCCCGAGCCTTCCCATGCGATTAGCGAAACCCTAAACGCACGCACACACACACACGCACGCACGTGCGCTCTTTGAGGTCCCCATGTGTGTGCGAGCCGGTCAGGGCGCATTTACTTGCCGGCGGCCCTGGGGCCGGGCCACCGGAATGAGAGAGCCGAAAGCAGCATCAGCAGCAGCAGGCTCGAAGAAGGTGCGAGCTGCTTTGGAACGAACGAATGGAGACGTGCAGAATAAGGGGTGACGTTTCCCAGGGGGATTTCGGCAGAAAAGTTTCTCTTTACGGCGTCGAAAGCACTGTGCAGAGCAGTAGCGTGGCTGGATGCGGGAAAAGTGTTTCAGCACGAATACGGCTTGTTTTGTGATAGCTCCTAGTGCCTTTTTTTTTTCGCGAAACAAAGGAAACACGCTTAGAGCTGACAGACAATGCAAAAAGTACGGTGTAGAGGGGTAGTCCTATTGAATGTGAAAGTGTCTTTTCACAAGGTGTCCTTGTTTCGAGACAGTGCCAAGTGTCTTTTCGTGGAGCAGAAACTATCAGTCAAAACAAGTTTAGAGGTGACAGAAATTGCTGAAAGTATTGCGTAGCGTGAGTGAATGCGAATATGCCGAAACAAGTGCCAATAGCGCGTCAAGAAGAAAGTGTCGAAAAAGTGTCAAAATAACTCGAAGGGTCTTCGGAGCCCAGCGTATGGTTATCGCGTCCAGTGAGAAGGTTGGCGAGTTGCGGACAAAGGTGGCGGTCTAAATGCAGCGAAATTTCTTAGCCTATCACCCACACTTATATCGCTCTCGCGCTAAAAAGAAGATGGGCGAAATTTGCCTCATTAGCGGCCAATCAATAAAGATCTTCGACCTCGTGAACAAAACTTCTCTTTCGTGAGCGCCGTCACTGACGATCTGTTAGTGCAGTGATTGTCTTGTTACAACCTTAATAACTATAAGGAGCTCAGGCGCCCAGACTTCCAGCAAGTGGAGAGAGAAACCCACCTACGCAAGAGCCTTTGTCAATATGGTTTCCATTTACAGGGCCTACGATCAAGCAACGACGATTTTCTCACTTTTATAAGTATTTTGGCGCCGGTATTTCCTTGTGGCACGGAAAAGCAAAATGAAATTAGAAAATGCGCTGAGCAATCCACGTCGCTCTCTTCTTGTCTGTTAATGCTACGCCTGCGTTGAGAAAAAGTTTATTTCAACAAGGGACGATGCGAACACTGATTCCAATTACACCAGGACGCAATTCCACCGGGACGATAACATATACAAAGTACGAAGCATTGCATACACGGCATATTTTCGAAGTGTCCGAATCCTCACTCACTAACATATAACGACATAGCCTCAAGGAAACGCATAGTTACACATAAACTAATTGTCATATTACATAAAATGACGTTCACTATATACAGTGCACACAATGGTTATGTACAATAATGATCTGAGACACCTTACATAATTTTGTAGTGATACTATGGGATCTGTTCATACAAAAATGATCATGTATGCGAGAGCACGCAGACACAGAAATCAGGGGCACCAACATTCTATGTAAATTCAATAGATACTTTTGATGGCCTGGCTATAAGAGTCAGGCGGGTCGAAAATTAAACCATGCGCTTAACATTTCTCGCTCCACCTTTCTTTGTGCGGTCCTTAACTTGTTCTCGAACGTCTTTGTTAACCTCCAAGATTCTGTCTCATATATTAGCACTAGTAGAAGGCAATGATTGTACACTTTTCCTTTCAATAAACGTGGGATCCTCCCAGTTAGGATTTGGTAACGCTTACCGTATGCCACTCAAACCCATTTTTATACTTCTGTAAATTTCCTTCCCAGGATCAGGGTCCCCTGTGAGAAATTGAGCTAGATAAACGTACTCCTGCACATAGGCTCACTAGCAATTCTGAATTCTTGTTCCCTTGCCAGTCTATTAGACATTAGCTTTTTCATCTGCATATTCATCTTCAATCCTACTCTTACGCTTTCTCGGTTCTGGTCATCAAGCATTTGTTGCAATTCATTCCCAGTGCTTCTGAACAGCACGATGTCATTTGCAAACCGAATGTTGTAGATATATTGGCCGTTTATCTTCCCTTCCAGGCCTTCCCAGTTGTTCCCAGTAGCTTGAATGCTTCTTCTAAACATGCAGTCAAGAACATTGGAGAGATTGTGTCTCCTTGACTGGTCCCTCTTCTGATAGGTAATTTCCTACTTTTTGTGTGGAGAAGCAAGGTAGCTCTGGAATATTTGTATATATTTCCTAATATATTAACGCATGCGTCCTGTACTCCTTTATCACGCAATGTCTCTATTACTGCTGGTATCTTTACTGAATTAAATGCATTTTCGTAATTTATTAAAGTCACATAGATATCTTGATTGGACCGTGCAGATTTGTCAATTACTTGATTGCTGACATGGACGTAATTTTTTATAGAATATCCCTCTCTAAAGTCAGCCTGTTTTGTTGGCTGACTGATGTCAAGTGTCACCTTGAAACTTTAGATAATTATCTTGGTGAATACTTTATACAACGCTGAAAACTAGCCAATGGGCCTATAATTCTTCAGTTCTTTATTGTCTCCCTTCTAATGGATTAGTAAAACGTTGGCGTTCTTCTAGCTCTCTGGTACACTTAAGTCGTGAACCATTGCATAGAAAAGACCGCAAGCTTTGCAAGCAAGATATCACCTCTATGCTTGATTAAATAAACACTTATTTAATCCTTCCCTTCCGCTTTAGCAGCTGCATCAGGAGTAGGATAAAAGACTGGCTATGGTGCTACAAACGCATTATTGTAAAATTTGACCTCATTCACCATGTTCTCACTTTTTTTAACGGTGCTTAAAACGTATTAAACTAAAAGGCGCATGTTATTGGCAGATGGCTCAAAAGTTGCTGCTCTGCAGCTCTTGCTACTCAAAATTTAAACGAGTGTTTGCGGAAAACTCGGAAAGTCGTCCAGAGTGATTGTTGCGGCTGTGATGGACAACAGGCACCCATTCGCATGCATACTTCGGCTCCAGCAGCGCTTGCGCAATTTGAACTGCGTGTGATATACAGCAGTAAATTTGATTTCAGACAAGGGAAACGAATCGGATGCGCCAATATGTCTTGTATCTCAAAAGTTACTTCAAGCACTGCCGTAAGTATGAAGTGTACAGAGGCCATGCGCAGTGTTATACAAACCCGGATGTAGCTCTCGGATTATTGGCGGGATTAGTGAGATTTATTGTGACTTGGTGCATCATACGTTACATCGATACATAACATGTTAGGCCATTCGGGCATGCACATCGTGTACCACAAATTACTAAAGCGCAACATAGTTGCAACATATAACATCACAAAGACATGGTAAAAAAATAGAAAAAATAACTGCACACAGAGAAGGAAGAACATTGCATTACCTATTATGAAATGAATCCTTATGGAACCAATACGATGAGAAAAAAAATCAGGATTGGTTCCTAAGTGCTTTTATAAATATTTAGACTGTTTCAAATTTTACAACATCAACGTTTGTCGTTATTATTGAGATATGCTGCTTGTTCTGACGCTGCTGGGACTATGGAGGCGGTGCAGAGCCTTAAGAGTGGTTTGACTTACAGTTAGCATAGGAAACCACGTCATTAGCACTGGCGATGCGTGGGCGATGCGGAACGGCACCAGAGGCATAATTACTCATCGGATCATTCATGTATTAACCCAATAGCGTTAAGGGCCCCGTGTAGCAGGAAATCCGGCGTCGGCGTCCGGTGTCCGGCGACTGTCGTTTCGGGAATAATCATTCCGAACCATGTATACCCAATCACGCAAGCCCTCCGTGGAGCGTAAAGAAATTGCTCAACTAACTAAATTTCTTAAGTTAGAATGCGTCAGAAAAATTGTAAAGTACGACTTACAATCTACAGACATAACAGCGTCGGATTGTAATTTGAATATACGGGAAAACATATTTCTGTTACGCGGACACTCAAACACAAACCCCATTTCACGTGACCTCGTTTTCCATCTCCCGTTTAAAGTCTGTCTTAGTAGGAGTGGCGCGGCACCCTCGGTTTCTTGCACGATATCAAAAAAAAAAAAAAAGAACCATAAAGCTCGCCTTCGTGCATAGCTGTCGCCGCCAGCGTTTGCCGGTAAACATTACGATTATATAAGCTGTAGTTTCCGGGAAGCGTGAGAAGCACTCGGGGTTATTTGAATGGTATCGCGTTCCACGCTTGAAGGCGAAGCTTAAGCGTTCTCCAAATTTTTACTCCTCTAGCTCTAGTGTGGTGCGCGATTACCGTGGCGAGGAAAAGCCAAAAGACGCTGAGAAGACGGTGCGGCGTGGGTGAACATTTACAAGGGCGTTCACCCTCACTACTGCCTAACGAGGCTGCAATGAAGCCTGAGAAACCGTATATAAATGAAGCGAAGCTGCGCTGTAGCATTCATGTAAACTGCGCTTGCGGTTAAAGTGCCAAAACGTTTGTTGCATCAATCCACCAACCGTGGATCTCGTGTCAGCAGAATGGCAAGCAGACGCTGAGCAGACGGCCCAGTGCGGTTGAACACATGTTGAAAGGCATTCGGGTTTCACCAGAAGGTTGAATCAGTGACAGCGACAGCAAGGTATAATTTTTCGCCCGACCTCCTAGTAAAGTGTTTGGAATATACACGGGTGCAACATGTTGGTGCGTCGCAGCGCGCAAGGCAAATGGGCACAAGAAACAGCCCCCTGGGAGCTACCGAGCATCTCACAGAAAGCTGGTGCGATGGCGAGCGCCACCTGTAGCGTGGGATGTGTCGCACCTCTTTGGTGCCCGAGATCGTAACAGACGGGGAGCCATCAGCTTCAGCGAGCACCCAGTGAATTATTAGATATCATCAGCTCGACGTTTATGCCGTGCGTTCCACTAAGACGAGCGCATTCACACAGCAGCTAAGCCGGAACGCTAGTGGGCTAATAATATGCGTACCCGCTACGCTCGCGCCGCCAACAGAAGGCAGAACTCTGACCTGGGGGGGGCGGGGGGGGGGGTATGTTGTAAGAGTCCACCTATAGCCATTTCAACCGCCGCTGATTGGCTGCGGCCGCTCGTCTCCTCCTCGCTCGCACAACTCCATCCAATCAGCAGTGGCCGATATGGACCGTCC
The DNA here is from genome assembly GCF_023375885.2 of Dermacentor andersoni. Classification (NCBI taxonomy): domain Eukaryota; kingdom Metazoa; phylum Arthropoda; class Arachnida; order Ixodida; family Ixodidae; genus Dermacentor; species Dermacentor andersoni. Next base: position 55,683,084 of record NC_092822.1, read on the forward strand.
ACTAGGTGGACTCTTACAGAATGCCTCCCTGGCTCCGCCACCGCGCCGATCGAGTGAGCGTTGATGGTGCGTTCACTGGGCTTCGTCGTTCTATAGCAGCGAAACGCATTCCCCATTTTTGGGAAAAAACGAACTCTGCATCTCCGTGCGCGGCGCCTGCGGCGTCGATAGCGCGACAGCACGACAACATCATCGTAAATAAATAAAAGGTGAGGCGTGCAGACAGGACACAACAGAAGTAGACAACACGAACGCCGACTATCAACTGACAGTCGGCGTTCGTGTTGTCCACTTCTCTTGCGTCCTGTCTGCATGCCTCACCTTTTTTTTTTTTTTTTTGCATAATGAATCCTTACCAACTAGCTCATCTTTCTGTCGTTCGAACATCAGCGGAAACTGCGCCGCACAAATGCTATGACAATAAACAAAAATCATCCATGGATGTTTGCCAAGCTCACGGCTGACACGTCAAAATGTGCGAAGCTGTGTAACCGAGTTCTGACGCACATCCTTCTTGCTAGCTCACGTCCTCGATCGAACACGGTCGTGGCTTGTTTGTTTCAATGGGGAAGTTCATTGAATATATAACGTGTTTACAGTCTACGTGCTTTGAAGTCTCTCCGAGGTTTCGTCAGTGTTCTACATAATAACACAATCATATAGCATTATAAAATCACATAACTATGCAGCATAAACTTCTAAAATTCGTTCTTTTAGCCAACAGATTGCACAATATGCTTGCATATGCCACATTCTATAATAGTCCAGAAATTGTATCGAACTCGTTGCAAATAACATTATCTCTTTTTGGATGCGTGGGCATTAGGAATGTCAACGTGGAACAGAGTGCATGTGTGTATGAAAGCTGGACACGTGGTATATATATATATGTATTCATACCGTAAGAAGCCAACTAACACTGACACCAAGGCCAACATAGGGTAAATTACTTGTGCTTAATAAATGAAATAAAGAAACGATAAATTAATGTAAGTGAAAGTGGATGAAAAACAACTTGCGGCAGGTAGGGAACCATCCCACAACCTTCGCCTTTCGCGTGTGATGCTCTCCCAATTGAGCTACCGCGGCGCCGTTTCCACTTTCATGGATTTATCGTTGCTTTATTTAATTTATTAAGCACGAGTAATTTCCCCTACGTTGTCCTTGGCGTCAGTGTTTGTTGGCTTCTTATAGTATGACTAATAAATATCGGGCACCTCGGTGTACCCCCTTTCTTCTCGTTTATATATGTATTTACTGCCGATGTCTTGTTAGATGTCGGTGTATATATATATATATATATAGTTGTGATGAGAAATGTGCACTGGCTCCGTTGGTAGGACGGAAAATAAACGCGACGTACGTGAAAACACGTTCTTTTTTACTGTGAGACGTTTCGGCTGGTGGGCCAGCCTTCGCCAGTGACATCTAACAAGACATCGGCAATCTTTTAAAACATTTCTAAAATGTTGCTACACATGCGCAAATTTACTCGGCAGTAAATTGATACGGTTATGCATTATACGTGCACCTCTTTTTGTATTTTTCTACTTTTGTATTGTTGCCCGTCCTATAGCTTGTATTTTTTGCCATGTGCGCATAGTGTCCTTACAATGCGTAATTTGTATCGCGCCTAACTCGTATCACAATTCTGAACCTCACACAACGAGGCTCTTACGGTTACCAAAGGTGGACGCCGTTCGCATCGTTACCTCGCGCATCCTGCATGCTTGCAGCTTGTGTATCTTCAATGTATAACGGTATCAATTTACTGCCGAATCGTTTTGTGCATGTGTAGCAACATTTTTGAAGTGCTTTTAAAGACGCTGCCGTTGTCTTGTTACGTGTCTCGCATTCCACCGCGATAACGTTAAGTAAATACGTCTTCCAAAAGGTGCGCCGTCTTTTTCCTGCATATTTTACGTCGGGTTCTGCGTGCGAGCTGAACTTTGAAGAAACCCCATATATATATATATATATATATATATATACATGTATGTATGTATGTATGTATGTATGTATGTATGTATGTGTGCGTGTGTGCGTGTGTGTGTGTGTGTGCGCGCGCGCGTGCGTGTGCGTGTGCGTGTGCGTGCGTGCGTGCGTGCGTGCGTGCGTGCGCGTGCGCGTGCGTGTGTGTGCGTGTGCGTGTGCGTGTGCGTGTGCGTGTGTGTGTGTGTGTGTGTGTGTGTGTGTGTGTGTGTGTGTGTGTGTGTGTGTGTGCACCAGAATTCAGCCTCCCATCTGATTCCTGCATTTTCCGGCGTACTTAGGGTACCCTCTTATGGTCACTGTTGTTTCGCATTTATAACAATAAGTTTCCATCGTGTACATCATGTAACATTAATCTATTCGTAAACGATTGTGTTATCTACCACTGCATTGCAGACACTTCCGGCACTGATGCTCTTCAAAACGGTCTCGACCAAGTGCAGTTCTGGTGCCGAGAATGGCTCATGTCGTCAAAAAAAAACAAAAAACAACACGTTCTTTTTTTTTCACTGAATTTCACCGAAGAACCACGTACGTCGAAGCTACATGTATCGTTACGTCCTGCATATCTGTGGCAACCTCACTCGGGTACCTCTACGTATTAATAGAACACAATCTCATTTGGTCATCTCACATCACTCCTTTTACCATTGAAGCCAACCGCGTTCGAGACTACTTGCGGCGCAACATGCGCCTAGCTGCACCTTCTGTCAAATAATTACACTATTCGACTCAAGGGAGTCCCCCAAAATTAGAATACGTACGCTCTATCTAGTTCTTTTCCTTGGAAACGGGGTGACAACAAATATTCACCTAGCCTGCTGTTGCTAATCAGGGATTCTATATGCACTTGCACAGCACTCTAGCATTTTGCCCATCGCTAGTTGATGTTTTCTTGCCATTAGAACGTTTCTCTACTATAAACAGTTACCTATGTTTGTAACAATGCCGCCTGCATCAATCTGTTCCCAGCTTTTTGTTTTTTCCAACACCACTCCAAACAACACTTGCCTTTACATCCAAATTTGCGTCCAATTTGCCATCTCTGAATCTTCTACTTTCTTTTTGATGACTATACGAGTTGTCTCGTTACACTTTCATTTACCATGCATTATGCTGCCATGGTTTGAAATACGCAAGCATGTATATGCTTACCCAACGAGAAAATCGGCAGTCACCTAAGACAAACACGTGGCCCGATCCCGGAGGTAGTGCAATACCAGGCCGACCCACTGTGGAGGTGAAGCAGGCGTCCCGCACTCAGAAACGTGAAGCCAAAAGTGCATATATTCTTTGAAATCACGCATGCAATATAGATAGAGCTCGCCGAAGCAAATGGCCTTACTTTCGTGCTGCCTATCACCTTCCACACTAAGGAAGCGGCGAGAACACAGCGCTCACAAACCTCTCCGCACCCGCCGCACCCTGTCCTTTTCGCAGATCGCTTTCAAAACATGGGTCTGTGCGTCTTTCTTCAACGCGAAACCGCGAGAACACAACGCGCGAAGCTATCAGCAGTCGACACTCTATGTCTGTATCGCGGATCGTGTTCAGCATATGGTCCGCGCGACGCATAACGCTGCGACGGGGATGGATAAGGCGATAAGGAGCGATGTCAGCTGTTAATGATCGGAACGTCATCAGCGCACCTGGCGCCGCCGTCCGCAGCAGTTCAGGATGGCGTAGCGCTGTTGTTTATACCCTGTCGTGTGAATTTTCATAACGCTGATAATGATACCGGGCTGCGTGGAGATGAGAAAGTGGAACGATGCTTACGCATACACAGACAACTCCCAGCGGGTTTTATGCGTCAATTTTTCGTCACGTCTTTCTTCATTCTGTTTCCACGCTCTTGAGATACAAGCACATGCTCAATTTAGCCACCCGTTTTTTTTTTTCATTTATGTCCCTGAGTCGTTTTTCAAAAGTAATATTGATTTCGCTTCTCTAACTTCAAAAGAGGCCCAACCCATATCACCCTGATATTCCTAATTTCTAGTTTTACCATGGGGCCGCTATGCCAATCGGCACAGCGACCTCAATTTAACTTCCTACTCCGCCAATATCTGTGACTTTAATCGAAGAATGACATTTGCGAACGATAACCTTTGCACCATTATTCCTTTCCAAATTCCTCGCACCACCTCGTATTCATTGTACGTAATCCCAAGTTGCTCTATATTTCATTATTGCTGCCTGCCGCTTTCTTTGTACCCTCAGGTTATCTTTGCAGATGTTCGAGTAGGCCCATCGTTCGTTTACACATATATCTAGATATTTACATAGTTTCATTGTGGGTATAACTTATCGTTGAATTGATGTTATGTCGTAACCCATCGTTGTGGTTCAGCGGCTATGATATTGCGCTGATAAGATGAGCTCGCGACTTGGGTTCCCAGCCGCGGCGGCGGCATTTTGAAGGAGGCGAAATGCAAAAGTCGCTCGTGTACCAAGAGGGCGGTGCACGTTAATGGTTCCGGCTCGTAAAACCCGAGATATTTAATTTGATACCACATCATTACGCGTCTCTTCGTCACAAATGACGGCGGCCTCGTGGAAAGGCTCCGCTCCCCGCCGGAGTGCAGCACTAGAGCTGCATTCTTTATCATCATCATCAACAACCTAATTTTATGTTCACTGCAGGAAGAAAGAGATGCTCAATTACCCCTGCTTTGCGCTATAGCTGATTACAACTTGTTCCTGCAAACATCCTTTTTTCATCGTCACACCTGATTTTCTGCCGTCCGAGACTGCGCTTCCCTTGCATTGGCACCCTTTCTGTAGCTCTAAAAGTCCAGTGGTTACCTGCCCTACGACTAACATAGTCGGCCGAGCTACATTTTTCCCTCTTATCGCCAACTAACTAGAATATTAGATATCCCCGCTTGCTTTCTGATCCACACCTCTCTCTTCCTGCCTCTTAATGGTATACACCTAAAATTTTTTGCTCCACCGCTCTTTTCGCCATCCTTAACTTGTTCTCGAACGTCTTTTTTAACCTATAAGATTTGGTCCCATATATTAGCACTAATAAAAGGCAATGATTCCACTTTTTTTTCTTTTTTGCAACGACAGTGGTAGGTTCCCTGTTAAGACTTGGTATTGCCTCCCGTATGCTCTCAAACCCATTTCTATTCTTCCGTAAATTTCCGTCTCGTGATCAGGGTCTCCTTTGTGCACTGGAGCTTGAAAAACGTACTCCTGCACTGAAGCTGACAAGCGATCCTGTATGCTTGTTTCTTTGTCAGGCTATTGAACTTTATCTTTACGTTCCGCATATTGATCTTCAACCCTACTCTTACGCTTTTTCGGTGATGGTCCTGAATCATTTCTTGCAGTTCATAACCAGCGTTGCTGAACTGGAAGATGACATCTGCAAACCGAACGTTGTCGATAACTTCCTCGTTAATCTTGACTCCTAAGGCTTCACAGTCTAATAGCTTGAATGCCTTTTCTGAACATGCAGTGAATAACATAGGAGAGATTGTGTCTCATTCACTGGCCCCTTCTTTGTTAGGCTTTCCTACTTTTTGTGGAGAAGCAAGGTAGCTATGTAATCTTTGTAGATATTTTGCAAGATATTCACGCATGCCTCCTGTACTCCTTGATCACGCAATGTCTCTATGACTGCTGGTATCTCTATGAAATAAATGCCTTTTGGTAATTTATTAAAGCCTTATAGAGATTTTGATTGTACTGCGTAGATTTCTCAATTACCTTACATATGGGATGGACGTGATCTGTTGTAAGATATTCCTTCCTGAAGCCAGCCAGTTTTCTTGGTTGATTGAAGTCGAGTATTTCCCTGATTCTTCAGATAATTATACACAATTTTATGCGCTACTAAAAGCAAGCTAATGGGCCTATCATTCTTGAATTCTTTAATGCCTGTATTCTTATGGATTCGTATAATGTTGCTATTTGTCTAGCTCTCTGGTAGATTTCAAGTCCTGAGGCATTGCGTATAAAGGGGCCGCACACTTTTCATGCAAAATATCACTTCTATACCTACCGGGGAGCAGCGCAAAATGATGAAGGACAAAAAGGGGAACTCACACCAGCGCTGACAGATGACTGCATTCTTTATTAGGAAAGGAACACACTTATAGCACATCTGAAGAAACCAAAAGCACGTCACTGCGCATGACGACAAGAGTGAGACACCAATTAGGCTTCCCCAGAATTAGTGCAGTTGTTAAGATATGTTAGTTCTCCCTCAGTCAAGGTCAATTGCTGAAGCGAGACGCACAGTTCGTTGGGATAGCAGCAGCCTCAAAAAAGTATTTAAATGGTGCCCGTGCACATGAAATGTTTGAGGCTGCTGCTATGGCAGCGAATTGTGCGTCTCGCGTCAGCAATTGGCCTTGACTGAGGGGAGAACTAAGATATCTTAACAACTGCACTAATTCTGGGGAAGCCTAACCGGCGTCTCATTGTTTGTCACGCGCAGTGATGCACTTTTGTTTTCTTTAGATATATCAGTGTGTTCCTTTCCTAATAAACAATTCAGTCGTCAGCGCTGGCATGTGTTCCTGTTGTTTTCCTTCGCCTTTTCGCGCTGTTACCCTGTAGAGTATTTACGGACTAGCCCAAGCCGCCACGGTATTGCAGTTTACCACCTTTGTCCTTGACTAAATCAACTGGTATGTCATCTTCTCCATCCGCTTTAAGGCTAAACCCCATTAGCGCGATTTTGTGCGCGACAGCGACGAGCGACGGGTTCGCGCGACGGATCGGGCCGTCGCTTGAACAGATCGCTCGGTCTTGTCGCGCGATCGCTCGGTTTTGCAAATCTAGAATTCGTCGCTCGTCGCCCGGAAGTGCTATGAGCGACTAGCCAATAGCGCAAAGCCGGAACTGGATGTACATAACTCTAGTACTTCCGATTGTCGCACGGAACGAGCAAACGATTGAATTTTTATACGTGCAAGGATAAGAACCTACTGCAAGACTTTCAGGAATAGTTATGCTGCTTCTTACAGTAAAATACATCAACTTAAGTTAATAAAGCACGCGTCACGCTAGTTTCGGCGCCTATATTGCTGCTCTCATACCGGCAACACTGGGGAGACGTCGCTCGAAGTCATCGCTCGCATGGGGTGCAACTTGTAGGCGACGAGCGAACGCGACAGCCATCTCCATTGCGTCGCTTGTCGCTGTCGCGTGCAAGATCGCTTGCATGGGGTTTATACTTTAAGCGCAGCATTAAGAGTAGACTAAATCACGGAGCATACTGCCACAAACGCATTATTGTAAAGCTTTACTCGATACACAGCGTTGTCACTTTTATTTTTGTACGTGCTGGAAACACATTCGACAAAAAGGCGTTCGTTGTTGGCGGATAGCTAAACAAACTACTACTGTGCAGTTCTTCCTGGTCACAATTTAAACAAGTTCCTGCGGGAAACTCGGAAAGTATTCCAGACTGACTGTTGCGGCGGTGATGGACAACAGGCAGCCTTTCGCATGTGTCATTTGGCTCCGGCAGCTCTGTCATTCGGAAATCGCTAGCTGAGCGAACTTTCAAGAAAATACCATAAGAAGCGAGCAAACAATGACGCCAAGGCGAATACAGGGGAAAATTAGTTGTGCTTTCAAATTGAATGAAGGAAATTACACGTTAATGGAACTTGAAATGAATGAAGAGAAAACTGTCCGCAGGTGGGGAACGATCCCACATCCTCGCATTACAGGTGCGACGCTCTTATCATTTGAGCTATCGCGGCGGCGTAATTTTCTGATCCACTTAGTGAGGTATTTATGTTTTACTGCTACAACTAACCCTGGGTGTGTTAGCCAGCGCCACCACTCACAAACATTGGCGGCGGATGTGGAACATCCTTTATGGCACAGGCGCCACGTGTGCGTGGTTTTTATTTTATATTTGGGTGAAGGGAACTGCCAATAAACTCACACATGCTACCGGAAGGCATCAATGTGGCCGGTTTGGAGAACCTCGTTATGTAATGAACGAGAAGAAATGAAACCGAGGGGCCGATTTTCATTAATCGTATCATAAGAAGCCAACAAGCAAAGCCAACAAAGACAACATAGGGGAAATTACTTGTGCTTAACAATTGAACTAAAGAATGATGAAATAATGGAAAGTAAAATGGGCTAAGAAACAATTGGTCGCAGGTGGGTAACGATCCCACGTGTTCGCATTACGCGCGCGATGCTCTTATTATTATTATGCGTAATGCGAAGACGTGGGATCATTCCCCACCTGCGGCCAGTTGTTTTTTCAATCATTTGACTTCGATTAATCTATCATTTCTTTAGTTCAATTAGTAAGTACCAGTAATTTCCTCTATATCGCCCTTGGTGTTTTTGTTGGCTTCTTTTCATATGATTAATAAAGATCTGGCCCCTCGTTTCCTTTCTTATCGTTGTTTAAGACAAGGGATCAGAAACGAATCTGAGCGCCCATATGCCATCTGTCTTAAAAGTGACTTGCTTCGCTGCCGTAAGTATGAAGTGTACAGAGCCAATATCCTTGCGCAGTGTTATATAATCCCGGACGTAACTCTCGGATTATTGGCGGGATTAGTGAGATTCATTTTGGCTTGGTGCATGATACGTTACAGCGATACATAACATGTTAGGCCCTTTGGGCATGCACGTCGTATACAGCAAATTATTGTAGCGCGTACCAGAGGCCACCATAATAGCCAATCTGATCGCTTTTACGCATAGCAAGACGGCAGCTGGTGCCCATACAGTCCAGACCACCCGCTTCGATAGGAATTCGCGTTTGTTATTGGATCTCCGATCTAACAAAAAAAAAGCAAATGGTGAAATCTGTCATCACTTAGTCTTATCCATGCTGAGGGCAAAGAATCAGGTATGTTTTGCCGGTATTATTGAGATCGGCTGCTTGTTTTTATGGTGCTAGGACTATTGAGGCCGCACAGAGCCGTACAAGTGGTTTGTCTTCCACTTACAATGGGACGCTTCATGCTTAGAACTGGTGCTGCGTGGACGATGCGGCGCGGTACAGAGGCCTAATCGTTCACTGCATCATTGATGTATTACTCAGCTCTAGCAGGGAACGCGAAGTGGCGAGCAAACGCGTAATAGACGCCAAGAAAGCGATGCGGCATTGGCGAGCATTCATAAGGGCGTTCATCACCTAAAAAGGCTGCAATAAACAATGACAAACCATATATAAATGAAGCGAAGCGTCGCTGTGGCATTCATAAAAGCGCAGCTTATGGTTACAGTGCCAAAACATCTGTTGCGTTAATCTAGTAACCGTGAAGCATGTATCGACAAGATGAGAAACAGACGCTGAGCAGACGACACGGCGCGTATGAACACATCTTGAAAGACATTCGGCTTTCACCAGTAGGGTGATTGAAAGCGACAGCAAAATATAAGATTGCGCTCGACCTCCTAGGATGGTGAACTACACACGGGTGCAACATGTTGGTGCGTGGCAGCAAGCAAGGAAACTAGGCAGAAGGAACGGCCCATGGCGGCTACCGAAAGACTCACAGCGTCACAACCAAGGAGGTTAAATAAGTGCTGGAGTGGAAACCATGGCCCAAAGCTGACGCCGCACAGGAGGGGCACGATAAAACCGTGAATAAAAGAAAAAAATGATAAAGAAGCGCTTTTCACACCCTTCCCATAAGTTAATAAACCTCCTTGGTAAATCACGCCTTATTTCGATGTTTCAGTCACGGCTTATTTTACCAGAGAGATAATTACCTGCGCGTATACCTTCATTATTAGTTTTAGTGCGCAATCTGATTATCCTACCAAACTGTATTGGGAAGGACGTCACAAATAACCAGCTTTTATGCTCTAGCGTTAGAATCACATAGCCAAATCACTTAACCTGTAAGCGGACATCACCGGACAAGGCTCTTTTTTCAGTTGAAAGAGGGACAAGTATCGGCTTTACATTTTCTGGTAAGAAAATACGGGACCTTCCACTCCAGCAGTTTTATTGCGATAGAAATTATTTGGACACCCCAGGCGCATTTCTGCCGTCGCCGTCGCCGTGATGTTCAGTATGGGTGAAAGCATGTGAGCGTGAGCCGGCAAACGCAGTTCAATCTCGCGTGCGCGAGCGAGGAACGCGGGCCTGAAGCGTGCCCTCTCCTGTCGTGCGCGAGGCAGGGGGGTCAGGCGAGGGGAGAATTCTAATTCTGCAATCAGCCCTCCGCGATTCATGAAAAAAATTTTGGGCCACCCCCACTAAGCCTGTCTGTCACGCGACGTCACCGAAACCACACAGCTCTCAATCCGATATAGCGTGTACACACTGATTATAAATCATTATAGCAATAAAAAATATTTCTTTCTGATTCGACGCCTTTTCAGCACTAGCGCTCTGCTATTGGTCAAAAGATTTCGTGCTCCGCCCACTTCGCCAGTATGTGCCTTGACGTCACAAAACCGCGAAAACTAACCGCGTCGAAGTGACGTGTACGCGTTAAAGATAGAATAATATGCCGAAAAACAAACAGATTATTTTTTTGTGTGTGAACAAGCGGAGACTGCCCTGTTCGGAAAGGAATAGAAGATGGCTGCCGCCGGTCGCTCAGGCACTGGCTACTCCCGCCTGCTGGATAGCATCGGTTTATTTGCGTATAATAAAGCTTTTTGCGCGGCCGTATAATGATATCGAGCTCTTTCGGCACCGTTAGGGCATCGCTCTGCCGCCTCTTCTTTGCTAAGGATCTCTTTTAGCAGCACGGTTAACATTCCGTTGCAATCCGCCGCGATTTTCGACCAGCCAACGCAAGCTAAGCAAGTGGAAGCGGACCAATCGCAGACGCCGGCACCACCTTCTTCATCCGGTTATTTTCACTGCACGGGCTCGGCCCACTCGAAGGGCTGTACACCTGAGCGTGGCCCTCGTCTCTTGTCAGCAAATTATACAGGAAGAACTGCTCAACGTAGGCAATGTTATTTATTTTGAAAGCAAACAAATGTGACCTTCGATAAACGAGGAGAGCGTTTGACTGGGCTGTTCAAAGAACGCTGCGGGTCACTGCCCGATGCTTGCGTCAGCTGTTACGTAAATTCGACGTGAAGAGATTGGAACAAAGACATATTGGAATAGTTTTACGTTATAGGGCCCTTAGCCACCGATCGGCTTTTCGTGCAAGCCACATCAAAGTAGTTTACCCAGACCACCCTCGCACCTCCTCCCATCTCCCGTCTTTTATTCAAACTGCGAAAGAATGGAATGCCCTCGCTCCCGACTTCCTGTTGCACTGCCAAGCCGTCACCTTCAAAAAGTGCGCTGAAGAATGTTTCCTGTCATAAATGCCCCGCCCTTCATGCAACGCTCCTTAAGCGGGTACTTGAGGTAGATGTATAAACTGTACCGAAGAAGAAGGATGCTATAGTGGGCCGCCCTCTCCAGCGCTTTTTCGGTGAACGCTGCTCGTGCTGGGAGTCCGTGCCGTGCCCTAACGTTCGGGCTCAAACGCCGGTGACGAATAAACGCCTTTGTAAGTGGTGACGGTGCGGGGTATATATATAGAGTCAGTGGCACTTCGCTGCTCGAAGTGGCAGGACGTGTGTCGAGTGAGCTCCTGAACAACACTTTGAAATGCCATGAATGTTTAAATTATACATCTGGGACCTCAAAGAGGTGCGACGTATCCGAACACATATCTCTCGCATTTATCGCGACATAGCCACTGAATCTTACTACAGTATCTGTTTGGTGCTATGGCTCATTTATGCATTTCTCAATACTTCCTAGGTTTAATTTCAATCGCAAACTTGATTTCATATTCGTTGAGAGTACCTCGAATGCGACCTGCTATAGCCATTTCGGCCTCTACAGAAATTCTTATCCACTACTTGTACATGCTAAGTCGCATCTATACGCAAGCGAAGCATAGCCCCGGGAGAGAAATAAATATAGCCATAAAACATTACATTGGGAAATCTGCGAAATCATGCAAAATTTCGATCACAGTGCACCAATCCATTAATAGCGTACTGTTTGATGGACGCTTCTTTTATACGTACCGGATTCCTACATGTGTGCTGGATCTGAATATTTTTCAAATCAGTGATGGCATCCACCATTCTGTATAAAAATAATATTGGCTTGTGGTGCCTTGCAGAATCATATATAGGTAAATTTCCCTTGTAGCATTTGCTTTTGAGTAGTTGCATTAAATACTTCAGTAGTCTGTAATAACTCCGCGCATAAACCTGCATGTGACTCGTCTGTTACCAACCTTACCCCCATATACCACATGCGAGCAGTTGCTTGAAAGTTTTTTTAGCAAAGGTAGTACAAAACCTACACACTTCACAACGCACGCCCGTCAGCCAATCTCCTTCCCCCATTTTCACCGAATTCGATCTCGTTTGCAATTACAGTTCTCCCAGGACAGTTCATTGAATTATGCGATGCATTTGAACAATACACACATTACACATTGCCTAGTCATCACGCTTAAGAGGCAGCTTTAGCTCGGGTGCTCCTACCTAAATACATGTAAAAAAAAAATTCTTTTTTCTCAGCAACCACTGCACCGAATTTGACAAGGTTCGTTGCATTTAAAAGAGAAACTCGAAATATAGCGACTGTTCGTTTCGAATTTTTCATTTAAATCGTCAACCTTTCATTAAAAACGGACAACTGAAAATTTTCAAAAACGAAACTATCAAGTTTACAACTCTGTAACTCAGCAACGATAATTTATAATACAATTCCGTTAATTGCATCTAATAGTACGTCTAAAGCGGAAAAAATTGATGTGTTACACATGAATATCAAAAATTTTATAATATGGAAATACAGCTTTTGCACAACCCTTGTAAACAACGTAACAAATTCACGTAAGATGTAAAATGACAAATCTAATTTGTCCGCTTTGAATGATCTAATGGATGCCGTTTACAGAACCGCGATATCTGTTTTTTATGCAGAGCTCTGAATCTGTAAACTTCGTGTTTCTATTTTTTTCAGACTATCAAATTTTTTAAAATTATTTTCATAAACTTCAGGACCTAAATCGAAATTACGCTACCAACAGTCACTAGAATTTAACTTTCTCTCTCAAATGCAACAAGCTTCATTAAAATCAGTCCAGGAGTTGTCTCAGAAAAACGTTCTTGCGTTTTACATGTATTTGAATAGGCCGCGTCGGAGTTGGGCCCGAGCTAAAGCTTCCTCTTATGCATCCGGGCAGCGTTCCTCGCTCGCGCACGCGAGATTAAACCGCATTCGCCGGCTCACTCTCACACGCTCTCACTCATGCGGCACCTCACGGCGACGGCGACGCCGGCGCCGACGGCAGAAATGCGCCTGGAGTGTGCGTATATTTGCTGTCGCAATAAAAAATAATTCTCAATTTCGCCCGAAGGCGAAGCACTGAAAACGACAGCAAGCTTTAGCGTTGCGTGGAAGGTGCCTCAGCACGCTGGCATTGCAGGCGTTGCACCACTCAGGTGCCCGAGATGAGACCTAACGAATGCCGTCGGCGTTTGTCAGCGACCGAAGAAATTATTACATCGATTTAGCCTGACGTTAATTTTGCCTTCTGCTAAGACCAGTGAATGCAGCGTGACATGTTAGGCCACGACGTTTTGATGGAGCGGCAGTGCTTATGTACACATACGCAAAGCAGGAATGCTAGTGTGTTTACGCTCAACGCTTAGCCAGTATCGGCAACCAGAACGCTGCCATGGCGATGGCAGAGCCAATCGGGCAGAGTGTGACGGTGCATCCACTTGGCTTCGTCTTCATCGCAGGCGAACGCACGGGGCGTCTGTGGCTGTCTTTGAACCCTTCAGGCACAGTCTGCGCATGCGTCATCGACTACGGGACAGCACGAGGGCTACGTTGCGCGAATCTGTCTCAAGCGGCCGTGTAATTGTTATCGCTCTAATACTACTTGTATCCAACAAAGCTTTCCGGGGTTCTTGAATGCCACTTGTTTAGGAGGAAGGTCCCCATAGAGGGTTTAAAGGAACATGAAAGGGAACATTAAGGTCAAGCTGGATCGAAAGATTATTCGTCTAGAAGTCTACCATCGTTTCCTCTGTAACAAGATGTCCCTTTGTTGCGAAGAAATTAGCTGCGGGAAGTTGGCTTGCTGCTGTTGCTTAATTTGAAACGCCCGTTCCGAAACGGACTGGGTGACGCTATCTGAGCGTGATTTCTTTCTGCGGCGGTCATTGTGAATGAGCCAGTGCTGACGTCGCAGGATAGGTACCATAGCCCTCAAAAGGGGACGCTACTCTGAACTTTATTTTCGTCATTTTCTAGTTTACAAAATATATGTTCTCGCTACGAATTACGAGCTCTACAGAAACTTAATCTTTTGGTCTAAGTCGACATTTTCCTTTAGTGTCCATTTAAAATCGCAAAAATGCGAGGAGTCTCAGAAATATCTAAAAACATCATGAACATAAGGTGGAAATTAGAAGGAATGCATAAGTATATAGGGGTAATTATCAGGCTTCAAGCGGATTTTGCAAACCGGTTTTATAATTTTTGAAATAAACTTCGGTCCGTATTTACAAATAAGGCCTCACGGATTTTAACAGTAATATATATTTGCAGTCTGGATGGCTCGGTTCAAGAAATTTTTCAGAGAAACCTTGTGCCACTGTTGATGCTGAAATGAGAGAGTCCTACATTGAAATGCTTCCAGCAACGCCTCCAATCACACATATTCTCTCGGGTTTTAGCATAGGTGTAAGTGCGAATAGAATAGAATAGAACGGAACAAGAGTTTCTGCTGACGTTCCTGCGTGTTCCACGTCGGGGACGTCCACTTCTCACACCATGGCGCCTACGGCGTCGCGGACTCCCTCGAAGGCCCACGTCTTCGATGTTGTTGTCCCTACGGGGAATGGTCCCGAGACCGTCGTCGACGCGACGGCCTCAATTGTTGGCCTCTCTGAGATCTACTGCGTTCAGCACATGGGAGGACTCAACTTCCAAGTCACCGCCAAGAGCATGGCTTCCATGACTCTAATCGTCGATGCTGGCTGCCTTGTCATCGGTGGCGAGCGTTGTCCTGTCGTTCCCGTTGGCCCGCAGGTGACCAGCGCCACCTGCCTCTTTTAAAGCGAAAGCTTTACTGGCCGCGAACTTGCGATTTCGCCGTGGCGGTGCTCCGAGGAGGCGCATGACGTCACAACGCGCGCCTCGCCGCGGATATTTCTCTCTCTCTCTCGCTCCTTAGTCACTACTGCACATGCGCCACTAGTAGCACAGAGCCACGTGTGCGTTTAAATGTGGTACAAAACTCCCTCACGTGACCTGATCCCAGGTGCCTAGGGACAGGATCGTTTAGGGATCTTTAGTGGCACCGAGCGACACCGTGGCGTGTTCGTCGTCGGCGTGATCGTTCTCTGGCCCACGCGGTGACCGCATTGTTCAACGTTGCTTATGTGATTGTGCTTGCATTTCTTGTGTGTTGGCTGTAGGTTCTGTGTTACTTGGCGGAAAGCCGTGAGTAGTGGTGGTGCGGCAGTGCGGCTTTGGCCTCGGTGATCTCTGGCAGTACAGAATCTGCGTTGTGTCACCCGTACTTTCTTGAGAACTCGGCGGTGGTGACAATTGGAATGTCGAAGTGGCCTAGTGGCCTAGCGCCTCGGCAGCGAAGTTTTTGCGAACCGCGATGTGGCGTCGCCATGTCCGACTTTGCTTGACGGACATCGAGGGATGTGCTTGTCGCTGCAAGTCATGTAAATGCGACTGTGTCTACCGCCCACAGTTCAGCGTTGACTGTGTGGTTGGTGTGCTGTGCTTGAAACGAGTGGTGCAGCCGTGCAGCGGAGGTGGTGGAGGAGAAGAGTGGCTTAGGGGCTCAATTTGCGCGTTCACAGGCATGTGCTCCCGTTTTGGTCTCATTAGAGGCAGTGGCAGGATTGTGGTGTGCTCTTTGCCTAGTATGAAGTTTACGATGCTAACACACAGCATGTTCACGTTTTCTTGGGCTATATGTCATTTGCATGACGACCGAGTTGAAAACGAGGCATACGTCTGTGTTCTTAGCGCTTGTGTGTTGTAAATTACTTTCTATGGTGGAAGTTCTGGCAGTCTTACTACGCAAGGAGTATGTACGTAAACGTATAAACATATTTCTGTTTGTCTGAAATTTTGAAGTACCCATAACACCATTTCCGACTGATAAGTGGGATACATGGCCTGTGTGAATCAGCTACCTTTTGTTGCGACGCTCTTCCGTGTGGTAGACTGATGCATGGTGCGCGTTTATTTCTGTACTGTTGTAAAAACCATTTGTTTATTCACTCGATACAAATGTACTGCTTTTTCGCCGCAGTACGCTTTAGTTACGCGGTGAAGCATACTAAAAGTGGAAGGGCGCCGCTATCACTCGGCATAGTATGTCCACTAGGCGACCTAAGAGGCGGCGGGTGCGCGAGTGTATAATTAAAGAACTCTTATTATGTCCACTGACAGTGACCCCTTTCTACTTTACCCGCCGTGGTTGCTCAGTGGCTATGGTGTTGGGCTGCTAAGCACGAGGTCGCGGGATCGAATCCCGGCCACGGCGGCCGCATTTCGATGGGGGCGAAATGCGAAAACACCCGTGTACTTAGATTTAGGTGCACGTTAAAGAACCCCAGGTGGTCGAAATTTCCGGAGTCCTCCACTACGGCGTGCCTCATAATCAGAAAGTGGTTTTGGCACGTAAAACCCCATAATTTAATTTTTTTTCTACTTTTTGTAGGCTTCACCGCAGTAGATTGCTTAGGCTTCACCGCAATGAACTGAAGGGGTGCTTTGGAGTTACTAAAGACTGTCCATTGTTGCGGTGGTTCCTGACTGATTAAATCAAGTGCAGCACGGAGTGCGGCAAGTTCTGCACCTGTCGATGTGGTCACACATGAAGTCTTCAACCTGATTTCTTCAGATTTTGCCGAGATGACTGCAGCAGCAGAGCTGTTGAGATTTACCGACCCATCTGTGTATACATGTTTCCGAACTCTGTGCACGTTGCGAATATGTTCCACGGTTGCTTGCTTCAAAGCTTGCAACGGCGTTCCAGCTTTCCTTCTGGTGCCTGGAATTGTCAATTGCAGCTGCGGCCGGTGTAGACACCACAACCGGTCTGACAACCGTGTAGCAGGCGTAAATTTTGATGGCAAGTAGGACTGATGTCTTACAATACTTTTGGCAAAAGTTGAATGTGGCATCTTTGCTGGCAAGCAAGCAAGTCGGTGTGAGGGAATCCGAGTCAGGTGTCGGATATGTGCTCTCAGGACATCTGTAGCCGTGTAGACTGTCAAAGGAGCGTCTCTCGCGATGGCCACTGTCGCAATCGATGAAGTAGTTTTTGGGAGACCAAATCAAGTTCTGAGTGCTTCAGCTTGCATACTCTGTAGCCTGTGGATATTTGTAGTGCAAATATTTTCTAGTACAGTTAAGCTGTACCGCAGGAAGCCCAAAAATAGTGCCTTATATTGTTGCAACATTGGTGGTACAGTTGCGCCTCAGGACTTACCACCGTGAAACACGAGAAGGTCCACAATGGCAGTCAAACGCTTTGTCATGTACAAGCCGTGAGAGCTCCAAGACAAGTCTCTATCAATGATAACACCAAAAAATCGGTGCGTTCGTCTGTATGGTACACTTTGGTCATTGATCCGCAAAGCATACGGGGTCATCGCTTTGCGAGTAAAAGCAACGAGTACACACTTCTCCTATGAAAGCTCCAGGCCTCGCCTTCTCAGGTGTGTTGACTCGGCCATTGAAAACTTCTGAAGTCGTGCACGGACTTGACAGATGTCACTCCTGAAGCCCATATATGCAAATGTCGCCTGCATATTCGGAGAGCTGTGTGGTTTGCGGTAACGAATCCGGGAGACCAACGAGCACCAGGTTGAAAAGGGCAGGGCTGAGTACTCCGCCTTGCGGTCCACCACGACTGGTATAGCTAGATGGCGTTGGTCCGTATTCAGTCAAAATAAAGAAAGATCATCCACTAAAATAGTTGGTGTGTCCACCAATCCCTACAGCATCTAAGGCGTCCAGAATTGCATGATGATCTACATTGTCGTACGCACCTTTAACATCAAGGAACAGGGCCGCAGTGATTCGTTTCACATGTTTCTGGTGTTGTACGTATGTTGCAAGGTCGATAACGCTATCTATTGACGAGCGTTCGCATCGAATACCAGCCATTACCTCTGCATGGACGTTATAAAATTCCAAGTACCATTCCAACCGTGTAAGGATCATTCTCTCTATTACCTTGCCGACACAGCTGGCCAGTGCCATTGGACGGTAAGATGACAATTCCAAACGAGATTTTCCAGGATTAAGGAGTGAAGCAAGGCGACTGGATTTTCACGTTGTAGGAACCAAGCCGCCACGCCATATTGGGTTGTATAGGCCAAGAAGTGCATGTCTGGCCTCTCGACCAACGTTTGCAAGGGCAGAGTATGTGATGCCATCGGGTCCTGGTGACGGAGATCGCTTGCACCCAGTGAGTGCGGCTTCCAGTTCTTCGATGGAGAAAGGAGCGTCCATACGAGGATCCCGGGAGCGAGGGGGTACAGTAGGAATAGGTGTGCAAGGCTGGAACGTCGGGACCGCGATCGTGGCGCAGTAATTGTCGGCTACGTAGACTTCTCCGCGTCCTTGATGGAGGGCTAGAGAGTTAAATGGACGGGGCTGTTGAGAAACTGTTCAAAGGACTGTTCTACAGACAACCGACAGAGGTTTACGTGGATTGAGGGACTCGGAAAAGGATTTCCAGCGTTGATTTTGCTGTAAAGCAATGCGACGCTGAATTTTCTTTTGAATGAGCCTGGCGTCCCTAAGGTTGCCAACCGATTAAGTCCGTCTGTACCGTCGCTCTGCTCGCCGGTGGATTGCGCGGAGGCTCTGTATTTCTGCCTCAAGATCCGTGTATTTCTCTAATGACCGAAATGAACGCATAGCATCCTGCATGGCTTTGTTGATGGGAATTTCCAGCGTGGATGAAACGTCTTTCTGGCATGCATCTTCAATAAGTGAGTTAAACACGGACCAATTGATTGCTTGCTGAAAATTTGATGAAATTGATTTGGTTAGCCCTTTTACCTTCAGGTAGGTAGCAATGTGATCGCTTCCGTCAGTTTATATATCTGCGAACAAATGGACGTAGCGAGAGAGGCATCGCGAGTCTAAAGAACTGCTGTACGTCCGGCCGCGCAGAAACGTGGGACTGCCATCGTCTAAACAGCAATTTTCATGGTCGCAGGCCAAGGAAACGGGGTTTCTTCCTTTGGAATTTACCTTGATACTTCTACAAAGTGAATGACGTGAGTTAAAGTCCCCAACAATTAATGTATGGACCAGCAGTCGTATCTAAAATATCACTCAGTCTTTGTCTATCGAGACGACTTGATGGAGAAAGGTAAGCGCCCACTGGAGTAAAGGCAAGTTAATTTTCGCATGGCCAAACAGACATACTGATTACTGTCATGAGGCCGTACTGGATGAAAAACATGTCAGTTCCCACTGTATGTAGATGATCAGCTTGCCAATGTCCTTGCAAGTCAATGACACGTAAGGTTCATATCCTGAGAGCCGAACGGGTTTCTGTAGGTCTGGTTCACATAATAGTGGGCGATCGATTGGCGTAAACGTATTGGTGGAAATCAGCAATACGGGATTTCCGTCCACGTGCCTTCCATTGCATAATGGGAGCTTCCTTGACTTGTCTGAAAAACGGCTGTGGCGGTAGAACCATTGTACTTGCTATTCCAGGTTCGCAAGAACCGGATCCAGGCCGTCCAGCACTTCCAGTGCACCCCGAGCAGATGGCGTCTGCATGTCATTTATCATCACACGAGTTAGTGTCATTAAAGACTTCATTGTTTCGATTACTTGCTTGTCTTGACCTTGGAGCCGATCTGTGCTGTCATTGGTGCATCGGTAGTCCACCGTCGGTCTTTATTCTGCTGGAGTATTTAATGCCTGAAGTGCAGGCCAGGCGTTTCCAGTAGACGTAAGCATTGCTTCACCAGACACCATTTTGTCAGTGCGGTTGATCGCCTTCGGAGCATGAGCTGCAGGAAGTAGCGTATGCCTTACGATGGTGTCAGCATTTTTAGCACACGAAGATCGTCTGCGGAGGGCAAGACGCCGTCGCACTTTGGCGGCGGCCTCTCTGTGCGTCTAATTGTCTCTCAGCATATTTTTGAGGACTTTCAGCTATGCCTTGTGTCCCGGTCAGTCCTTCGACGATGCTTCATGGGGACCAGGGGAATTGGCCCATTTGAAGTCAGTCGCTGGGCAACCATCAACGCAGTTCTGCTCAGAGCATTTTAGGTACACGGCCGAATTTTTACACATACCGCTGACATGGCCGATCATCAAACAATTACGGCACTGAAGAGGTCTCGGAACGAAAGGTCGCACTGCATGACGAAAAAATCCAACTATCACGTGTAACGGCAAGCTTCCTCCCTTAAAAGTTATCTTCTCAGAACGTGATTCTCCTAAGAGATGGATTTCAATAGTAGTTACAACCGCTGTGGCGAGATCAATCAAAATAGACAGGTCCCTGTCGTTGATTGACTCATCGACATGATAAATGACTCCTGATAAAGTATCGCTGTCCTGTGGTACAATGTTGCGAACATTTATCATGCCCAGCAGTTTGACTGTGCACAAGATATTCAGCGCTGCTCTGTCCATGACATCGACTGCGAGGATATTCTGACGGGAGGTAATTCTCAATATCCATAATCTCCTTCGGAACAAGAGTATCTAGTGTAACACATATGTCTTGCCTGTTTAGCCGATTCAGGTCGTCGGTCGGCGTCTCGGGCAAGAAGAGGACAGTACGAGTCATGTAATTGTTCTTTGCCATCGCCGTCGTCCTTGTTAAAGACGAGGAAGCCGTGACGATTCTCCTCTTTCCCTTTTGCCTTAAAACTATCATGTAGTAACCGTCTTCCGACACATCTTCTGAAGCAGAGTAGTACAGCATGGTGTGCTCGCTGCCTGTGTCGCTCATGAGGCGGTTGTGCTTCCTCCGAGCGCTTTACCATGTGATGACTGTCTCGCCCGGGTGCCTAGCTGATTCCGTTTTCATCGCCGAAAGTATCGGGAGCGGCGCCTCCCGAAAACACGCAACATACTCGTAAAATGAGAGCAGCAGAAAACGGGGTTCCACACAAGAGTCACTTCTTCGTCGTTCCTTTACGTGCGAAAACCACGATTTGATTATGAGGCACGCCTTAGCGGTGACTCCAGGCTAATTTTGACCACCAGGGGACCTTTAACGTGCCCCCAATGCACGGGACACAGGCGTTCTTGGATTTTGCTTCTTTCGAAATGCGGCCATCGCGGCCGGGATTTAATCCCGCGACCTCGTGCTTAGCAGCGCAACACCATAACCGCTAAGCCACCGCAGCGGGTAGAAGCGCCTGAAGGAGGCGCCACGCAGCGCAGCGCCATCTCTGGCGGAGACGCCAAACCCGCGCCCCAGAACTCACGGACCACTGGCTTTCACTAGAGCGCTCAGCACGAAAAGATGACAATGAAGTGCATGGTGCCCTGTATCTGCCTGTTGAACATCGCTATTGGAAATGACAAATACAACTTCAGCGTACTATAAGTTACAGCTTGAGTGATACCGTGAACAAACATTAGGAAGAACTTGAAAGAAATCTTTTTTTTAACTTGCTTGGGCCGCAACTAGCGTATGTAATGTGGTCTTGTGCAAAGGGTTCGGTGCCAGAGACCACATTTTCAGTTTGACTGGTTTTGACTGGTCGCCCGCATGATCTCGTTTTTTTCTCGTAACTTGCCCGGATAACGGCTCTGGCTTTTGGCTCAATGTCACTTGAAGGTAACCGACAACGGGAGCTAAACGCATTTTACGCTTAAAAGCATTTCATTCCGACACCTTGTTGATAAAGCCCATGACCGGGAGTTACTGGAGGCCGCACTCTTGCTGCTGTTATCGCGCAAGCTAAACCATCTGTAGTATTGAATGACTCTGCTATTTGGCACTACAAAGCTGACGAGCGATGAAGAGTATCGCCAGCAGTGTTGCAGTCATCGCACCTCAAATGTGTCCCTGGTGATAAAAACTAGAGAAAAAAAAAACGTAAGCAATTTGTGTACCTTTAAGTATATACAGTCCGTTCTGACCAGACCACTCGCATGCGCCAATGTGTGGTAAGTGCCCGCACCTGCACAGCACTCCCGCTAGCAGCGGAAGGCACAACGGTACCTGCAGACCCGATCGAACGGAGTGGCATGGCGTGCCCACTTGTCATTCTCCTCTTTGCAAGCAAACGCATTGATCTTCTCTCGAGTATCCGGAGACAGTCTAGCCTTCCACGCACGAGCCACGCTTGTACCATCGATACCGGAACAGCACGGCGACGACAACGGCGCAAACGTGCCTCGAGTGTCCATATAATTGCTATTGCAAAAAAAAAAGATACACATTTCCTCCACCACGTGAACGCGGCCCCGAAGCAGGCGAGAGATAGGGAAGCGGGAATTTGTTACCTGACGTAGCGCGTTAACTCGTTACCGTGCGCAACGCGCGGTGTTAAACGGCAAAGTACCGCTGGCCGCCTTCTACCTTCAGCAGCGCATCAGACGCCATAATTCACGAGTTTAGGCTGAATTTCAAAACACGGGCGACGATGGAAGGACCTGGCAACGCGCGCGGTCATTAATCAACAGCTCGCTTCATTATGTCGCGTGTACAAACAGGCTGCAGTGACGAAAGAAAGACGATACGGGTGCTGCAGCCTTACTGACCGGAAACCGTAGCGTGCGTTGCTCTCTCCTCTTTGTCCTTCTCTCTCTCTGTCTGAAGCCTGAAAAAAATATCGAGGAAGGCGGGAGGGGGACACCTAACTTTACTGCGCACCTCTTGTCCTCTCTGTTCATTGAATAAGCTCATGAATAAGAAAACACAAGACATTCGCTATGTTTTCTGCGGGTTATGAGCACACATACACGGCGAACGAAACTTGGATCGCGTCATATTGCGTTGTGTACTCATTAACCTGCGCGATCACCATGCGCGCTCTTTAGACGGCGTTTTCTTTTCCCTTTCTTTCTTTATTGCTTTCTGTTTATTTCATCTTACTTTTTTCCTTGGTGTTTAATTACACCTCTCGCGCATCTGGCCTCTATCGCATTTACGTCGTCAAGAGAGAACGTTAATTGCAACTCCTGTCGTTGCGTTTACAGGTACTGTTTTGTACTTGCCGCGCATCATCGTTCAGCGCTTACAAACCGCTTCCATTGGAGCTTCACGCCGTCACCTAGTCGCAGGCTGCTACTGTACACGTAAAACGTTCAACACTGCATTGCCCGTCGGATGCGGTTATTTATAGTCACGGAGCAAATTGGGAGAACGAGATCAAACAAGCGCGCCGACAAGGAAAAGGCGTTTTTGCTTACAACAGTATCTCCGTGCCCGTCGAACAGTGCTGCAACGCACAACTTGCCTGTTACACAGCCGGAAGTCGCTTACAGTTTAATGTCAACTAGTGTATCGGCTACCCCCGATTAGCGGGCAAGAGGCAGCAGTTGATGTTGGAGTTGACATTAGGAGAAATAAAGAGGAGTTTAGCAGGCCTTGGTAAGGCGCAAGGAAGATAGCCGGTGGTCTGTTAGGCTTACAGAATGGATGCGAAGAGAAGGGAGGTGCTTGGAGAATGGCCGAGAACTGTATAGGGGAGTGTAATGAAATTATAAAAAAAATTGCAGGCATAAGGTGCTGTCAGATGGCGAGAGAGGGGGTTAATTGGTGATCACTGGGAAAGGCCTTCGTCCTGAAGTGATATCAATTATTGTTATTATTGTTCTTGTTCTTGTTGTTCTTCTTGTTCTTCTTCTTGCTCTTCTTCATCATCTTGTTTTCTTCTTGTTCTTGTTCTTCATCATTTCGTCGTCGTCGTCGTCGTCGTCGTCGTCGTCGTTGTTGTTGTTGTTGTTGTTGTTGTTGTTGTTGTTGTTACAATGACTATGATGACAGCTTGTTTCTACAAAATCTGCCATAGGCTAAAAAAAGTGAGGGATTTGATATAAAATCACAATTCGTGCAGACTAAGCTTCAGTGCCTCGATAGAAGTCAATATTTGTTCAGTAAATTGGTAATACCATTTTAATTAACCAAGTTTCACCATATACCATTCAAATTATTTACATTTGTGGGCATAGGGTAAATATACAAATCAATTAATTAATGGATAATTGAATTCATTCATTCATTCATTCATTCATTCAATCAATTTTATTTTGGACAGCCACAGTTCAGGAACCTGGTACTAAAGGGATCATATCTGCCTGACATGGCCCCGGGCACCTACGGAATCTGATGTGATACAGAGCAAGAAATTGTTAAAGTGGCATAAAACAACGCTGAGTGTATGAAAATAAGAAGACAAAGGCTGCGGTAACAAATGTCAAAATAATAAATAACTGCCCAAAAAACACACATGAACAGCGATATACACAGCAATGGCGTAGCTACACAATGGAACAACGTGTTTTCTGCCAAGACGCACTCAAAAGTCAGGTGAAAACGAGAGCATAAGAACAAGTAACACCAGAAAACATTTCTGTTTGCATCCATAATAGCAAGCAGAATTTAACAAACATTTTATCACTTGGACAGTCTTGACATCATGATCTGTAACATGTTAAGAAATACTGCAATGGCGTACTGTGTCAGCTGCTACGCATACTGTAATCTAATACGAGGAGTAATAAATGGTGAAGTTTTAAGGTTGTCAACATCTTGCTTTGCAAGTCGATTGTCAAATGCTACAGGGTTAGAACAAACTTGTATATGTTTAAGTTAATAGGGACAGTACTTAAGCTCTAACGCAATAAGGAAGAGTATGGTCATTTCGTAGTAACCCATAAATACTTTGAGTTTCACGTTTCTGCAGCGTATGTAATATAGTAAGGTTACGCTGTGAAATATGACATTAAACGGTACTCAAAGTACTTTGAGTACTCAGTACTGAAAGCATAACCTCTTGCTAGAAAATAAGTAAGTCCTAAAAAATGTGCAAACAAAAATACACTCCTGTTAAAATGTTAAGGTGCTCTAGAAAATGTAGAACGGATAACTGTTATTTGTAATAGCAATGCAATTCACGGCCAATTTTGAGTTCGCATTTGTCGAAACTGGCGGTAAGCACGAAGTTCTGGAGCAAATATTGTGCTTTGTATACTGTTTTGTTTCAATTTTGCTACTATACAATATATACATGTCTACTAGAGCCATTAAACAACTAATTAGTACATTTCGTTAACTTCTAATAATGTTTCTAACAATTGCGAAATCAATTCCCAGCCAAAAGATGTCCTCGAAGAACTCGAATACTCGCATTCGTATTGTACCACATGCTAAACACACAGTCTTCCGTGAACGAACCTCGCATCTCTGCCTTCGTGGTGGCGGTGAAAAATGATGACGATCATGAGATGGTAACATAATCAATACAAGGTCACATTAAAACAACATAGCCTTCTCCAGAAATGTTCCAGCAATAACAGTCCATGTCGCGTTTTCTCTACGCGGTATCATGCGGGGCTGTCGTCAAACATACTGCTAAATCAGGCTCTGACCTGCAACCTACCTTGTTTGAAAGGCTGCTATATGGAGCTTTGTTTTTCGCAGCTATAATTTCCGTAAACGTGAACTTCGCATTGCCGTTTTACATTCACTGATTGGGGTGGCGTGTGATTTTCCTGCCTGCGAGCATTTAATTTAAAACTGAAATATATTTCGCTTAGGCTTATTCAGTCCGCTACGGGGAAAACCAAGTAATATACACTAAAAATTGGTCTGCGGTCGTGAAGCGTCCTTCGTATGTGAAGTCATTACTGCATCAAAACAAAACATAAGCAGTCAGACCACAGTAACATGGTCTGGCTTTACTATTGATTCCCCGTCCGCACTGCATCATTTCGCAAAGAAGTTCCGCACCTCCAAAGGACAAAAATACATTTAAAAAAATCACACGTATGAAAGGGCCGACTGCCTCCTTGCCAATCTGCAAATTCGCAATCGGTAAATCAACCGAAAAAGAAATTGCGCCAACCTGTGAAACACACTTTAGGAATCAGAGCTCGCAATTGAAGCTATTTAAGGTTACTCGTGCCCCCACCACCCCTTCTCCTTCCTCTATGTGATTATGGCGGATCTTAGAGGGTGCGTTCAGAAGTCGAGGAAGATTGAAGCCCTAACCTCGAGGACCAAGTTCCCGACAATCTTTTGTTGTGGGCCCAGGTCGTCCGGCTTTCATGTTTTGCTTGTCACCTCGGGCGTTGGCGCTGCGATCTAGTATTGGCAGGCTTCGGCGTCGAGCGGGCGACACCCTCTGTGCTGTATTGTTCGTTGCTACGCCGGCAGGCACCGCGTGCCGCCTAAAGTCATTTCGGAAGCTCGTTCCTTGTGGTTAAGGTTCACTAGAAGTGGTCGGCAGTATTCGTGAATGGTAATGCGCGTTTCGATCACGCGCCAAGGCGCGAATCACGCATGCGAATGAGAGCAATACAGGTTGAGAACTCGCGCATAAGACGCCTGCGTCTTTAAGCTTTCCGTCGCGTTTATGCGTCCGTGTCCCGTTTGTGTGCGTTTGAATGGACGCAGACCGCGTACCTCGGCGTGTGCTGTTGGAAGCTACATCGATTCCAGCCACTGACGTGGCGAGCCGTCTGCCCGTTACCATAGCGATGGGTTCGCGTTGGTATAGCTAAGCCTTCATTCCTCGATACTGAGAACCAACCTGAAGAATACCACCTGAAATGAAGACGAAATGGCGTGGTCGTGGTAAGACCTAAAGAAGCGAAATCCTGGAACACCGTTACGTTTCGGTTAAGTTGGCGAATGGGGAATAAATGGCTACGCGTTTGGCTTGAAGCAAGCAGACAGGGAGCGGCCATGTTGACACTTGACTTTGTTCCTGTTTCATCCTAATTCTGCAAGTCTGCGGGAGATCTATAGCCATAAATACATTTTCTTTAAAAAAGAAAGTAAAATGGTCAGACAATATACACCGATCAATCTTTTCACGAGCAAAAAAAATAAATATTGGTCGTGGCCAAGCTTCAGCAAGCCATTCGGCAAGAATAAGCGCTCACGAGATGATAATGACCAGGAAAAAAAAAACGTGTCAACATTTTTGTCTGCTTCGTTTACTTGTAGTGCCGCCTTTGTCTAGAGACATGAAGTTGGTACGTACGACCAGCGAAAGGTTTTTCACTTAATACTTTCCAAACCATGTCGTTGCTATTTGCTGCACCTTTACAGGCTTTTTTACAGTTAGAAACCCGCACTGTTACAAGGCCGAAAGGTCGGCAAGCTTCTGACAAAATTAGGCTGCCTACGAGCGTTCTTGAAATGAGAGGACTGAACAAAACTGCTGCGCCCTATATGTTTATATTTTCTTCGTTGAGTCACACTTCCTCTTCTTTTTCTTTGTTTCTTTCGTTTATGTTTTTGATCGTCGTTAGAAAAACCATTAGCCTCGGCTCCAATAAAAAACGACAACCCGACTAACTGTGCGATCAAAAAAATAAAGGCAACTGAAAAGCACCTAATTGAAAAGTACCTAATTTTACAGCACATATTTGTTATATACACGTCACACACTCAGTGCCTAATGTCAGCGTACATCCAGTGTTGTTCGTATATACTGCAGCCCTGTTTGTCTGATAAACAAAGGATTATGCCGACATGCAAACTGCTGGCACATATCTGTTGATATGCAGGCACGCGAAATCAGTTTCTTCCTTCACTGAACTCGAATTACGTGCCACCCTTGAACCTAGCACACGAGTGTTGCTTTCTGGAATTCGTTCGACGAAGCTGGCTTTTCTACACAAAACGGTCATGTTGCAGAAATATAGTTTCAAGTTTCGAAATTTTAGAAACAGCGCCAGGAAACACGACAAGAAAGTGAGACGTACACAAACGTGCGTTTGTGTGTGTCTCACTTTCTTGTGAGACATTTTCTTGTGTCTCACTTTCTTCTCTCACTACCAGTTTCCTGAGGCTGTTTTAAATTTCGAAATCTGGTACCAACTAACCTGACAGAAAAGTCTCCTTCAGCTTCAAACGTTGCACTAATTTTTTTCATGATTATTCGAGCGTTTGGAGTGCTTGTGTGTTAGAAACGTTAAAATCCCTGCTGCTTCGTCTACTCGTTCACGTCAATGTACAGTCATTGGCGTTGGCTCACGTTAATGCTGGCGCCCAATGACGTTCTGTGCCACTTCGGCTTCCAGCGACTGGAATTAGTGCGATCACATCAGTCCCATGAATGAGCGCTTGTTTTCTGGTTACTGCGTTGTTACGTGCTCGTTACTAACAAAATTTGCCATTGTCGTAACTCCTTCGTGGATTAAACACCTATGAGTACTGTTTATATGAGAGAGATCATTTACTGAATGAAGGGGACAAGTGAACGGGACGCCTTCACACGGACGTGTATGTATGCTTTGATTTGTATCGCTTGCCTAAGCCAGAAAGAGTAGCTTCTATCACTCGTGATGCCAATGTCTCCTACACACGCATTCATAAAGAAAAAAAAAACGGAACGGGACCTTGGCTACCCAGGAGTCGGCTATACTAAGACGCCGTCATAAAATTGAGGTTACCGTTTTACCGATGCAACATGAACACACCGCCCGCGAACATAGAAACGTAGTAAGGGTGTTTTCTAGGCAGCATAGCATAGATAATTCAAGAGGCACGCGATGCCAGAAGAGACTGCGTAAGCCCGCTTAAAGTGAGATTCAACGGCAGCAACGCTTCTGAAATGGTTCAGAGCATGAACGCTACGAGTGGTCTTAAACCAAAACTTTCTCAGCGTCGCACTGTGAATTCGCGATATTTCGTGTTTGCATTTCGGCGGGCCTTGTGAGCAGGGTAGTGAGTAAACATAAACACTACATGAGATTCAAGTTTCTACCTTTGTGGGGGATAAGCGTACGCATTGCGCGAGTGTGCTCCTAGCATGGGTTGTGAGTACACAACTGTACGCATTGACGTTAGCCGAGTGGCATGCGTAACCGCTTCAGTAGAGGTTCGCTTCACATAGATTTCAACATGTGCGTTGGATCTGCACATATTTTGCTTCGAGTTATTCACGCTCGGTACTCGTCGCATGGCCTCTGCTACGTCAATCACGAAGATGTAAGGTACTAATAATTCCTCGGTATTTAGCGTTTTCTTTTACTGATATGGCTACTGCATGTGGCCTGACCTTTTCTGGCAATACGAATTTTCTCATTACGCTATTTTAACAGTACATGCTTAAAATAGTATTTCTATGCCTTTCTCGCTATTCTCTCTGAGATGAAATTAGCCTGTTTTGTTTTTATTTGTTCTTGTTTTATGTTGTTTTCGTTTCTGACTTTTTTTTTTCATTTCTGGCATGCATTGATATTTCAAACGGCAAGTACAGAAATGCCAGCGTCATCCTACACGCGTATTGCGCAATATCATTCCTGCCTTGTTAGTAATGATAACATAAGAGAGACAATATCTCCTGATGACGACGGTGATGCCGATGCTTCAAGACATGGTACGAGCCTGAAATGGGGGATGTACCAAGATGCTAGTGGTTGTACGCGCAGACAACGTATTCAAAATAATGTACGCGAAAAAAGTAAAATTGAGGAAAAAAAACTTACGTGTAATTGAGAAGTGAGACTAAGGAGAATGGATGTTTATATCTACAAAAAAAAAAAAAAGATTCGTTACAGATACCACTTCGGTCACTCAATATAGGTGCAACGTAACAAGTTTGCACGTGTAGAAGAAATAAAATTTAAAAAAACGGATTCGTAGTATTCGGTCATTCCCGAATAGCTCCAGCTGAACGAGCAATTTATTCCAAAATCCCTTCGTCAGCGGTATTTTAACGGCATAGTTCAGCCAGTCCGTTTGGAACGCTCTTATCCATGCACGATTCCCTATTATAGGAGTGATTACCAATGTCCGAACAAAAAAAAGCGGAGGCAGAGCTCGATGGCACAACGGCAAGACGCAAATATACGAAACGTATAACGCCGACTCCGTATATAATCTCACCCCCTCCATGGACGCAATGAACGACGTATTATGATTCATTACATTTTAATGCGCCGAAGCACCTTCTTTGTCATCGCGCGAACAAACGCATCTCCCGGTATGCGACGCAAGGAAGAAAGCTTTTTAAATATACAAACGTCTCCCCGTTAGAGACTTCGAGTCGCTGCAGAGATCCAGACGGGCGGACGAGCTTCTCCGTATAACTCGGGCTGTTTAAAAGGCCATCCGCGAGGACCGAACGAGGAGAAAACGGAAAAACAAAAAAACAAAAAATGGAGGAGCGGGCGAGATGTAGTCGTAGACGGTGTATTTTGTACGAACAAAAAAGATGAAGTGCCGGGGACATATTCGTCCGCTTTTACAAAGACATCTCCGGTGCGCGTGCCGACTGGGTTTTTATTTCGACTCGTCTCTTTCGAGACCCCCCCACACACCTCTTTTTTTTTTACGATTCGCTTTGTGCGGCTCGCTTTCCGGGTCTTCTCCCCCGTTCACTACCGCTGCATGCAAAGTGAGTGAACATTATATACGTATATATATTTTCTCCTTTCCACTTTTTTCCCCTTTCTGCATATGTTGCTTCCTTTCATTCTTTCACTCCAATTCTTCCCTGGTATTGCAGTGTCGTCGCATTCCTGCTTCCCATTTGCTCACTGACGCCCCGTACCCTACTTCCCCTTTCTTTTCCCTACGCCATTTTGCCAA
Source organism: Dermacentor andersoni (assembly GCF_023375885.2). Classification (NCBI taxonomy): domain Eukaryota; kingdom Metazoa; phylum Arthropoda; class Arachnida; order Ixodida; family Ixodidae; genus Dermacentor; species Dermacentor andersoni. The sequence goes on from NC_092822.1 coordinate 55,713,827, forward strand.
TGGCGTAAGGAGTCACGAAGGTAACGTCCGCGAGGGTGGCCCGCGCGGACGCCGCTGCCGCTCCCCCTCCCCCCTTCTTCGTCGCTCCCTTACACAGCCGCGCAGCCTTCTTTTTGACAAACTGCGCGTATTTCTCGACCGCCCGGCTATTATTGTTATTTATGCCCTGCCTGCGGAGCCTGCTCTACGCGCTTTTCCCCCCCCTCTCTCTCTCTCTCTCTCTCTCTCTCTGGGTTCGCCTCTGTGGCAATGCAGCTAAACCTTGCGGCAAAGAGACCATCAAGCGAGTGGTGTCGGTGCAGAACGGTAGCAAGGAGGGCATCGGCCTGTGGGTGGGGGGAAAGGGGGAAAAGGGGGGGGGGGAGGGTGGTTGTGCCACTTGGATGTGCGGCGTCACTGCGTCTGCGCTACTCGCAAGATGCGTGTCCCCATATATCTCTAGTTCTATGCTCCATCTCGCAACTGACTCGCAACACCACCAGAGGCACGCGGTGTGCACAGACAGTGTCCTTGCGCAGTAGAATATAGATCCGGACGGTAGCTGTCCGAATATTGGCGGGATTAAAAACTTTTCTTTTTGCTGGACACGCGATACGTTAACCGCGATGCGTAATTTGTACGTCCTATACCGCGAATCACTGTTGAGTTTACCAGCGATAATCGTAATAGCCAACCTAGCAGGGATTACGTGTGCAAAATGGCAGTGCCCATACAACCCAAACCGCCCGCTTCGATTTGAATTCGCGCTTGTTACCGGCTCTCCGACCTTAAAGCAACAAATAAATGGTAAAATCCATCATCGCTTAGCCTCAATTCCCGATGAAGACAAAGCATTAGGTATGTCATGTCATCATTATTATGGAGATTGGCAGTTTATTTTAATGCTGCCAGGACTACAGAGGCAGAACCGAGCAGTAAAAACGGTTTGATTCTCAGCTAGCAGATGGCGCCTGAACATTAGCACTAGTGATGCCTTGATGTGGAACGCTATAGAGACCTAACTGTCCTCTGCATCATAAATTTAGTACTGCGCTCTAGTATCATACGTGATGATGTAGACGCCGAGCAGACGATGCGGCTCGAGTGAACATTTGTAAGATTGGCAGTGGCTTAGCTCGGCTATGCCAGCATATACGTAGCGAAACCTAAGGCATAGCATGGTTAGCCTTGGTTAATCTTGATTGCAAGTCCAGGTTAGTCTGGTCGTCTAGCTATGTTGCGGCGTTTAGCCAGTCGGTCTGCGCGCTGTTCGTCTCTTTCCTGGGCGATTCGTTTCCTCTTCATCTCGTTCCGGTGTCCATTCCAGGCCTCCTCCTGTTTATCAGAATTGTCGCCGTCCATACTGCCGCCTCAACTGTGGATGCGGCGCACGCGAGCTCTCCTTTTCAATCCTCCGACATGGTATCAGGCATGCGACGCAGCTGGCGAAGCGAGCGGAGGCTTGCGCAACAACGAGGAACGCGGTGTGACGTCATACCAAACGGCGGTGCCGGAAAGGCGCGGCGCTGCGCAGCGGCGGAACACCTGTGGCTCGGTGCTACTAGTGGCGCATGCGCAGTAGTGACTAGGGAGTGAGAGAGAAAGAGAAATATCCGCGGCGAGGCGCGCGTTGTGACGTCATGTGCCTCCTCGGAGCCCCGCCACGGCGAAATCGCAAGTTCGCGGCCAGTAAAGCTTTCGCTTTAAGAGCGTTCGCCTTTACTACGGGCTAAGGAGAGTGCAGTTAAATGCCGAGAAAGCAAACAGATGAAGCGAAGCCGCGCTGTAACATTCTTGTAGACGCAGCTTATTATTAAACGTCAAAACATTTGTTGCGTCACTCCACCAGCCGTGGAACATGTATCAATACGATGGCACGGAGACGCTCAGCAATTTACACTACGCACATGAACACATTCTGAAGGGCATTCAGTCTTCGTACTGGCTAAGGAGTCATGCGGCTTCCACAGTGCTGCAAGGAAGTACTGAGATAGACTATAGCCTTTTTTTTTTAAAGCGAACATTTCCTTTGCGAACCTCGCAGGATTTCGTGACCGTGGGAGCTGCGTGGCTGTTCTGTTGCCATAATCCCAGTGAAGCCAATTACAGCGAAGCATGCGCGCCGCTGGGTTCCTTGCAGCACCACCAGATGGCGCTTGCCTCCGCGCATCCGCGGCAACGGTCGCGCGGGGGAACGCAAAAAAAAGGACAAGAAAGCTCGCCTTCACGCATCCGCCGCTGCACGGTAAAGACGAAGTAAACGCTTCTTGCGGATAAAATCAATTCAAATCGGGCTACGTGCTTATGAGCATGCTGCCTCTGAAACTAAGATGCCTTCAAGGCGTTCGTTGTACTCGCTAGCAGTAAGTAACTCCGCTTTAAAATAAGGCCCGCTATAATTTGTGTGCGTCTTGCCTCGCGTGTGTTGTGTTGTGTGTGCTTGTGTGCGTGTGGGTGTGTTTCGACCAATTATGCACTCAGACAAAGCTTCGCTGTACATAGATTCCAACTCGTTGGATCTGCTGCATTTTTTTTTCTCATTACTTTGGCGAAGCCACTGCCTAAAGAATCATAGATTACCAATCACCAGACCTCTATATTTAAATTAGTAGTCCCAGTCTAAGCGTCGCAAGGTCACCTGGCTCTTTTGTGTGGAACTATCTGGAGCAACACTGGTTTCTGAACATTGCGTTAGCACGTTTCTGAATACGGATCGGTCACGAAGGAAACGTCACCGATCCGTTGTCGACTCTAAGCACGGAGGAAAGAAAGCGTAGGAAAGACTCCGACTAGCCTGGATCAGTTGAAGAGTGTGTGGCGGAAGTCACGTGGCGTTTTTCGCAAAGGAGCACTGGGACTGGTGTGCCAGACATCAACGTTGCCATAGCAACCACGCTCCTGATGCTCTCGCTGCTGTTCTTGTCCTTTGAAAAGCGAGATGAGATTGTTTGCGTTAGAGAGGTCAGCGCTGCTGCTGAACAAGCAAGCAGGTGTTATAAAGGTTCAATGCTCCTAGCACAGATGATGCAAATGCTTTAAACTTTTGTTCATTGATGGATATAATCATTTTCAGACGTCGTCAGACCTAGCAAAATTATATGTACAATTTGATCATTTGTAATAAAGATTGTTATTATTATTATAATTTTTATTATTATTATTATTATTATTATTATTATTATTATTATTATTATTATTATTATTATTATCATCATCTTCCAAACTCATCGGCTATCATTCGTAAATTCCAATATTAGGCGTAAAGTGAATCATTAAAAATTTAATGGTGAATTTTCAATAATTCTTCGAGTATGCCTTTTGATGTCCAGTTCTGGCAATTTCCGCCGCTTCTAGAAATCCAGCGCAGTGACTAGAATAACGCGAAGTGCCACAGGTGATTTATACATATATATATATTTATTTATTTATTTATTTATAGTCTGTATACGGCCGACGAGCCGTGCGCTGTAGTTCATGCATCGATGCCGGCTGGCGTAATGGTTCCGTACTTTTCTTGTTTTGCAGTTTCGGTATCTAAGACAGTGTATCTTGTTAGTTTTTCGTGACGTTCTCGTTCGTATTTCAAACTTCACATTTTGCATCGGGGCTCATCCATATCCACACTATCTTAAACTATAGAAGTTTTTTTTGTTTTGTTTTTTCACGCTCCAAACATTTACTACAGTTGACCTTGCAGTTGGGTGTCGGCTACGGGACAAACGAATCACCATTTACGCGCCAACGGGGGTGTTAAGATATTAATTTACATATTTCTATGCACGAGCAAGAACTCTGCACGCATATTTCCGTTTCATTGTAAAAAGAAACGGCGCAACGCCTCTCCAGCTATACGGCGAATCCTCGCCCGTCGCCCGCCTGCCCGTTCGACGGGAACCGAGGCGAGCGGATCGATGGCGGAAGACGAAACAATCTCGCTCACCTGGCGACCAGGAATCCACCTCCTCCTCGCGTCAGCCAGCTTGAGTCGCGCCTAACCCGACGCGGCTGCCGACGCAGCTTCCGCAGCTACCGCGAGTACGGCTGGATGGAGGACCTCTTTCATTCGCCAGGCCAGTGTTTCTATACCAGTAGCGCTCGCAATTCTCTTTCTTTTTCTACGCGATGTCGCTGCCGGGTTCCGTTGTAAGTGATCGCGAACAAGCTCCAGCCTCTAACCTGCCTGCCTGCCTGTCGGCTACGCGAATTGATTCGACGCTCGAGTGACACACAGCGCACACCGCGCGCTCTTCCCTGACTAATGGGATCTCTGCACGCCTTCCTGGTCCAGCCGGTTTCGGAACACGCGGGAGAAAGAAAAATGCAACAAGAGTACGATTACTGGCGTTTTCGAGTTGCTCACGCGTTTCGAAGGCTTAAAACATGCTGTCTGAAGCGACGAAAAGAAAGAAGCTCCCCGCCGATCCGCAAAATCAGAGGACCAGGGTGTGTCCCTTGCTAGCGAAGAAAGGAGAAAGGATATGTTACGGTGACGATTCACTTCGTGAACGCGTATTACGCAAGCGTATGGCTGCCATTCCTAAATAATTGTGACAGCAGTGATATGGACATTATAGGTGCATTTATGCCGTTGTGGTCGCCGCGACGTTCCGCATAAAGTCTAAAGGCGATAACACCCCCGTCCCCTCCTCCGCCTCTCCCCGCATCGTGTGCTGTACGTACGAGTGAAAGCGTACGACGGTCAGCCGAATCACGCGCAAGGGAGGAAAGCGGGGAGGCAGCGTGGTAGGGAGAGGGGCCGGCTTGCACTCTAGTAGCAACTGCGTAGTTTCCGTCACGGCGCGCGCCGTATCTTGAAAGCTATCTGCGGGTGGCTCACACCTTTACGCGTGCTGAGTACGCGGCTGAAGCAGGGCAAAGATGACGCAATACCTCTAACGCCCTCACTGATAAAGTAACTGCACATCACTTGGCTCACTGAGATATGAGGCTACCTTGGCGAGGGCCGGAGACTTTCCGCACAATATGACAGTCCCCTCAGCCAAGGCAACCGAAATCGCCACGTTTTAGAGGGCTCGCCCAGCATCAGCTGCCGACAAAGTAAAAGTTCTGTTTTCAAGATAGTGTTCGCATTTGTCCCCTCCGATTTCACGCGCCCTTACATTTAGAGTTATTGATCAGTCGCGATGTTCCCGTGAATTAAGGGCCCATGAAAATAAAGATGTTTGACATCGAGTATTATATGAAGAAGCCAGCGTATTTCTTCTAGGCAGTTATGCACATTATGAACTATTTCGTAGAACCAAGAAGGCACCTGAATTAATGTAAAAAAAAGCGTTTATTTATCCATCGGTGGCGCAGAATGCTATTCGTACTCTGCTGCAGTTTTCCAAGAACACCGGCTTGATCGATTGTTGTCCTGCTGTGCGTCCTACTACGTATGCGCAAAGCTCACTCTCTTTCTCTTTTTCCCGTTCTATTCCAGTTTTTTCTGACCAAAGTCTAGGCTAGCAAACAGGACACTCATCAGGTTAGCCTTAACTATACTTGCTTTTTCTCTTCCTCTTGAACTGATAAGCACAGGAGCCAGGAAGAATGTATTTGTGCCAAATGGCCATAAAACTTAGGCTCTCATGTCTCCATACCTATGAACTACCTGCTACTGCACTTAAACATGTTGATATGGAGGTTGTCGAAAGCTTTAGAACACTCGGCGTAGCTTTCTCATTTTCTTTTGGCCCTGCAGTATGTCAATTCGCACATCCTTCACCTCCGAAAGAAATTTGTAAAACCGTTAGTCTAACGGGGCGTCATACACTGTTCCAGATCTCGCAAGGCTGCTAAAATGACCCTACGCAATTATTTTATTATTGCCTATCAATCATGGATACTCCTGACCACCTTTCGCCGTCGTCATCGACGTCGACATGATGTTCCGCATAAAGTCCAAGAGCGACGTGGTCTAGCCCCGAGCGCCATATGTTGTGGGTGCCCGGATAACCGTGCGAGCATGAGCCGAGGATGGTGGTTCGGTGCGCGCCACCTTCCAAGATGTGATGTACACTATGATGCATGGACAAGATTTAACGAATACACACAAAAAAGTCATCTTACTTATTTACTCTAGGTATTCCCAGCTTCCAAAGTAATTCACAGATAACGCTATAGAGTCACTCTACTCGTGCAGATAATCTAAGATATTTCAATTCATATCCCTGCTCCTGTCAAAAAAGCTTGCTGTCGACTCCCCAGTGTACCTGTCACCAGTGGCAATTTGACTAACATGACATGCAAGGGCGCATTCTTTAATACAGTACAAGGCAAGTACCGATGCGTATAATAAGAAATCTTTCCTTTCTAGACCAATAACACAGTGGAACAGACCAAAGCATTCGCGAAACATTCACATTGAGTAGCCTGTCTAAAATATTATATATGTCTTCCTTGGGCCTTATACCATAAAGATATGCCAATCTGTTTTTATTCCAATCTCCTTACGTCCAGTTTACGTTACCACCGACGCAAACATCAGGCGGTAACGCGCAGCGTTGTTTGAAAATCTTTCTCAAACGCGCGTCTCGTTTATGGGATGTCACTTTCTGTCTTTCACAGCGAATAGCATTGCGCACATTGAGCACTTTTTCTTGTCTAGTTGGCTGAGAAGATGCGAGGAGCACGCTCGAGTGGAGAGAGTTTCGATGGGCCGAGGCAGCACAGCGAAATTAGGTAACCGGATGAGGAAGGTGGTGTCGGCGTCTGCGATTGGTCCGCTTCCCCTTACTTAGCTCGCGGTGGATGGTCGAAAATAGCAGCGGCATGCAACGGAAGGTTAAAAATGCCGCTAAAAGTGATCCTTACCAAAGACGAGTTGGCAGAGCGATGTCGCATACGTGCCGAAAGGTTTCGATAACGTCATAGTGCCGCGTAAAATTATTTATTATACGCAAATAAATCGGTGCTCCCCGGCACATCCGAGTAGCCGGTGCCACAGTAATCGGCGGGCCGCCATTTTATATTCCTTTCGAAACGGCCCAGTCTCTGGTTATTTAGAAAAACTTTCAGTTTTGTTCGGCATATTAATGCGTATTTAACCCGTACACATCACTTTGACGCGGTGAGTTTTCGCGGTTTTGTGACGTCGCGTGACAGACAGGTAAAATGGGCCCAGCCTGAAAACGTTTGACCAATGGCAGTCTGTCAAATGACGGCCTAATCGTCGGCCTAATCACGCATAACCAGTATGCACATATAACGAATGGGGCGCTTTCCCGGTTTTCGTGACGTCGACTGACAGATAGGCGCCGTGGATGGTGGCTCGAAAACTTTTTCACCAATCATGGAGGGCTGATTGGAGAATTGTAATGGAGAGAGAGAGAAAGAGAGAGAGCAATGACAGGAGAGGCAAGGAGGTCAACCAGATGAGAAACCGGTTTGCTACCCTACCCTGGGGGTGGGGCAAAGGGGAATCGACAGAGGAAAACATTGATAGAGTGAGCACAGAGTGCGTGCGGTAGGATGCACAGGGACGCTATAAACAGTCTCTTAAGCCGGTGCACTTAAAGTAGTGTACTAGTCCACGAATTGCTCTTCGTGCCAGTGACGGGTGTGGCCACGGTCAGAGTATCCTTGACTCGGAGAACGGTCTGGAGTCCAATCTGTTTAAAGTTGTCCTCAGAAAGAGGCGTCGTACGTCGTAGCGAGGGCAGGTACACAAAAGGTGCTCGATGGTTTCCTCGCACCTACAGAAGTCGCAAGTCGGGTTCTATTCCATTCCGATACGATAGGAGTAGGCGTTCGCGAGCGCCACTCCCAGCCACAAGCGGCACAGCAAGGTTGTTTCACCACCGGAGAGGCTAGATGGCAGTTGTAGCCGTAGCATGGGGTCTAGTTTATGCAATCGACAGTTGAAGGCACTTGAACTCCAGAAATCTTGCGGCTTTTTTGCGCGCAAGCAGGGGACGTTCTTTGGCAGCGTATAACCTTGTCAAAGGTATTGGACGCGTCTGGTTATCTCCGTAGGCAGACCTGGCAGCCCTATCAGAAAAGTTGTTGCCGACGATGCCACAGTGAGCTGGAATCCATCGAAAGACAATGCTGTGCCCTGTTTCCAGAGCATGGTGGTGTACTTCCCTTATGTCGGATATTATCTGCTCGTAAGTTCTGTGATGTAATGCAGAGCTGATGCTGTGAAGAGCTGCCTTAGAGTCACAAAATACAACCCATTTTTCTGTCGGCTCTCCGATGACGTAGGTCATAGCATAGAAAATTTGGAAAAGCTTACGTTGTAGTGCCCTTTGTTTTGCCCACCCTCCTGCAATGTTGTAAGTTTTCTTTTTTGTTACCCTCGTCTGGCCCGTCTAGGGCCTGCAGTATGTAATAATTAAAAATATATATCAGACAAACACACAAAGTGCACGTAAGCCTATAGACATGCACATACTCAAAGTTATCGTAAAGTCTGATTAAGGCGCACAGTTCTCAGAAATGTCAGACGCGCTTTCGTTGCAAGCAGTGCACAAACAGTGTTTCGCCAAGAGCCAAGAATGTCTCGAAGGTTTGTGCTAGAGTCGTGGTACAAATCCAATACAGGAGCGGGTATGGCATGTCACATGAATATCGACTGCAATTACATATGTGCATGATCATATGGCATTTGATGTCATACGTTTATATGTGTTATATGTGTGTATGATGACACGCTCTTACGATTATTATCAAGAGCAAACGAAACGGAATAACAAAGCGCTGGCTCAATTCAAGCATAATACCGCTGTCTGCTACGCACGTAATGTAGAACAAAGAAAAGTGCGTTCTTGAAATGGTACCGTTTTAGATTTTCAAGCTTGCTAAACAAGTTCGCAAAAAACTGTGACATAAATTTAGAATCTATCTTCATAAAGCGTATTCGCAGTAAATATGCATGACCTTTATCAACACTTTTCTTAACAGTGGTTAGGTGTAAACCTAATCTAGCGTGACGTTACAAGGCTCCTGCATCGCACTGACTCCGCTACTTTCATTTTAACATATGCGGTTATTTGCGCACAAAATGAAAACAGGCAAGTATCTGGACCCATAGCCACAAGACTAGAAAAGGGTCTATAGCAAAATAGACTTACAAATTCAATGACAAGACCGAGTTACATAAAATACACGTCACATAGAAAAAAAAGATATTTAGACAACCCGTAAAAACAACACTGGTTCAGGCTTGCCACCCAAACTGAAATATTAGGACTATACACTAAACAAGTGAAAATTGTAATTTCTATTATTGTCCAGCATGCGAAACACGTTTAACTTTCTAATAAATAATGCTTAAATGATCATGCGAAATCCTTACTTGCTATTATTGGGAATGTCATTCCATACGCTAGTGCCACTAAATTCAGGTAGTATTTCGCCGTAAGTATTTTGGTATTAGGTAAGTTAAAGATATTTACTGTGGCAGCCCTTGTGTTCCTTTTGGTTGTTATAGAGACACTGTTAGATAGAGGGCAATTAAAATTCTGTATATGATCAATCACACGAGCTACACGTAGCGTGGAAATGAATTTTAGAGTTAAAATGCGGCAAATAACGGTCAGGTCCGGTGAGGGCATACGGTGTGCGTAATAATTCTAAGAGCGCGTTTCTGTAATCGAACTAAGGTCTCTAAATAGGTCAGATACGTTTAGCCTCAGAACTCGACGCAGCTGCTTAACTGACTATGAACAAATACGAAGAGTGTTAAAACTGAAGCAATCTCGCACGCGGAATAATATGCGGCAGCCATAGGCTACATGGGAATACATGCTTCTAAATCGGTTTTTCCAGTGCATATATCACTATCAAATGACACGCCGAGATATGTAAGTGTGGATAGGTTGTAGACTTTGACCACGAATCCTTAACCCAAATTTCCCATCATCTAATGCTATTCTTGCAGAATGAAATAGTGTGTGCTTTGGTTCTTTCTATATTGGTTGTCAACTGATTATTACTAAACCAAATTTAGACCCCCTCAAGTTCGTCATTTATTTTGTCTTGTGTGTTGTCACCAGTAAATATCAATGCCGTATTGTTCGCATACGTTAACATTAACGCTTGAGAACGTTTTAGTAGGGAGGGAAGGTCGGTAAATAAAGCACGAAGAATTAGAGCCCACGAGTTAAGCCTTCAGGTGCTCCTGAGTGGATTGCTTGCCGGCTGGAGAAGAAATTGTGCCTCACCAACCATTGTTTATGGTCAGATAAATAGCTTCTGAATAAGCGTGGTCTGTCCCCTCTAAACCCGTAGTTTAACGGTCTCAAACGCTTTTTATAACACAATACACTATCACATGAATTCTGCTGTCACGTGTAAAGGAACTGTGTACGGACTTGAACTGGGGATGCTGTGGACCGCTTAGGCATGGATCGATGTTGGCTAGGGCTTACGATGCTGTATTTGGTCAAACAATCTTTTCAAGCGGTAGCTTAGTACCATTTAAAAACTGTGCTAATTTCTTGCACGCCAGAAATATGTCTGTAATTACGTGGCACTGTTTCGTCTCCGTCCTTATAAATGGGCACCACCTTTACTACCTTAAGTTGATGTACTTGAATTGTAATTTTTGTACTTCTATAAACAGATTGGAAGTACAGCTATTATAGTAGTTTAAGTGGGTTTATAGTAGTATCTTTAGTTATGTATGCTTTACTTATATGTTCGCTATAAGTACCTGAATATCGGAAGTTTGATATTATTTGTCATAACTGCTGTGTTTTCTTAGCAATTACTGTATTTTGCGTTTCTTGCGCATTCTATAGGCATGGTACTTTTCTTTCTTTTTCTTTTTTGCATTGATACATATGTATTCTTTTACCGTTTTGCCGCTCTGTCCACTAATGAGCTTGCTACGGCTGTATGCTATGTTTTTGGGACACAGACGCAGCCAAGCCTTGCGTCAAACATCCGTAAGACGTGTATCAAAGATAGACTGTTCAATTCTTGTGCTCAAACGTGTCCACACATGTTTTAACTTTTGTAATATTGCACATCAGTTTCTTTCAGTGATATGTACATATTCATGGTAGCTCCCCTTTGAATAGCAGTGATATGAAAAATATGACAAAAAAAGGGGGCAGGGGTGAGCAGAGGTTCTTTACCAGCCTCTTCATAAGACTCTTTAGAAATGCAAGTTCGAGAAAAAGATATCGGGCTTTAATGGTGACTTGTACGTAATTAAAAGAGACATAAAAAAGCAGCAAGGGGGC